>NW_011494640.1:13398590-13451975 GCF_000754665.1 Bison bison bison | reverse complement strand
CAATATGCTATATAGGTTGGTCATAACTTTTCTTCCAAGGAGTAAGCGTCTTTTAATTTCATGGCTGCAGTCACCATCAGCAGTGATTTTGGAGCCCCAAAAGATAAAGTCTGACACTGTTTCCACTGTTTCCCCATCTATTTCCCATGAAGTGATGGGACTAAATGCCATGATCTTCGTTTTCTGAATGCTGAGCTTTAAGCCACATGACCCATAATAATGCAAAGAATTTGTACAAATATATGCTATATATAAGTATGCAGTATTTCTGTTCAAATTCTGTAAATTAATTCCTTTTTAGAAGGTTGGAGGCTATAGCTTTGTATTCTAGAATTTTAAATAATACAAAGTTTGGGATAGGCGAAGTCTACAGGAACAAAAGAAAATTGAACATCTCAATTTTGTTGCAATAGGTGAAAAATTAATATGCAGATGCGCCCAACCTTGCCACATGCTCCTTCTACCCTACACACTAAAAGCATTTTATCTTTGCTATTCAGTTTTATCTCCCCATTCCACCCTGGAGTTTTCTTTTTTACTAGCCTATTCTAGACTTTCATAATGTATAGCAGGTTAAGTAATTAGAACTAGTTATAGAATCTGGGAGGTGAAAGGAAAGAAAGGAGGAATGCAGGGGGAAGAGCTTCACTGAACCAGATGGAGAGAGAGATACAGTATAAGATTGGAGAGGAGAGTCTTCAGAACAGCAATGGAGTGAGAGAGTTTGGCAAATGAGAGAAAAGAGATTTTATTAAATTTGCCAGATTTTAAAGTTGAAATCAACACAAACAAACATGACACAGAGTATATAGTAACAAGAAAGCACACAGTTGTCTTGATCTGTGTCTAGCCTTCTCTTCTTCAGTTGTTGCTTGCATAATATTTCACTTGGTGAAATTAAGGATGAAAAAAAATAAGGCAAAAGAAGGCCAAAGGACAAGTCTATTTCTATGAATCCACAGTGTGCATGTGACATAGTTTAGTGTAGGTTACAAATAAAATGTGACTTTCTCCTTCTATTTTTTGAGTTACTACCTAAAATCTATCAAAATTATCAGATATTACCTTCTTTAAGAGGTAAGTGGTAAAAAAAAGACAGATGAACAACAAAGTCAAGAAATTATATCTTGGCTGGTGGTAGGTGGAAGGATGGTAGTTATAAGTGTAGGGAAATGGGAGAAATTGCTACAAATATGATTTTCCAAACCATAACATAATTTTAAAATGGGAAGAAGGTGATATAGCCTGGATTTTACTGAAGCATTGTATTTACTTATCAATTAGAAAAGAAACATGGGAACGTGTAGGATATACTCTGTGAAAAAGCATCAGAAAATTCTTCTAGTTTCAAAAGATCACAAATCTGCCATCTTGGCTACAAGCCAGATGGGTACAGCTATTGGGTGCTCATTTAGATAATTTACTGCTGACTTTGAGAGTCAGATGTCCATTGGACAATCCCAGGCTGCATATCAAAAAAATAGAATGGTGACCCGGAGAAACTTACAGTTCTGATTTCATTTTAAAAATTAGACATGTCATAATCTAGGAGGAAGAAGATTCAGAGCACACATGTTAAAAATATAAAAATTAATGGAAAATAAAATCGAATGGTTTAGAGATTAATTTTCCATTTTCATCAAAACTCTTGGGAACCTTTAAAAAATGCCTTGGAGTGGTGCCCAATTACCAGGTTACATACTATTTCTGCAATTCAGCTTTTTTTCCCCAGAGGTTTTCATTGAAATTGTAGGATACACAGAGCGAAAACTGGAGACTCAGTTTTTTACATTTTTAAGAGGATTAAGATAGAATCTGTTTTTCCAAACAAGCTTTTGTGGTATGTGGGCACATGTATGAGTTTCCCAGTCAGCACATGTGTAAAGAATGCAACACAGGAGACACAGGTTCAATCTGTGGCTCAGGAAGATCCCCTGGAGTAGGAAATGGCAACCTGCTCCAGTATTCTTGCCTGGAAAATTCCATGTACCCATGGACAGAGGCCAGGTAGGCTAGTCCATGGGATCACAAAGAATCAGACACGACTGAGCAAACACACACACACACACACACACAGCACATGTACATACGTGCTGTACAAGTGTACATATATACGTATATATATGTATATTTTTACAAGAACGTAAATAGTGCCTATCTTCTTTGGACTCGAACCACTAAAATGTAATGAACCAATCTGCTGTGGGCCAACAAATTTAGGGTTTGTATACTCCACACTCTGGATTTAGCACTGGTTAGAGTCCAACCATAATTTCAGATTAGCCTGCATTTTTTAAAAATGCAGTTGCTGTTTTCCTTTGGCTCCTTGTGATAAAATGCAGAAAATCAACACATTATTTCCTATCACTCACTTTCAAAATTATATTTCAGTTACAGTAATAGAAAAGCTTCTTTCTATACTGGCATCTACTCCAGTTTTCAAAAGCAAATACATAAAGAACACATTTCAAGAATGAAAAGATGATATAAGCTAAAATAAATAAGTCCTCTCTAGGACATAAGTAATAATTGCACCGTAAGTTATATCAGCCCCAGTGACAGTGCTCTGGCAAAGACTTCCATTTATCAGCCGAAGCAAGTAATTCCATGTTTGTGAATGGCAGAATGAGACCAGCTTCGACTGATTTATGAAGTGAGTTTTTTCCTTCTGCTGAATGATTGAGACAAAGGACCTGCAGGGATGGTGGTTCATCTTTTCTATTCAAGTGCCAATTCTTTTTATTACTTGTGTTTTGTTTCTAGTGCAGACATTGTTGCCTCATTCACCATCTGCTAATGTTAAATAAGAAATGTTTAACTCTGGGCTACTCAGGATGAATTGCCACCAGAAAGTAATTTAAGAGTTACTATCCTCCTTACATGCTGCTTTGAGTGTCAGGGAGGGAAATGTTGCTGGCCTGGGAGTCAGCAGGGAACATATCTTTATTCATTTTTGTATATTCTTTTAAGTCTAGCATGGTCTCTGGGACAAAGGAGGCACTAAAAAGAAATTGTAGCATCAAGTTGAAACAGACTCTAAACCCCACTGGAGAGGCAGGAGAGTGGGATGGGAACAGCAGGGAGCCAGTCTCTTAATCCTGACTCTGCTGTTTACAAACTGAATAGACTATGGGTGAACTTTGTAACCTCTCTGAAACTCAGTTTGCCCATCTATGAAATGGTAATGACCAATCTCTACCTTACAAGGCTGAAATGAGAATTAAATAATACACTGTATCTAAATTGCCAGTGACCTAAAGAAGAAGGATGGGTCAGGGTATCTCTTAACAGATTTAGGCAAGACAGAGAATGGTCTAGAAAAATAATCCTCTTCCCCCAACTTTTATATAGACAAAAAGATTCCAAGTGTTGCTTTAAAGGGTGTGTGATGAGCACGCGTGCGCCCGCACACACACACACACATTCGAAAGGCAGCCTGAAGCCAGAAGAAAATGAAGGATGGTTAGATACAAGATTGATCTATCAATTTATTTTGTCAATAAACACAGGCTTTGAGCTGATCTCTGTATTTGTGTTAACAGTTTTTTTATTCTTGTTTCTCTTCACTCTCCATCTCCACATCAACTAGGAGAACCACTTCATCTTTTCCCCACAGCTGCTACCCAGCTCACTGTTCAACCAACTGTCATTACAGCCATATAAGGGTTCCCTAAAACATCAAGGCTTGGAACATGAGTCCTAATTCCACACTTGTCTCTTTGCAGTACCAGCGCCCCTGGGTGGATCAGTACATCAAGGGCACAAGTGGCCTCAGACAAAAGCACAGAGTATCTATTTTACTTGAGGATGTGAACTATAGAGCAATACTTCTATGCTAAAACAAATTATGGAATAGGATATAATATTCTCATGAATTTTTAAGACAAAATAGTGGATGTTAAAGGAAATCCGAGCAAGATGCACTTGGGCAGAATCCTAGGCTAGGTCTTAAATACTCCATTTCCCAACTCATGAGTCTGCTTTCCCTCTTTTGGACATTCAGAGTACTTTTCAGACAGTAAAAGAGAAGCACTGCCTAATGGATTTCCTTCCACACAGCCTTAAATGTTTCATTAGTAAGTAGGTATTTTGAAGAAGGAAATGGCAACCCACTCCAGTATTCTTGCCTGGAGAAGCCCATGGACAGAGGAGCCTGGTAGGTTACAGTCCATGGGGCCACAAAGAGTTGGACATGTCTGAGCGACTTCACTTTCTTTCACTTTTGCAGGAAAAAGCTGTGTCCCCGAAGGAAGAATTCCACTGGACCAAATAGTACAAGACTGTTTAACATAACGTCTTTCCCTCTACCTCTATTCCAGTTAATTTTTAACATATATTAATAGTGCTAATTTTAAGGCAACTAGAAAATCTATCAGATGAAAAATACTATTTTTGTAACCATAAATAGAGTTGGTAAAAATTGCTGAATGCAAATTTGCTATTTTAGCTCATTTGGTTATTTGTACAATACTAAATATTCTTAATAAAATAACTTATTTGTCAAGTATTTATGCAGCATGTATCATGGAGAAGCTACTATGTGCAAATCATTTTGGGTCACACAAAAAAGGAATAAAATATCGGGTTTACTTTCAAGAGATCCAAAATCTAAATAAGTGCCATCTAACAGAAAAATAATTCCTCTTTGGATATTCTTTTAGGTCTAGTATGGTCTTTGGGACAAAGGAGGCGCTAAAAAGAAATTGCAGCATCAAGTTGAAACAGATTCTAAACCCGCTGGAGAGGCAGGAAAGTGGGATGAGAACAGCAGGGAACCAGTTTCCTAATCCTGACTCTGCCGTTTACAAACTGAATAGACAATGGGTGAACTTTGTAACCTCTTTGAGACTCAGTTTGCTCATTTGTAAGGATGGCATCTTTTGGATGGCATCACTGATGTAATGGACACACACTTGGGCACACTCCAGGAGATAGTGAGGGACAGAGAAGCCTGGCATGCTGCAGTCCATGGGGTTGCAAGGAGTTGGACACAACTTGGCAACTGAACAACAGAAAAATAATGCAAGGCTCATATATAATTTTAACAGTGCTAGTATTTATGTTAATAACAGGAAAAATAGATGACACTAATTGAAATAATTTAATATTAAATTGAATTACTTAAACTCATTTATTAATGATATCAAATTACATTACATTAAATTAATAATATATTTACGGAAACTAATATGTCCAGAATCTCATCATTTAAACATGCAATTAAGATAAAAATATTAAGAAGATGTTATCTATTTCTTTTTGATACTAATACTTAAAATTTGGTGTTCCCCACTTACAGTTCATCTTTGTTTGGACTAGCCATATTGCTGATGATCTATATAGCCACAAAGACTAGTGGCTACTGTACTGGACAGCACAGACCTGAATCATTTGTTGGGCTTCCCTGGTCGCTCAAATGATAATGAATCTGCCTGCAATGCAGGAGACCTGGGTTCAATCCCTAGGTTGGGAAGATACCCTGGAAGAGGGAACAGCAACTCACTCCAATATTCTGGCCTGGAGAATTTCATGGACAGAGGAGCCTGGTAGGCTACAGTCCATGGGGTCACACAGAATCACTTATAAGTATTTATTAAGCACGTGTGGAGAAGGCAATGGCACCCCACTCCAGTACTCTTGCCTGGAAAATCCCATGGGCGGAGGAGCCTGGTGGGCTGCAGTCCATGGGATCACGAAGAGTCGGACATGACTGAGCGACTTCACTCTCACTTTTCACTTTCATGCATTGGAGAAGAAAATGGCAACCCACTCCAGTGTTCTTGCCTGGAGAATCCCAAGGATGAGAGAGCCTGGTAGGCTGCCGTCTTTGGGGTCGCACAGAGTCGGACATGACTGAAGAGACTTAGCAGCAGCGGCAGCATTAATCACATGGTTACAGAGTTACAAGTGCTTTACTAGTTCCTGAGGACATAATGGTGAATGAGATATTATCCTTGCCCTCCAGAGAACACATATGCTAGTAAGAATGACAAAGATGATTACCAGTGTTGAGTTTTACTACAAAAAAAAATCAAACAAGGGACTGAGGTAGAGATTATAGACAGGAATAGAAATGAGAGTGGAAGTGAGGGAAGAGGTAAGGGTTCTAGTTTAAATGGGGCTGCTGGGGGAAGGTATCCATGTAAAGATGATGTTTTAGGCAGAGAACGAGTATTAGTTTCCTACTGCTGCTGTAAGAAATGGCAACCCACTCCAGTGCTCTTGCCTGGAGAATCCCAGGGACGGGGGAGCTTGGTGGGCTGCCGTCTATGGGGTCGCACAGAGTCGGACACGACTGAAGCGATTTAGCAGCAGCAGCAGCTGCTGTAAAAAACAACCACAAATTTAGTGGCTTAAAGCAACACAAATGTACTATCTTATGGTTCAAATGTCGGAGTCTGAAACGAGTTTCATGTAGCTAAAATCAAGCTGATGGCAGCGTTGTGTTTCTTCAGGAAGCTCTAGGGGGAAATTCCTGCCTTGCCTTTGCCAGTTTCTAGAGATTATGCCCACATTCCTTTGCCTATAGCCCCTTCATCTTTAAAGCCAGCAATCATACCACCTCTGCTTCCAAGATCTGTAACTTAATTTTATCTGCAAAGTCTTTTGCCATGGAATGTAAGAAAGTCATAGTTTCAAGGTAGACATGGACATTTTTTGAGAGGCTGTCATCTGCTTATCACAAACCTGAAAGATAAGAAGTAGAAAAGGTGGTTGAATCTAAGAGTCTCGAGTAAGAAGGAACTCGGCAAATTCAAGTAACTGAAGGAAGATCAGTGTTGCAAGAATGCAAGAGGAAGAATGGTGGAGGACAGACTAGGGGCAGGGGCCAGATTGCACGGGACTTTGGGGCCATGATAAGGCATTTGGGTTTATTCTATTCCATTTGGGAACTACTGGGTGCTTTTAATCAGTAGAGTCAAATAATTCAGTTTATCTTATAATTGAATCAGTCTGGTTGCTAGAGGAAGCTGAATCAGAGTGGAACATTGAGTGGAAGCAGAAAGATCAATGAGAAATGACACAAACTTCATTAAGACAATGGACTGAAGTAGTTCAGTCAATTGTGGTGCTCATCATGTGGGGTATATATTTATAAAAACTTACTGACCCATGCTCTTAAAATTGTATATCTCATAGTATTTCATGTTATTAAATATTATAAAATTATTAGGTTAATTTTTCTTTTTTACAAAAGGGGTATTCTGGCTTTGTGGTTTTGAAGACCACCTTGTTTTCTGTGCCTTATTTCCTGTGGAAGATTGTACAAAAAATTGTGACGGTGTATATCTCATTCCATCTACCTATTTGAACTGCCCTTCCTGAGAACTCAGTATTGTACCCAAGTTGTCATCAATTTGTTCTCAGGATAAAAACTCTGTTAGACCCAATTTCATCTGTTCATTTATTTTACAAAGAGCTATTGAACACTAAATGTGTACAATTAATGTACAGGCACTAGGAAGCCAATGGTCAACAAAAACAGACAAAATCTCTATGCTAATTAATTCAGGGTACAGTCTAGTGAGGAAGGTAGACTTTGATCAAATATTCACACACATATATAAAAATATATCAGCTTTAAGTACAATGAATATGGTTCTATTGGAAAGGATCTATGAGAATCTATAGTAAAGTGTTAGGGGGTTGTGGAAAGTCCCCCTGAAGAAGTGATGTTGGTTCTAAAATCTGAAGGACAAATAGACTTTAACAAGAAGATAAAAGTGAAAGAATGATATATGCAAAGGCCCTGGAGCAGGGCAGAAAAAGCTTGCTCTGTGAACTAAAAGAAGGCCATTATGGTTATAATAGAGAAAATCACGTACAGAAATAACCCTCTCATTCCTCAGTCTAATTACTATCTCGACCAAAAATAAATATGACCCTGTTTATACAAGAAAACTCATATTAATAATATTAGACACTATTAACCAAGCACTTACTATTAGTAGTAGTTGCTGTTTAAAATATTTTATATGTATTAACTCATTGAATCCTCATAACAATCCTATTAAGGACATACCCCTATCATCCCCATTTTATAGATGAGTAAACTGAGACACAGGGATAAGTAGCTTGCGCAAGTGGTAGAGTCAGAATTAGAAGCAAGCATCTTGAGCCTTGTGTGCATACTTCCTAATTCTTACATGCAGTGAAGGCAGCCTGTCCTCACCTGGATCGCTGGTTGTTTAGTCACTCAGTTATATCCGACTCTTTTGTGACCCCATGAACTGTAGCCTGCCAGGCTCCTCTGTCCTCGGGATTTCCCAGGCAAGAATGCTGGAGTGGATTGTCATTTCCTTCTCCAGGGAATGAACCCAGGTCTCCTGCATTGGCAAGCAGATTCTTTACCACTGAGCCACCAAGATCCTTGTGCTAGCTAATTTTGGGAACCTCTATCACAGCATCTTCTAGAAAGAGGTTGGTGATAAGGAACTGTCACTAACAATCACAGGTGGGTTCAGTAGCTCCTAGCCCAGTGAGAGGTGAGGATGCTCTGTCACCACCTGTTGGAGGAGAGAGGAAGAACAAACGGACTGGGGTCATTTTGTTACCTGTAAAGGGATGGGATGGAGAGTCTATCTGCAAAGGATGGCTAGCATATTCATTACATTGCTGAGGACAGGAAATACCTGCAAGGCATTTGAATCACCCCACTTCAGATAGCCGGGAGACCTTGGTGCTTGTCTCAGTTCTGCTAGTGACCTTGGACAGACCTTAGCATCCCCAGGTTTTGGTTTTCTTACCTGTAAAATGAAAGGGCTGCATCAAGTTGTTTCTTCAGACAGCTTCTGCAGTTACAAAGACATCAGAGAGTCAAATGGCACCTGTCTTCCATGTTTCTGAAAAAGTAGAATTATAGGCAAGAAGTAGAAGTGTCCCTAGCAATAGATGATCCGGGCCCTTCATGCTGTGGGAATCCTTGATACAAAGATTGCATAAATAGATAGTTCCCCAACAGTCCAGTGGTTAGGACTCTGTGCTTTCACTGCTGGGGCCTCAGTTCAGTTTCTGGTCAGGGAACTAAGATCCCACAAGCCTTGCAGCACAGCCAAAAAATAAATAAATAAAATAATTTTAAAGAAAGGGAAAAAGTGCTTTCTAAAAGAGAAAGATTATGTAAGTGTATTCAAACAAAAGAAGGAGAAATTCTGCCACCTTTTATAAAACGTGAGCATTTTTATAAAGACGATCTCAAATGGCACTGAAATATAATTGTAAACGAAATCCAAACATCTACCCTCTCCAGTGTTTCAGAGTCCCTCAAAATCTGCATATGCTTCAATCCATCTATTTTCTTCTCCTCCCTTCCCCTACCTTATTAATTGTACAAATAAGGGGCAGACTAAACATTTGTTTCAAGTATGCAAATTTTTAAAATAATAAATAATATTATACGCTTCCTTTGTGCTCCATTGTAATAAAATCTGTTGTTTCATCAGTCTCATTAGAGGAGGTTTTGACCTACACTGAAAAAACCACTCAAATGTGCAATCCCATCTGTGGAATGAGAGGACTCAGGGGGACGATTGCCACCGCTTCCTCCCCCATGGAATATTATATGATTCTCCATGGAAATGATTATAATAGGCCAGCAGCACTGTCATTTCACCAGAGGGTAGGGCCTCATCAGTGGGCTGGAAGCCTGGAAATAGGATGTGCCTAAATATCTCTGCAATACAGAAAGATCTAATGGTTACTGATGTGTTTTCTCAATCCACATAAATTTTAAGAAAGAACTCAGAAGGCTCGCCCTTTGTTGTTTTCTTACCAAGCAATGTGGTTCTAAAAAAAATACTATTACCAAGCATCTCGGTGTTGCCGTTCTGGATTTTTTTTTTTCCACAGGGAAAAAAAAATTACAAATTGCTAAAAGAAGAGTCATGGCAGAAGTTACCGCCTAACCAGGTTTTCAACAAGTCATGTTGCACGCATATGAGAGGCAAGCACCATAATTTTGATTATGCCTAGATTATGATTATGTTTTTAATTTGGGACCATATGTGGCTCTTATTTTAAAAATATGTTCACTCAAAAAGTAAGACCTTTTAAAAATTCTTATTGGGTACTGAATCCTAAAATTGGATTCTATATATTCCTTATACTTTATAGTTGCCAGGGTCAGATCATTTTGCCAAAGGTTTTCTTCATTTTTATCTACTATTTCCACAATAAGAGCAACGAGTAATTGAATCGATAAATTAAGTCAGTGAATAAACACACTGAACATTCAATTCATATATTTCTAGCAGAACGCAACAGTCAGCCTCTTCAGCTAGACAATTCTATTGATTTTTCCTTAGTCTTGTTTATTCCATATCATTACATAAAATGAACAGCAAACCAAGCAATTATAATCTCTTGCTTTTGATTATAAAAATAACAGGCAGAATAGGGAAGACTGTGTTAAGAAAGGAATTAAAAGCAGATTGATACTTCTGTCCACGTGGCAAAATACTTACAGACGATGATATTTTAATAATCACTCAGGAGAAAGATTTGGGTTTCTTTCTGATTTACTGAATTTTTCCCTTCTTTGTTGCCACAGGGAAATCTATCAGCTGATGACTGCCCTACACGTGAGATTGAGGCCCCACACATTCACTCATGTGATTCCAGAAAAGCATCTCAAGGAAGGGACTGGGTTTCTATTCCTTGATCCTCCTGCAGTTGAATTAACAGCTGCAGCTGAATAGAGCCACCAGCGATGCATTTGATTATGAATCTGCTCCTTCACCATGAACTCAGGCATCAGTTACACATATTAATATGTACATGTTCTTATATTTATATATATGATCAATTCTCCTAAAAAACCAAAAACTGCACAACAAACTTTGTCCCTCCAACAAAGGTTAACTTATACTTCTTCTCTGCATATTTTTTAACATTATGGGTCTGCTTTTTTACATTAATTGGACATTCAGTTCAGTTCAGTCCCTCAGTTGTGTCCGATTCTTTGCAACCCCATGGACTGCAGCCCGCCAGGCCTCCCTGTCCATCACCAACTCCCGGAGTTCACTCAAACTCACGTCCATTGAGTCAGTGATGCCGTTCAACCATCTCAGCCTCCCGCCTTCAATCTTTCCCAGCATCAGGGTCTTTTGAAATGAGTCAGTTCTTCGTATCAGGTGGCCAAAGTGTTGGAGTTTCAGCTTCAACACCAGTCCTTCCAATGAATAATTAGACATAATCAATACAATTTTAGAGGTTAACTAAAATATAAAGTCCTATAAATTAAGAATGTATAATATTCCATTTGAAGAAACACCCACCTTCTAAGCATTAGTGTCTTTAGATTTTCATAAATAAATCATCAAGAAAGATACTTACACATAAATCTCTGACCACATCCCTGATTTTTCTTTGGGATAGAACTTTTGAAACTAATTCTGTCAAATTGAGAGGCAATAAAAATATCCTCATTTAATTGAATTGCCTTTCTTATTAAAGGTTAAGTGTTTTGCGTGTATTTTTTGCCGTTATGTCTTGCTTCTGGGAAATATCTATTGATGTCCTTTGTTTATTTTTTGTTAACTCTTAAGTTTTTAGTATTTCTTTCAATTACACGTGTACTTTGTAATTAAAAATATGGGTTTGGGGAAAGGTAGTTTACAAACATATCACATGCCTTCATTAACTTATTTCTGTAAAGCATCCTTTTGAAGTTATTCTTTTAAAAATAGCTCTAAAAATTTTTGTAAAAATGCCATTATTAGAACCAGATAGGTGTTCTAAATATCTAAAGGCAGTGTTAGACTGCCACCTAGTATTTCAATGTAGAGCTGCCTAAAACATTCACTGAAGATTTTCTTGCATTCATTGAGGGGCAGAATACAGTAAACACAAAAATGTCACCTTATGTCCTGAATCTAAAAAGGCTAAAGACTAAGGTCAATGAATGCAGAAATGAAAGTTCTCATCGACTCAGGGGCAAGTGATGCTGTATATATCCTCTGATTTTACGCTGATCACTGTTTGCCCTGACTGCAATAAAAGGATCACCACCCAAAGTAGAGAAAGCTCATGTTCTCATTCTTAGCTTAGTGTTAACAGATGTAATTTTCTCTCCTAACTCGCTGAGCCTCTTCCGGACTCAGCTTTCCTATAAAATACAAGTAAAGACAAAGGAAAGCTCTCCTCTCCTTCTCCCTTCCCCAGGGTGCACATCAGCTGTGCACACTGTGGAGAACTGTAGGCTTAGGATCCATAGGAGCTATTAAACCAGATTCTGCATTGATCATTACCTTGACCTCATCTTGGGCACCTTCCCTTTCTTCTTGACCCTCCCCTACGGAGATGGAAGGGGCATCTCAGGTGAAAATGCTTGAATCAACCATTGTGGTCTAAAGAAGAGTTTTGGTGGACTTCCCTAGCTGTCCAGCGGTTAACACTCCACGCTCCCAACGCAGAGAACACAGGTTCGATCCCTGATCAGAGAACTAAGATCGCACAAGCCACACGATATGGCAAAATAAATAAATAAATCAAGGAGATCTGGTGGGGGGTGGGCAGGGACAAAGTAGTGGGAGAATTAAGGACCTGCATTCACAATTAGCATATCTACAGTGACACTGTATGTGCTAAGGCACGTCAGTCATGCCGACTCTGGGGCCCTGTGGACTGTGGCTCGCCAGGCTCCCATGTCCATAGGATTCTCCAGGCAAGAATATTGGAGCATGTTGCCATGCCCTCCTCCAGAGGATCTTCCCAACCCGGGGATCAAACCTGCATCTCTTGTGTCTCGTGCATTGGTACGTGAGTTCTTTGCCATTAGCGCCACCTGGGAAGTGATACTGGCAATAGTCAAAGCCCTAAAATCACACAGTATCCAGGGCCTATTCTAGATATGTCTTACTCCTGACAACATTTTGATCTTCCTGTATTTCTCACAAGCTGTCCTGCCTTCAGGGCCAGTCTGTTCCCCAAAGTCACAGGTATGTAACAAAAGAAGCAGATGTCTCAGTAGAGTCACTGATCTCCCTGGGGAAGACCAGAGACCATGACATGGAAGGATTCCCCTCCTCTGCCCACTCAGCAGTGCTGCTCAGCGGTGCTGGGCATAACCTGGCCACCATGGTGTCCTGACTCTGGCTACCATCCTCCTGGGTTTCACCAGGAGGCATCAGGCTGCTTTCCACCCTGTGTGCCCTGTGTCTCCTTCCCAATAAAAAAACAATGGGAGAAAAAAGGCTTTCTTCATGTGCTCCTCTTTTTCCTTCCACAGGCTGTAAATATTCCCTGAAGCATAGTCGTCAGTAATCTGCTCTTCTTTTTCTCATACTCTTGCCCTGAAAGGAATTATTTATTTAAACATCTTAAACTCTGAGGATTTGACTCAAAGAAATTAAATAAAATAAAATAACACCTGGTTAGATCTCTCCTTGACTGCCAGTTGTGTGTGATCAGATCCCTGTGGAATGTTTTAGGTCCCACCACCCCTAAAACCATCCTCCTTCTCCACAATGTATAACCAGACACTCACAAAATCCTAAACGAAAAAAATTTTTGGTTCGGTTGTTTCTCTTGCTCACTCCTTCCCTTCCGTCATTGAGGAGCTCATCTCGGCAAGCTTGGATCATTGTAATCCTACGTCTCGAGTCTTTTGTCCTTTTAATACAGATCTTCCCCAAGCAGAAGCCCACTTTTCTCCACTCTTCAGTTTTCATGTGTGTTTGGCATGATGAGTGATAAGCCTTGCTTGACTCCATCCTGTGGTATACCTGCCATTTTAGGCATTTTCAACACTGGCACTCCTGCCAAAGTTCTTAACTCCTTGGTCCTAAACTTGGCAATCTAGGTTCATCTCTGTCTGGCCCAAATCTTTCTCTTAACCTTCTCTTTCAATCTTCCTCTTCATCCTTCTCTACCAAGATTCTTGTGTTACAACTAGCCAATAGTCTCAGATCATACCAACTAAAGACTTGCTACTCAAAATATGGTCTATAGACCAGTAGCACTGGCAACCTTTGGTATGTTTTTGAAAATGCAAACTCTCAGATTCACCTCAGAACTTCTGAATCACAATTTAACTGTTAACAAGACCTCTGGGGGATTCACATTAAAGTTTTGAGGACACTGACTGTATTTCCACCCCCATCTCCCGTACCTTTAGGACTTGACCTTGTTTATTTCATGAATTGCACATTCACAACCTAAAAATATTTTGCTTGTTTTTCTTTTTATTACCTACCTCATCACACTGGAATGGAAACTTCATGGGAGCCAAGACCTCATCATATTTACTGCATATTTTTCTGGCAGACAATCAATAAATAATTATTAAATGAATACATTCTGTGTTCACTCCTTATTTCTACTTTTATGAATGCCATATCCCCAAACCATCTTGCTTTATCTCCTCTTTTTTAGATTTTGTCCATCCATCGGATCCTAACTTCTCCCCAGAAATGTTTCCCAAACTATTCCAATCACACTGCCTCTAATCTCCAAGTCCCTGTAGAATCAAATCAGATACCCAGTCAAATGTTTCTTGTGTATACATCTTGTGTCTCCAACAGAATGTAAACTCCAGGAGGGCAGAGTCTGTGTTGCATATTTTTTTTTGGTATTTCCCGGAGTTTGGCTTCAGGTTGATGACTGTCCATTCTATGCAAAAAAGAAAGATGCACCAGAAGACTTACAGAGAAAGTCTAGAAAAAAAAAAAATCTAGAAAGTGGTTTGGGCAAATCTCATTACAAGAAGACTGTCTAGTACATAGACTTCGGGTGGGTCCTAGAGTAGCTGGTGTGTGTTTTCCTGTTATAATTGGGTAAATGGGTGTAATTGAATTCATGTAATTTAATCATATCACTTTTCAGTTGTGTTTTACATTGTAATATTATTATATGGTCTCACTGAGATTAATTTAAAACAGTATCTTATCATAGAATAAAATTTGCATCTAAAACTATGTTTGGATATCCGATATTATAATCTTGCAACAATAAGATTCAGTTAGAATTCAGTTAGGACACATGAGCTCCTGGCTTCCCCTTGGGTTTGTTAATAAGATGTTATTTTTGAATCTGAAAGTAGTACTACTATCCTTGATGCAGGGTTAAGAAGTTTTTATTTTAAAAGTTCTGATTTTTTTAATCATATAAATGAGGTTTTAAAGTCCCAGACCTGTGATGCAGGGCTTTCTTGAACATTCTTATACTGACTGTGTCCCGTCCAAGTACCAAACATATGAAGAGGGCTGGTTAATCAGTCCACCAATCTTAATAAAATGCCTAGAAATGCCCAGAAGAACAACACAAAGTAATACTTCACATCATAGACACAAGACAAGCTGGAAAAAGTTTCAAGCCTTAGATTAAATATTCTTCCCATGCCAATTATCTAACTTTATTATGGCTTCCCATCTTGTTTGCTGCCTTCAAGGTGGCATTTAGCATAAAATATTCACATGCTCTCACAAAACTAAACATAAAAAATACCTTTACATTTATGTTAAAAAAAGGAAAGAAAGCTGTCATAAGAAATCAAAAAATAGTAGCTAGAAATGAAATGTAGAGTGAGTTTGAATTCTCTGCCTGCCCACAGATCTCAGAGGCCCAGAATAAAGCAAAGGCCAGGGAAATACATTGAGTCACATGACCTTGGTTTCCAATGGGTTTGATTTATATTGAAGCCAAATGCAGAGCTTCTCTTACCTGGAAATAAGAGAATGAGAACATTACCTTTTTCATCTGGACCCAGAACTTAAATGAAATTCAGAATAGAAGATGAAGTCAGTCATCCAAACGCTAGAAAAATTTTCCTTCTCTAAGCCTCTGAACCAAAACTCCAATTTTGTAAAGTTATGATAAATCACTCATCTAATTACACATACTATAATGAGAAACTGGCCAGATCGGTTCAGGTTTCTTCAAATCTGGGTTGAGAGTGGTGTTTTCCTATTTGGTTATCCTCTATTTATTAAGTTGTATTGTTTATTAAAAGCCTTGGAAGCATGCTAAATAACAAAGGGGTTGGTTGGTTGGTTTGCTTTTGCCCTGAGCAATATGGGTGACTTTTCTACCAGGCTTGGAACAGTGCTTTCTAAGCCCTCCTATTGTTCTTGTTTAGTCCCTGCAATCCCATGAACAGCAGCATGCCGGGCTTCCCTGTCCTCCACTATCTCCCAGAGTTTGCTCAAACTCATGTCCAGTGAGAGAAGAGCCTGAGATTTGGAAGCAGATCCTTCCTGCTTTACCATCCCATCTAAGGTGTCCAGGCTCACATGTGCATTCTGCACATGTACATACACCTGGTGTATCTGTTCTAGGTTGATTCACTTGTCTTGATAGTTGTATACTAATATGTAGGCTTCCCTGGTGGCACTAGTGGTAAAGAAAAGAAAGAAAGTGAAAAGAAAGTGAAATTGCTCAGTCGTGTCCGACTCTTTGTGACCCTACACCCCCATGGAGTGTAGCTTACCCGGCTCCTCCCTCCATGGGATTCTCCAGGCAAGAGTACTGGAGTAGGTTGCCATTTCCTTCTCCAGGGGATCTTCCCGACCCAGAGATCAAACCCAGGTCTCCCACATTACAGACAGACACTTTAAACTCTGAGCCACCCTGGGGCAGTGGTAAAGAACCTGCCTACAAATCAGGAGATGTAACAGACAGGGGTTTAGTCCCTGGGTGGGGAAGATCCCCTGGAGAAGGACATGGCAACCCACTCCAGTACTCTTGCCTGAAGAATCCCCATGGGCAGAGGGGATTCAGACACAACTGAATCAGACACAACTGAGTGACTAAGTGCACGCACACACACACACACACACACACTAATGTGTATTTTTCCCTTGGCAGTGCCAGTTTTTATTTATTTTTGAGTTTTTAGGGGGGTTTGTACCAGTTTTTAAATTGAAGCTGCTGGAGTCACAGAGATGGAGGTAAAAGTGTTAAACTTTCAGGTGCACATTTAATATTAGAAATATTTGCACTTTTCATGTTGGAAATATGAACATTGCACAGCTGCCTAATAACATGAAGGATGATAATTAGAGAACATTTGAAGGTAAGTAGAGAAGGGAAAGTGGTTCACCTGAAGAGGAAAAAAGGTTGAATTGATATTTCTAAAGAGCAGGAAGTTAGAGCTTGGTTTGCTTCTTCAACACAATGTCATTTTTTTCTGCCCACTTGAGAGTGGCTTTATTGCACAAAGGCTTCCTGATGTTTCTCCCATTATGGCACATGTGGAAAATGATAAGATTTGCTCAGCAACCTGTGATTATAGCTCAAAGCTCTTGGTGATATCCACTTTTAACCTCCATTTAAAAAAATTTTGCAGGGTTTTCTCTTTTTTTTTGGTTTGTTTCTTCTTTTTTTAATGAGAAGGCTAAACTGCCACTCTCCCAGGTAGTGGACCCCAAAAGGACTAATATAACTTGCAAAGATTACCTGAGTTTACAATTTAATCTGCAATCCTGAAAGAACTTGGATAATATGATTCCTTGCGCACACTTTTCCCAAAAGGTATCATCAAAATGAACATAACTGCCATTTACAGGGGCTTCCCAGGTGGTGCTAGTGATAAAGAACCCACCTGCCAATGCAGGAGATGTAAGAGATGCGGATTCAATCCCTGAGTTGAGAAGATTCCCTGGAGGGGGACATGGCAAACCACTCCAGTATTCTTGCCTGGAGAATCCCATGATAGAGGAGCCTCGAGGGCTATAGTCCATGGGGTCGCAAAGTGTTGGACACGACTGAAGTGACTTAGCATGCAAACACATGCCATTTACAAAAATCATTTAAATCAGTAAATATTTATTAATAACAAGTAACAGATCTCTTCACTCCTCAGAGTACTGCTTGTCAGTGGGGCAAAAGGATAACTAATGGTTAAAAAAAAAAAAAGACAAACTTCAAAGCAAGAAAGCCTAAGAAACGGATTATAAATTACAGCACAGGGGTAACAGGTATAACTTTCTTCATCTTCAAATTTAAGGTTCAGTGAGTTCAACAAGAACCACTTTGAAGAGCTTTATCAGTGCTGCCAAGAGAGTCCAAACTTCTGCCTTTACAAAAGCATCCACTTGATGTACCTTTGTTGAAGACGCATCTACTTTCAAGACTAAATTACTCTTGTGGATCTAATTAGCATGAGTGATGGGGAAAATTCTCTTTTCTCTTCCTTAGACTTGGAACTACTACCCAAGAATGGTCTCCATTGGAGAGGAAAGAAATGGGAAGAGAGAAAAAACCCAGACATTTGAAATAAGCAGCAATAGCTTTTCTGAAATTCTTGCTTAGAGGACTCTATTTCCAAGGACAGACATGGTTAAAAACTACCCAGACAAGCAAGTTAAGTGATCTAACTCAAGGTCATTTCCCATATATGAGTGTTCTCTGCTTTTCAGGAATTAAAAACTTATACAACTTATATGAAAAGGACTCTGGGTCCCTGATGAATTAAACAAGAGATAAAAATTACTTGCCTCAAAACACAAACTTTAACTGACATTTTAAAAATTGATATGATATCCTAAATTTACAAAGGCTAACAAGTAAGTTTCAGCTCTAACAGGGGGCCTGGCTCTGATGGAGCCAAGACTTGAAATGCCAGCCAAGTCCCAAGGAGTAGACAACACTCCCACCTATATTCAGTCTCATTTTCTAATTTATTGTCCCCTTCTCATTACACACATAAACACACACTTCCCCACAGCTTGACAAGAAATATGGGACAGATTCATGGAGTGAAAAAGTTGTTTACCTTCAGTCTTAAGAACACAAAAGGCACATGCAGTGCATGAAGAGGCTGATGAAGAAAAGCTCTAGGCAGCAATGATGGAGAGACAAAGAAAGACATAAACATGCTCTAGGGGTATCACCAGTCAGGGTGGTTAAGAGCTATTACATGAGTGACACAATGGGGCTGGTAGAAGCAGTTCCAAAGTGATGAACAGAAAACAGTGACCAGAGCCTGGATTCAGAAGAGAACGATTAGTAGCCAGCAGAAAAAAGGAAAATATAGAAGGAAGTGGGCTTCCCAGCTAACTCGGTGGTAAAAGAATCTACCTACAAATGCAGGAGTCACAAGAGCCATAGGTTCCAATCCCTGGGTCGGGAAGATCTCCTGGAGGAGGAGATAGCTACTGACTCCAGTATTCTTGCCTGGAGAATCCCATGGACAGAGGATCCTGGCAGGCTACAGTCCATGGGGTCACAAAGAGTCGGACATGAATGAATGACTGGGCACACACTTCTATGAAAGAAAGCAGATGTGTGACTTATGTATGAAACATGCTCTCCTTTCCCCAGCCACACCTTAGGGCTTGCAAGATAACATAAGGAAGAAGACCTTAAGTTTTATTAATGAGCATATGGCTAGCTGATGCGAAGAACTGACTCATTTGAAAGATTGAAGGTGGGAAGAGAAGGGGACAACAGGATGAGATGGTTGGATGGCATCACCAACTCGATGGACATGAGTTTGAGTAAGCTCTGGGAGTTGGTGATGGACAGGGAAGCCTGGTGTGCTGCAGTCCATGGGGTCACAAAGAGTTGGACATGACTGAGTGACTGAACTGACTAACTGATATGGCCATCTCTCCCTCTCCCATCTTTTTGTCCTGTCTTATAGACAGTCCATATTCACTGCTTATTTGTCCTCCCATCCCATTCTCCACTCTCTTCAATGAGACTTTCCTCATCCACTGAAACTGGTCTTGTCTAAGTTGGGTCAAACCCAACCATCTAGTCTCAGCCCTTGCTTCAGAACACAATATCTGGACCTCTTTCCTATGCAAGCTCACTTCAAAAATAATCTCATTCAGTCCCATAGGCTTGAAATATTCTGATAGCTCCCTAATTTAGTATTTGATCCCCAAATTCTCCCCTGAACACCAGACTTGTTTATCAAAATGCCTACCTTCCCTTGGAAGTTGAATGAACATCTCAAAGGTAGTATTTCTAACACCAAACTTGATTTCCACCACCACTCACACACCCAAAACTTCTTCAGTATTCCTCCTCGAAGAGTCTACCAATGCAAATGTTCAAAAACTTGAAGTCATTCTTGATGCTTCTCTTTATGCCACACCTCCCATGAGCTCTTCTTCTACCTTGAGTCAGCCCACTTTTCACCACTTCCATTGCTATCACTCCAATCCAAGCCACCATATTCCAATAGCTTTCTAACTGATCGCCTTGTGTTCACCATCACCCCACTACAGACTGTTTCCCCCATGGCAATGTGAGTAATGCTTTTAAAGTAATAATTCAAATTGTGTCACTTCTCTGCTAAAAATCCATCATGCAGAATACAGTTCAAAATCCTTTTTCTTGCCTACAAGCGCTACATGATCTGACTCCTAGATACTTTTCCAATCTAATTTTCTATTAACTTTTCGCTGAGTTCTACCCACATTGGCTTCCTTGCTAATTCTTAAAAAAAAAAAAAAAAGGTGGGGGGCACACTCTCAATTCAGGGACACTGAATTACTATTATTTCAATGCCTGAGATACTTTTCTTTCAAATCACCATATACCTTTCTCCTTCTGTGATCCTTCAGGCTCTGGCTTATCTTCAGAAAGGCCTTCCCTCACTCTCCATGAAATGGCGCACCTCCCACACACATTTTCCTTACCTTGCTTTGTTTCCCTCATAGTACCTCCACCATGCACTCATGCTCAGTCACTCAGTCCCTTCGGATTCTTCGTGACCCCATGGACTGTAGCCTGCCAGTCTCCTCAGTCCATGGGATTATTCAGGCAAGAATACTGGAGTGGGTTGCCATTTCCTTTTCCAGGGAATCTTCCTGACCCAGGGATCGAACCCACATCTCCTGTTTCTCCTGCTCAGTAGATGGATTCTTTATACTAAATATTCAGTTGTCTATGATGGTACTTCAACTAGAAGATAAGCTTACTGAGGGCAGAGAATTCTGTGAAGTTCACTTCTTTTTAGGAGTTCAGCACCTAAAACCATGCCTGGTCAACAATAGCTTCTCAATAAATAGCTGATGTTTGCTGAAAGAATGGAGTTATTGATCCTGTTGTTAATTAATAAAATTGATCCTATCTTAGCAAACCGTTAAGATTACCTGAGCCAAGATTCACAAATCGATGGACCTTGGAGATACGCATTAGATTCTTAAAGAGAGGAGAAAGTTGGTTCAAGTACATATATAAGAGATAGAAAGGTAAATTTGATGGAAGGAATATGGAAATAAAAAATAACCCTCACTAAGATCAGAAGGCTATTACAGATAGAGATGTCCTAATTGCGACTACTTCACAACTACCTAAGAATCAAGAAAGAACGGGCTTCCCAGGTACTACAGTAGTAAAGAATCTACCTGTAAACGTAGGAGACACTAGAGATGCAGGTTCAGTCTCTGGGCTGGAAAGATCCCCTGGAATAGGAACTGACAATCCACTCCAGGATTCTTGCCTGGAAAATTCCACTGACAGAGGAGCCTGGTGAGCTGCAGTCCATGGGGTCGCTAAGAGTCAGACACGACTAAGTGGCTGAGGCCACACACACACACAAGAAAGAACAAGGGCTCTCAGACTCCAAGGCCAAGCACCACATGGCTTCAGGAGCCTCCAGAAACCAGGTGTTCCTTTTAAGCTCCAAAGGGGGCATTTGATTCTCAAATGCCTTCAGACCATTTGAATAAAGCAAAAGAGTAAAAAAGGCCTCGAGGCATAAACTAGAGAACAGACCACCTCCAGGAGGGCAGTTGTGAGCCTCAGCTCTTGCTGGATTCTTTGTGGGAGTGCTACAGTGTAAGAATATTTGCAGCACAGTTGATAAAACTCCCTCTTTTTAAAATTTTTACTGGAGTCTAGTTGATTTACAATGTTGTGTTAGTTTCCGGTGTACAGCAAAGTGAGTCAGTTATACATATACATATACCCTGTTGGCTTAGATGGTAAAGAATATGCCTGCAACGCAGGAGACCCAGGTTCGATCCTTGGGTGGGGAAGATTCCCAGGAGAAGGGAATGGCTACCCTCTCCAGTATTCTTACCTGGAGAATTCCATGGACAGAGGAGCCTGGAGAGCTACAGTCCATGGGGTTGCACACAGTTGGACAAAACTGAGTGACTAACACTTTCACTTTCATATATATCCACTCTTTTCATATATATCCATTCTTTCATATATCTACTCTTTTTTTACAGAGTATTGAGTAGAGTTCCCTATGTTAAACAGTAGGTCCTTATTAGCTGCTGCTGCTAAGTCACGTCAGTCATGTCCGATTCTGCGACCCCATAGACGGCAGCCCACCAGGCTCCTCCATCCCTGGGATTCTCCAGGCAAGAACACTGGAGTGGGTTGCCATTTCCTTCTCCAACGCATGAAAATGAAAATTGAAAGTGAAGTCGCTCAGTCGTGTCCGACTCTTAGTGACCCCATGGACTGCAGCCCACCAGGCTCCTCCATCCATGGGATGCCAGGCAAGAGTACTGGAGTGGGGTGCCATTGCCTTCTCCCCCTTATTAGTTACCTATTGTATATATAGTAGTGCGTATGTGTCAATGCCAGTCTTCCAATTTGTCTGTCTCTCTCTTATACCCTGGTAACCATAAATTTGTTTTCCATATCTGTGACTCTATTCCTGTTTTGTAAATAAGTTCATCTGTACCTTTTTTTCAGATTCCACATATAATTGATGTCATATAATATTTGTCTTTCTGTGTCTGACTTACTTCACTCAGTGTGGCAATCTCTAAATCCATCCATGCTGCTGCAAGCGCCATTATATATATATATATATTTTTTTTTTTTTTTTCTGAGTAATATACTATTGTTATCTGTATCTCATCTTTATCTATTCCTCTGCTGAAGAACATTTAGGTTGCTTCCATGTCCCGGCTGTTGTAAATAGTACTGTAATGAACACTGATCCCCTGGCATGTACATTTTCAAATTATGGGTTTTTTCTGGGTATATGCCCAGAAGTGGGATTGCTGGGTCATATGGTAATTCTATTTTTAGCTTTCTAAGGAACATCCACAATGTTCTCCACAGTGGCTGTACCAATTTATATTCCCACCAGCAGTGTAGGAGGGTTTCCTTTTCTCCACACCCTCTCCAGCATTTATTGTTTGTAAATTTTTTGATAATAACCATTCAAACCAGTAAAGGTGATACCTCATTGTAGTTTTGATTTGCATTTTTCTAATAATTAGTGAAGTTGAGCATCTTTTCATGTGCTTTTTGGCCATCTGTGTGTCTTCTTTGGAGAAATGTCTATTTAGATCTGCCCATTTTTGATTGGGTTGTTTGTTTTTTGATATTGAGCTGCATGAAAAGTTTGTGTATTTTGAAGATTAATCCCTAGTCAATTGCTTCATCTGCAAATTATTTTGTCTCATTCTGAGGGTTGTCTATTTGTTTTATTTACGGTTTTATGGTTTCCTTTGCTGCGTAAAAGCTTTTAAGTTTAATTAGATCTCATTTGTTTATTTTTGGTTTTATTTTTATTATCCTAAGAGATGGATCAACAAAGATCTTGCTGCAATTTACATCAAAGAGTGTTCTTCTTATGCTTTCCTCTAAGAATCTTATAATGCCAGCCTTACGTTTAAATCTTTAATCCATTTTGAAAAATCCCTCGATTTGGATTCTTCTTGTGTCTCCTGGTTTTTTTTGTTGTCACTGCCTTAGTGTCAAAGGCAGCTCCTGCCCCATCCCTTTGAGGCAGCACTGTGTGACAATTACAAAAAGTCTGCCTGTGGCTTCTGCCTGCAGGTCACCCATTTGCAACCTTGACTTTTGTCAACCATTGTGTTAGAGACACTGTTTGGTCATCACCAGTTTTGAAGTGTATCACAAATAATTTGCTAATCCATAAGCATTAAAGAAATGACATTTGCAAAATTTTTTTTTTACTGAATTAGATTGTTTTCATTCACACTAACATCTTTCCTGTGTATTTGAGTTCTGATAGGCATCTTTGAGCTGCAGATAAAAGTGTGGAGTTAACATGTAGGAAATTCGAAATACTCTATCTATGAAGTATGTGCTACACGCTAACATCATTTTTTTTAATGTCTACCTCAATAGAATAAAAAAGATTGAGAACAGTTGTTTGAAAATTACCCCATAAGAGCATATATTTTCCATTAAATTGGAACTAGAAATTTTAATTACATATAAATTTAGTCCCATTAAATAGAAAAGAATGTCTTGGCAAGAAGTCAAGCCAGAACACTTAGTCTGAACTGTAAGATCTCTGAAAAAAATCCCTTAATACTTTTCCAACTTTACCTCTCACTCTAGATTTTGATTTCAGCCTCCAACTCCCAGATTGTATCTTTCACATTTTTACATCCAAGCCCTTGTCCATGATATGCCTCACTCCTGGTATCCATTTCCCCCTCTCTTCTCTCCTCTTATTTAAATCCTGGCCAGCTCTCAACACTAAAGTGATTTTCATGTCATACATACATCCCCCTTTACCACTATGGCCCACAGTGGCCTGCACTTCCTTTGAGATTCTTATTATAATACCAAGCATTAATCATGCAACCTCATAGCAGTATCTCTCTCTTTATGACAGAACAGAATGGACTAAATGTGTTACCAAGCAGTGAAAGGGAAGGTCCATTTTAGATGTGGTTGATGACTTCATCATAGCCCCTTGGGGAGGTCCCTGAGATCACTTTCAGCTTGATACACAGTTCCCATATAGGTTGGTGATTTCCCCAGCACCTGCATCTCTGCCACCCAACAGGATTCTCAGCTCATGCACAGAGCGGGCCAGAAATGCCAATGAGTTAACACCCACAGGAGTAATCCCCAATCAATGAAGATGGGAGTTGGTGGATCAATACCCCTGCTTCTTCACCCTTGGTGAGAAGATCTTGAGGCAGGCCCCCACATAGTTTCCCAGAAGATGCAAAATAGGATTGTGCCCTAGTTACCTAAGACATTGACCTGTTTGGTAACTTCCTTTCCATTCTTTCCCATGCTTCCTGGCATCATTTCACAAAGTACTAGTATCTAAGTCCTTATTTCAGGGCCTGCTACTTGAAGAACCTAAAACTAAGACATTCCTAGACTAGCTTTTTGCTTCTTTGAAAACAGGTGCATTAAACCTGTTTAATTTTTGTTTCAATTACACAAGTCTCTGTCTAATTGTATGGAATACTAAGAGAGATACTCAAAAACAATACCGAGTAACTGCCTGAAATCTGTTGATCAGAGGTAGAACTCTTATGTTATTTGACCAAACTTGAAAAAGATTTCAACACTTTTGCCCTTGTCTTCTCTTTCCTTCATATAAAGAGATCAATCTAATGTCCTGTAAAATAGAACTAGCTAGAACTAGACAAATTTCTGATTCATTTCCTTTCTAACACCAGGCTTAAGAAAGAAGGTTTTGACATGGAAAGCCCTATATTGACCATGGTCTCTGAAATAGATCTGTGTTAGTCAATCACTCTTTAGAGAATAATTAAATCAATGCATTTTAATGCCTCAGGGCCTCAACTTCATTAATTCTTTAAACAAACACTGAGACAATGGGGTTTAGATCTTTTTGAAAGAATTCCAAACATTAAAGAGCAGGTTTGCAAAGGAATTTTTGAGAATTGGTAAATACTAATGAATTATTTAGTATTCAGTTTAACTGGCAGTAATAACAGAAAAGCCAAAATAAACAATATAATATTTATTTCTTTTTCTCAAAAAGTTGGCATTGCATGGTGCAGGGCTAATACATACAACAGTGCCAAGAACCCAGGTTTATTCTCTCTTATTGCTCCTCAGTTCATGGTTTGATTCCCTAGATTATCTCTATGACGGTTGTTCCAGCCCCAACTGCTACATCCACATTCTAGCAGGCAGGAAGAAAATAAGAGGAGAAAGAAATGTTGCTTATTCCTTTTTAAGGACACTTTCTAGAAGTTGAATAACCTGCTTTAACTTATACTATGTTAACTAGAATTTAATCCCATCACAATCCTTAGCTGTTGGGAGCTTTATACCAAGTAACTCTAAGCCAACCTAAAAGTTAAAAGTTGCATCATAAATATTTCTATAGAAGAAAAGAATAGACCTTGAGAGGCAACTAATTTGTCTCTGCCATGACTGATATGTCCCTAGAATGACAGCAAAAACTGCCTAAATCAAAATATAATGCTAGAAAATGGAATATGTACATGATAAATAAGAATTAGGTATGGATTATCATGCAAATGAACTTCCCAGGTGGCACTACTGGTAAAAAACCTACCTGCCAATGAACAGATGCAGGTTCAATCCTGGGTTAGAAAGATCCCCTGGAGCAGGAAATGGCAACCCATTCTTCTATTCTTGCCTGGAGAAATCCCATGGATTCTCGCGAGCTACAGTCTATAGGGTATCAAAAAGTCCAACTGTTTGAGTCCAACTCAAACAGTCTCAAACAGTCTGGTTTCTGGAGGAAACCAGAATTGAAGTGACTTAGGGGAGAATCACTACAGATGGTGATTGCAGCCATGAAATTAAAAGACGCTTACTCTTTGGAAGGAAAGTTATGACTAACCCAGATAACATATTCAAAAGCAGAGACATTATTTTGCCAACAAAGGTCCATCTAGTCAAGGCTATGGTTTTTCCAGTGGTCATGTATGGATGTGAGAGTTGGACTGTGAAGAAAGCTGAGTGCCAAAGAATGGATGCTTTTGAACTCTGGTGTTGGAGAAGACTCTTGAGAGTCCCTTGGACTGCAACCAGTCCATCATAAAGGAGATCAGTACTGGGTGTTCACTGGAAGGACTGATACTGAAGCTGAAATTCCAATACTTTGGCCACGTCATGCGAAGAGTTGACTCATTGGAAAAGACTGATGCTGGGAGGGATTGGGGGCAGGAGAAGGGGACAACAGAGGATGAGATGGTTGGATGGCATCCTAACTCAATGGACAGGAGTTTGAGTAAACTCCAGGAGTTGATGATGGACAGGGAGACCTGGCATGCTGCGATTCATGGGGTCGCAAAGAGTTGGACATGACTGAGTGACTGAACTGAACTGAGGGGAGGGCTAAAGAAGTGAAGTTAGCCATTCAGTTGTGTCCAACTCTTTGCAATCCCATAGACTGTAGCCTGTCAGGATCCTCCTTCCATGGAATTCTCCAGGCAAGAATACTGGACTGGGTTGCCATTCCCTTCTCCAGGGGATCTTCCTTACCCAGGGATTGAACCCAGGTCTCTCGATTGCAGGCAGATCAGAAGAAGCAGTATAGTGAAAATGAGTAAACTACACAAAGCAATCTATAGATTAATGCAATTCCTATCAAGTTACCAATGGTATTTTTCACAGAACTAGAACAAATAATTTCACAATTTGAATGGAAATACAAAAAAAAAAAAAAAACTCGAATAGCCAAAGAAATCTTGAGAAAGAAGAATGGAACAGGAGGAATCAACCTGCCTGACTTCAGACTATACTACAAAGCTACAGTCATCAAGACAGTATGGTACTGGCACAAAGACAGAAATATAGATCAACGGAACAAAATAGAAAGCCCAGAGATAAATCCACACACCTATGGACACATTATCTTTGACAAAGGAGGCAAAAATATACAATGGAGAAAAGACAATTATCTTTAACAAGGGGTGCTGGGAAAATCAAAAATAAGCCAAAGAACTAAACAGACATTTCTCCAAAGAAGACATACAGATGGCTAATAAACACATGAAAAAATGCTCAACATCACTCATTATCAGAGAAATGCACATCTCACACCAGTCAAAATGGCTGCTATCAAAAAGTCTACAAACCATAAATGCTGGAAAGGGTGTGGATAAAACGGAACCCTCTTACTCTGTTGGTGGCGATGCAAACTAATACAGCCACTATGGAGAACAGTGTGGAGATTCCTTAAAAAACTGAAAATAGAACTGCCATATGACCCAGCAATTCCACTGCTGGGCATACACACTGAGGAAATCAGAACTGAAAGAGACACGTGTACCCCAATGTTCATCACAGCACTGTTTACAATAGCTAGGACATGAAAGCAACCTAGAGGTTCTTTGGCAGACTAATGGATAAGAAAGTTGTGGTACATATATACAATGGAGTATTACTCAGCTATTAAAAAGAACACATTTCAATCTGTTCTAATGAGGTGGATGAAATGAGCCTATTATACAGAGTGAAGTAAGTCAGAAAGAAAAGCATCAATGCAATATATTAATGCATATATGTGGAATTTAGGAAGATAGTAACAACAACCCTATATTCAAGACAGCAAAAGAGACACAAATATAAAGAACAGACTTTTGGACTCTGTGGGAGAAGGCAAGGGTGGGATGATTTGAGAGAATAGCATTGAAACATGTATATTGCCATATGTGAAATAGATCACCAGTTCAAGTTTGATGCATGAAACAGGGCACTCAAAGCTGGTGCACTGGGACAACCCAAAGGGATGGGATGGGGAGAGGTTTCAGGATGGGGGACATATGTACACCCGTGGCTGATTCATGTCAATGTATGGCAAAAACCACCACAATATTGTAAAGTAATTAGCCTTCAATTTAAATAAATAACTTAATTTTTAAAAAAAAAAGAAAGAAAGAAGGATTTATCAATCCAATTTCTATCCAAACAAGAACTTATCAGAACAGAACAGAACGTAGTGTGATTTTCAAGAGGGTAGTCTTGGAGGAGTACTCAAAACTTACCAAAAGAGAAAAACACTTCTGAGTTCCAAATCATATACTGGTCTGTTCTGGACCAGAAAACAATATTCTGAAGTACTAAAGACCAGTAGCCATTCACATCAGCTCAAGAAGCAAGCAGAGGCAGTAGAATTTTTCCATCTAGAGATGCACAGATAGCACTATGGTAAGGATCAGTCCCTTCTGTTATCCTACATCCGGACGCCATTTTGAAATCAGCATACATGGCAAGCACTACTTTTAGGTGGCCAATACTTTGACCACCTGATATGAAGAGCTGAATCATTGGAAAAGACCCTGATGCTGGGAAAGATTGAGGGCAGGAGGAGGAGGGAATGACAGAAGCAAGATGGTTGGATGGTATCAATGACTCAATGTACAAGAGTTTGAGCAAGATCTGGGAAATAGTGAAGCACAGGAAAGCCTGGTGTGCTGCAGTACATGGGATTGAAAAGAGTCAGACACGACTGAGCAACTGAATAACAGCAGCAACTTTTAAGTTGTGGATCACCAGCACCCTAGCACATCAGAGGAACCCGGGTTAGTACTTGGTACAGAGAAGCAGGAAGAAGTGTTCTTTTAAAAAGGGCACACAGAATGCAAGAAGGAAAGCTTGCAATGGAGAAGCTTGGAAGGCCTTTGAAAAATCAAATGGAATCATATTAATGTTCACCACATTGGTACTGGAATCCTGGTGTTAAGGGGTGCTGTGGGCATTGCAACTGGACCATGAGAGCCAAACTAGAGCTTGCAAGTTCCCTCTGGCCTATGATGCAATATTGGATATGCCTCAGACTCCATGGGCCATCAATTTTAAAATGACGACTTACCTAAGCAAAACTTCCTTGGCTGTTTTGGGGAATTCTGTTTAAAAAAAAATGAGATAATGGGCACTGAACAATCTTTGTTAAGCATTTATCAATTGTGTTAAGAGAAATGCCAAAGTGATAATGTTTTATCCAAGAAAAAGAAACGGAGCATCATTGGTAAATCACTAATGAACAAGTTTTATCCTCTTTTCTGTTGGCAGTTTTGCTTGGTCAGCCTATTACACACCAACCACTCTGAGCTGCATCAGATTTTATGGGTTTTCCTCTCCTTTTAATTAACTTTAAAATCTTATTAGCCCAATTATTAGCAATATGTTACAAGGCACCAAGACTGCAGCTGTGAATGTGTCTTTATTAAAAAGGCACTGCCATGAGTTAAGAAACTTTCAGCATTATTATAAACTCTATCAAGGCCAGAGAGATAATTCAGTTTACAAATTGGTCCCAATTCAAACTTGGCAGAGAAATGCAAATTAGGGTTGAATTAATTTGCTCTGCCCTCCCACTATTCTCTCAGAACATGTAATTCCTATTCATAATTAGCATCGGTAGACTTTACACTAGCACTTAGAAAGGTGTACCAACTCATAAAATAAGAACCAAAAGGTGATGTTATTTTAACTAAAGAATTGATGTATGAAGAAGGAAGAGAAATGTGCTTTTGGATATATCATCCTTCCTAAGGGACACATAAATAACGCTGAATTTTACCTCCCTTGAAGGGCTGGAATAGTCAACGGTTCTCTGCTTTACAAATCCAGGCAATTCTAAAAGGAACAAGAATAAATTTGTCATAGACTCAGCCTCATAGAACATTCTAAATATAGAATCAGCTTGCCTTTGTCCCCAGCTGTTCCATTCTAATAACTTTACCAATGGCTCAAACAGCAGGTTCCTTATTGAAAGTGGAACTAGTGGCTTCAGGTGCAGAATATTTTACCTTTTCAGAGCAAAAATAAAAGAAAATGCCAAACTAAAGAGCTATAGGAATCTATACATTCTAATGTAGGTTTGCAGACTACCTGACACAAAAAATAAGACCACACAGATCAAAGCTCTACCTGCTACTTTTGACATCACTTCTGTACTGGCTGGAGGGCATCACCAGTTCAATGGACATGAGCTTGGGTAAAGTCCTGGAGATGGTGAGGGGCAGAGAGGCCTGGCATGCTGCAGATTCAGACGGTAAAGAATCTGTCTGCAATGCGGGAGACCTGGGTTCGATCCCTGGATTGGGAAGATCCCCTGGAGGAGGGCATGGCAATCCACTCCAGTATTCTTGCCTGGAGAATCCCTACGAACAAAGAAGCCTGGCAGGCTATAGTCCATGGGGTCGCAAAGAGTCGGACACAACTGAGCGACTAAGCACAAACGTGCCAACAGTCCATTTCACACAGAACACAGGAATCCTCCTGACGCTGGAATGTTTGGTGCTTCTGAGCAGGGAGGTTTGGATCACACTTTAAGAAACATAATCCTATTTGTTCTGTGAATTGGCACCAGTAAAAGGGAAAAAACAGGCATATAAACAAGAACTTCTCTCTTCTTTGGTTCTACTGAGTGCATGCTAAGTTGCTTCAGTTGTGCCTGACTATTTGCTACCCTATGGTCTGTAGCCTGCCATGTTTCTCTCCATGGGATTCTCCAGGCAAGAACAGGAGGCTTGCCATGCCCTCCTCTGGAGGATCTTCCCAACCTAGGATGGAACCTGTGTCTCTTACATCTGCATTGGCAGACAGGTTCTTTGTTGCTAGTGTTACCTGGGAAGCCCTGGGTTCTACAGGAAGAACTAAAACACCTTAGTTTTAGATACATTTGTATACTTCAGAATTCCTATAATGCCCCCTGTTACCCACCTTCACCTTTGACGTAATTCCTTGTTTGGGGGGCTATCCTATACATTGTAGGATATTTAGCAGGATCCCTGGAGTCTCAGACCTTAAAGAATCTGCCTGCAATACAGGAGACCTGGGTTTGATCCCTGGGTCAGGAAGATCCCCTGAAGAAGGGAATAGCTACCTATTTCAGTATTCTTGCCTGTGAAATCCCTTGGACACAGTAGCTTGGTGGACTACACCACATGGGGTCACAAATCATCGGACATGACTGAGCAACTAACACTTCCAGAGTCTATTCTAGTAGATTCCATAAGGAACACACCAATTATGACAACAAAAATTTCTCCACATTGCCAGATATTCCCTGGCAGGCAAAATCAACTCTGACTGAGAATTACTATTTTACTACTATTTTGTAATAATCATAAATGCTTAACAAGTGCTGGTTGAGAATCACTGTGTTATTACTTTTTCATAATAATCGTAAATACTTACCAAGTGCTTATATGCACATCTTCACAATGAGTTGATCCAATGCTACTACCACAAATAGAGCTATCATTTACTGAATGACAAGCACTATGATTTTTTTAGAGGAAAAAAGCACCTTATATTTTTAATCTCACTTAGTCATCCTTATTAGCTCTTTTTCTTTTTTAAACAGCTGAAAATGTGATATAGAGAGGTTTAAAAAACTTGCCCAAAGTGGTACATGATACAGTGGAATTTCACATGCAATAGCTTTACTCCAGAGCCCGATGTTTAACCACTGGTCTCGGTTGTCTTCAGTGACAGTGGATGGAGTTAAAATGATGATGTCTGTGACCCCTGAGAGGTTTTACTCCAAAACAGGCAACACAACACCAGCATTCACAAAGAAAATAAACATCAAGCACAATAGTTGTTCAACAAATCAGAAGGACACAAAAATCTGTAAATAAATCATGTACAGTATACCCATTGATTTTAACTTTATTCATTTAAAATGTACTACAGTTCTAAAAGGAACTGGGCTAGCATTGACCTTTCCATTATGTGCGTGCATGCTCAGTCATGTCAAGTCCTTTTCGACCCCCATGGTCTGTAGTCCATCAGTCTCTTCTGTCCATGGGATTTTTCAGGCAAGAATACTGTAGTAATCTACTGGAGTATCCTGTATTCCAGTAGAATACAGGAGTATTCTACTCCTGCCATTTCCTCTTCCATGGGATCTTCCCCACCCAGAGATCGAATTCAAGGCTCCTGTGTTGGCAGGAGAGTTCTTTACCACTGAGCCACCTGGGAAGCCATTCCACTGTGTACAAAAGAAAAATCTGTGCAATGATAGTAAACATAAGTTTCTCAAGGGAGTTCTCAAATACTGGAGAAAACTCATGAACCCCTACTTCTATACAATCCAGTTGCCATCTATGCAAACATCTATCCTACTTGATGCTAAATGCAAAGAATTCATCTAGTCATTGTTGAAAGTCCTATACTGGCCTAGCTACAGTGACAGCAGCCACTCAAAGTAATAAAGTTGCATGTCTTTAAAAGTAATGTTTAGATATACTTTGGTACTAGTTGAGACCTACATCTCCCCAGGCTTAGAGACTACTGATCACTCTCAAAGAATAACACAAATGGGTCTCAACACAGTTGTCATGGAAAGCCATCACAAATGGGTCAGAATTGGTCCTCAAGATGAAACTATTTATTCTTCATGCCTTGGAACATCATAATAAACAAGGTTTTCAACTTTTTTTAAACATAGGCATATCCTTGACACTTTCAAATTTTAAGCATTTATGTTACAGGCATTGTGTTAAACGCTGGGGATACAAAGATGAGGTAGACAATGCTTCTCCCCTAAGCAAGTGTACAAAATGGTAGAGGATGTGGAGAGGAAACTAGATGGGTTCGGTGTATACATATATAGGTAAGATGTGTGCTAGGCCAAGCCAAGTATACATGTGTGTGTGTATATATATATGAATAAGACATGTGCTGGGTCAAGCCAATTCAAAGTATAGAAGGAATAATTACAAAGACTTCCTGAAGAGGGTGACTTTTGGAAGAGGACCACAAAAAGACTAAAAAGAAATATTTTTAAATAGTAAATGTGATTACTTATGATGATGGGAAAGTCTATAGGACATTCTCATTTGTTTCTTTATACTTTTCTGTGTATACCAAAATGTATCAATGAAAATATATTTCTGATACGATTTTTAAAATATATTAAAGAGTAAATGAAAAGTGAGTGAGACAAAAATGAAGACCAAAGTATAATTTGCCATTTTTAGGGGCTTTACTATGCTGGGAAGGAACAAAATAATGAAATGGGAAGAGGGAAACTCAGGGTCAAGAAAGGAAATTTCTCATTTTCCTTTTTTCTCCTTTATAAGCTGAAAGTGACCTGAATATACCTTAAGCTGTAGGTAAGGTGGCAGTTGAAAATATGAGAGAGAAGCACTAATAGAACAAGACCTTCATTCTTGTTCTGGAAGATGTATGAATCCATCCATTCAAAAGAGCAATTTGATTAGATTAGCTCAACCTGGTGTTCTGTGACAACCTAGAGGGTTGGGATGAGATAGGAGGTGAGAGGGAGAGTTAAGAGGGAGCGGACATAAATATGTATACCTATGGCTGATTCATCAGAGAAGGCAATGGCACCCTACTTCAGCACTCTTTCCTGGAAAATCCCGTGGACAGAGGAGCCTGGTGGGCCACAGTCCATGGGGTCGCGAAGAGTCGGACACGACTGAGCGACTTCACTTTCACTTTTCACTTTCATGCATTGGAGAAGAAATGGCAACCCACTCCAGTGTTCTTGCCTGGAGAATCCCAGGGAGGGGGGAGTCTCGTGGGCTGCCATCTATGGGGTCGCACAGAGTCGGACACAACTGAAGCGACTTAGCAGCAGCAGCAGCATGGCTGATTCGTACTAATATATGGCAGAAACCAATGCAACATTGTAAAACAATTATCCTCTAAAAATAAATAAATTTTTTAAAAAAGATTAGCATTCCATAAAATAAAGTACATCTCTAAAGAAAGAGGTGTGAATGGGGATCCCTACGGATGGTGTGAAACACCATTAGGACCTTTGTCTGCTCCCCTGTGTTACTGAAAATGGCAGGACTGCAGTGAAGATGCTACCCATTATGAATAAAGTTACGAAAATCTGCAGAATCAAGTTCAAAACAGGCCCCATTCTCTGTTTGAGATTCCCACACGTTTTGGGGTAAGTGCTGTTGATCAAGGTTGACAGTTTTATCATGAAAAGTTAAAAGACAATTACCACAAACATAGCAAAATCAACAAGTCACAAAGTAAGACTTCTTTCCTTCACAGCAGGCCTGCAGATACCTCCAGCCCCAGTGCCAGGGAACAAAGTCTCCAGAATAATCATTTTCTTTTGTCTAGGCATGTTTTATTTCTTTCTCAACCATGAGACTGGAGATGTGAAAAAGAAGTAAATTTTTTTTAATTAAGTAGATCATGAAAAATGCATGTGAAAGATAGATATTGTTTCATATCCATAGACATCTGTACAGTCTTAAGTATATCCAAGTCTCCTCAGCCATCTCCAGAAATTCTAAAATAATCCGTATTTAGATAATCCTGTGACACCAAATACCAGCTATAATGTTTATTTTAATGATTACAGAATTATCATTTCTAATACATACTTGTATCTGTAGGAAGAAGACCATCTTCGTTTTGTTACTAGATTGAAAGTTTACTCACCAGGGGGCTTACATCTCCTGCCCTGGAATTATGGAAAAGAAAGCCAGGCATAGGTGCAAGATGGGCTGGGGTATAGCCTGTCATAGTAAGATCCAGGACCACCTTGTCAATTCCCAGTTCATTGGCAATAACTCCAATTTCCAAAATTGGACCAAATGGGGTAAACTTCATGAGGACCACCACAATCTGGGTCAAAGAATTAAATAAAGCAGGGGTTGTATAGGAGGCCAACTTGGGGGCATGCTTGGGCTTGACCCGTGTGTGCCTGGTAAGTTGCTTCAGACATGTCTGACTCTTTGCAACCCCATGGACTGTAGTTCACCAGGCTCCTCTGTCCATGGAATTTTCCAGGGAAGAATACTGGAGTGGGTTGCCATGCCCTCCTCCAGGGGATTTTCCTGACCCAGTGATTGAACTCACATCTTTTACATCTCCTGCATTGACAGGCGGGTTCTTTACCATTAGCATCACCTGGGAAGCCCCCAAAACCTACTAGAAAGGAAACATTTCTGCTTTTTGTATTCATAGGCTGATTGAAGGTATTTGGATACCTTCCCAGAGTCTCATGGTCTGTCTGAAGCTGGAACCACTTTGCTCTTGAATAGCCGGCCCTGACAGCTCATACCTCCCTCTGCTGGCCCAGCAGTGAGCCCAACACTGGGGCCTTGGAATATGGCCTGCCGGTTCTGGCCTCCCAGTTAGGACCAGCCACTCTGCTCTGGAGCCCTTTCTCTTTGATTCACCCTCTGCCCTTCTCCCAAGGCCATACTCTTAGCAGAGAGGCCAATTCAAATCACTTTTTTGTTGGAAATTCTCAGGGACTATCTATTGTCCAAAAGGCCTTTTGCAATGTGGAGCCAGTCTGACGTTCCAACTGTAGCCCTGCCTCACCCAGCATTCACTCCTTGCCCCTGTGTCCAGCCACACTGGACTTCTGCTTTTCTCTAAACACAGTGGTTTCTGTGCCTGTGTGCCTTGGCACAGGCTCTCCCATCCCTGGGCTCTGTACCATAAAACCCACCCTCCAGAACTCTGTCAAAATGTCATCTCCCTTGAAGGACCTTCTCTTTCTTCTCAACACTGAGCCAATTATGGCCCTGTCTGTAGTCTTCTGTTGTTTGGGACACATTTTGGTGGACATGGGAAGTGGTGTGGTCCAACGGCTGAAAGATCAGACTCAGATTGGTGCCAACTGCTCTCCCTTTGGTAACAAAAGTGTAATTGCAAATTAAGATGAGGACTGTGGCAGAAAGGAACATGGTACCAAAGAGCCAAGCCTAGATGGCACTGAGATCTGACATATGAGGAGGAGATAACCAGTGATCTGGAGGTGAGAGTCGGTAACAGGGCTCCAGGAGCAGGAAACCGTACGTGCAGTGGATCCACAGTAGGGGCATGTGTTTCTATGAACAGAAAGGGGCTCATGTGGCTGGAATGGCTGAGCAAGGAGAATAGTGAGAGACCAGGCTGGAAAGGTAGATCCAACCAGTCCAAAGGCCAACCTTCCAAAGCCTGAAAGACCACTCAGAACATTTTCATCCTTAAGAACAATCAAGAAACAAGGAAGAGCTTTATACCTGGGGAATGACAATGCTACTTGCATTTTGAAAAATAATCTAGCATCAGTGTGCTAGATTATGTGCTAGCATCATAGACCAGACTAAGACTACAGAAGACATAGGGAGGCCTATTAAGAGTTATTAAGTCCTATTAAGGCCTATTAAGCCCTATTAACAGGGACTTCCCCGGTGGTCCAGCAGTTAAGACTCTGCGCTTCCACTGCAGGGGATATCAGTTTGATTCCTGGTTGGGGAAATAAGATTCCACGTTTCTGGCCACACAAGGCGGCCAGAAAACAAAACAAAAAAGAAACAAATTTGGTGGCTATTTACAAATAAAAGAAAATATAATAATGGAAGCTTCAGTTGGGAACTGATGGAGCAGATGAAGAGAATTTGGGTGAGTTCAGATTGAAATCTTTCTCAGAACTTCTAAGAACCAAACAGATTAATCACTCACATTAAATACTCAGGTGGTATAACAGAAAAGTGTCACCCTAAAGCTGTGATTACTCTATGGAGCTTATTATAAAATAAAGTCATTTAAAAGGAAATTGGTTAAATGTTACTATTGAGAAGAAAGCAAAGGGTGAAGTTGTATCTGGGTAATAGAAATAGAAATAGCAAAACTTTCTTTTAAACTATCTAGTTAAAAGAGCATTTGTTGCCTTAGAAAGCTCCAAGGAGCCTCTGGAATATAGAAATCAAGATTTTGTTTTGCAATCATTAACTTGTGTCTGACTTTTTGTGACCCCATGGACTGCAGCATGCGAGTCCCCTCTGTCTTTCACTATTTCCTGGAGTGTGCTCAAATTCATGTCCATTGAGATGATGATGCTATCTAACCATCTCGTCCTCTGCAGCCCCCTTCTGCTTTTGCCTTCAACCTTTCCCAGCAGCAGGGTCTTTTCCAATGAGTCAGCTCTTCGCATCAGGTGGCCAAAGTATAGAGCTTTAGCACAGACCTTGCAATGAATATGCAGGATTGTTTTCCTTTAGGATGGACTGGTTGGATCTCCTTGCAGTCCAAAGGACTCTCAAGAGTCTTCTCCAGCACCACAATTCGATAGCATCTATTTTTTGGTGATCAGGCTTCTTTATAGTCCAACTATAACATCCATACTTGACTTCTGGAAAAATCATAGTTTTGACTAATATGGACCTCTGCCAGAAAACTGATGTCTGTGCTTTTTAATATGCTGTCTAGGTTTGGCATAGCTTTTCTTTCAAGGAGCAAGCAACTTTTAATTTCATGGCTACAGTCACTGTCTGCAGTGATTTGGGAGCCCAAGAAAATAAAATCTGTCACTGCTTCCACTTTTTCCCTTTCTATTTGCCATGATGTGATGGGACTGATCTTAGTGTTTGAATGTTGAGTTTTGAGCCAGCCTTTTCACTCTCTTTTTTCACCTTCATTAAGAGGCCTTTTAGTTCCTCTTCACTTTCTGCCATTAGAGTGATATTATCTGCATATGAGGTTATTGATATTTCTTCCACAGTCTTAATTCCAGCTAAGTATCTGTTTCTCCAATTGGAGAAATGTCTGTTTTCTTTGCCCATTTTTTAATTTGTCTACTCCTGAGCTATATCTTTATTCTGGATATAAGTCCTTATCAGATATATGACCTACAAAAATTTTCTCTTGCTTTGTTGGCTGTCTTTTCACTTTCTTGGTGGTATCCTTTAAAGTGAAAGTTTTATATATATATATATATATATATACACACACACATATATGCAATCAACCTAGCCTTTCTTCTATTGCTGTGCTTTATTGTATTTTAGAATAAATAATTTTTATAAAACTATAGTTATACAACTGAGCTGTATCTAAGATTCTTTTATATTTTTGCTTATCATCAAGAAAAGAATTTAAAAACCATTTTCCTCAGGAATTTGTATCATTTTCTCTAAAATTTGTACCACTTTTCTAAAGTAAAAAGATCACAATTGCCACCCAGCTCTATCTTTAGCAAAGCAATTAAGCAGCATTATTCAGGCTTATCAGTTCCATGCCATTTTATTAGCTAAAGCAATTAGAAGGACTTATCATTTTTAAAAATCACATAATTATTGACTGCAGCAAACCCTGTTACTGAGAAAGGTGATGACTTGTAACACTGCTATGAAAGTAAACTGAAAATAAAGGGTGAAAAGAAAGCCTGAAAGATAGAGGTTAAAGGAGTAAAGGAACATAAATTACAATTAAAGTGAAACATTGAGGAACCTTAATGCATTTTTTAAGACCCTTTAAGTCAAATTAATGAAAATGAAAGAGGCTCAATACTGCTGGTAGAATTTTGATTTAAAAGTTAAATTATTTCTTTTAACTAAACCTCCCATGTAGCCATGTAAAAGCTTTTAAGAGGCAAAGTACAATGTTTTCCAGGTTTTTTAAATAAAATAATAAATAGAAAGGAATGAAGGCATTAATCTAGATGAGCATGCAGCAAATCTTTAGTTAAGATCATCTCAAAATCTGTGTTTGCTGAAGACTGGGCTCCTAAACTGCTTATCTCTGGGTCTCCAGTGTCCAGTATGTATCTGTACTTAGAAGGTGCTCAAAAACCTGAAACTGTTGAAATAAATAAGATATTGAATTAACCTATGTATAAAGTCTTCTGAACAAACACATATGTAGCCATGGGCCTCCAAAATTTCATTATGGGTATTTCTTTTCAGTTTTAATTCAGTAGCATAGTTTATTTTTTTTCTTAATTTATTTACTTTTAATTGAAGAATAATTACAACATTATGTTTGCTTCTACCATACATCAACATGGATCAGCCATAGGTATATATATGTCCCCTTCCTCTTGAGCCTTCCTCCCACTCAACAGCATAGTTTGTTTTTTTAATGTGGTTTTTTTTCCTTCAAGTTTTCACTGAATGTCATGGAGAGAACTCTTTTTCACAGCAGTTTCATTTTACTTAGAAACAAACTAAGGTGATTCACCAGCATGACTAATCTATTTGGCATGATTTGTATAATGTTAATGGACTCATGATCTCTGACCAGCCTGCCACCCTTCAGCTCAAAACCTGTCCTCTCACCTCTGTCTAACTCTGAGTGATCACATTCTCTCATATTTGTCTTCCACCAAGAGACAGGGACTATAAACACATGGGGAGACTGGCTCAGCATCCAAATTCACCAGGCACCCATCCCAGATAACCTCCTCACTGTCTTCCCTCCCTTCCCTCCTCTGTGCCTGCTTAAATTCAGATCTCTTAATCCCTCCTCCTTACATACATTCCTGCTTAAAGATCATGGCCATGAATTTTCACTGGCCTGCTCTGCCTCTCTTCCAGGCCTTCTATCTAGGGTGGGGAATTAACAGAGTAGTACACACTTGGGATAGTACCCACCCAAGCCTGGAACCACCACCCCCCAGACCATACCACAGGATTTTAGAGTTTGCTGCTTAAACACAGTTCCCAAGTCAACTTCCAGGGCCCATGCAAGGCTTATTCCCTGGGTCCATCCCCTGTTAGAAGACCTTCAGGCCTTCCAAGGAACATCCAAGGGGCGACCATTTCCAAGAGGGTTATAAACAGAGCTTAAATATATGGACTAAAGCATACATGTGTTTATTTAATATCCTCTAGGTCTGAGACAGGCTTCCCTGGTGGCGCAACTCATAAGGAATCGGGCTGCAAAGCAAGAGACTCAGGTGTGATCCCTGGGTTGGGAAGATTTCTTGGAGAATTCCATGGACAGAGGAACCCGGCAGGTTACAGTCCATGGAGTCTCAAAAAGTTAGACATGACTGAGCAACCAACACACATGTCTGAGATGGAACAAAGGGTGAGAGACATGTATGGGCCATGAGTGTGGTTGGCCAGCTAGGGTCACCTCTGCCCAGGTACCACATTTCAGTACATAACTTTGGAGCTATGAGAAGCTCTAGAATCCAAAATTACATTGTCCTCAATTATTACAAAATATTATCAATCCAGGAAGAGGAATAGAACATATTTTATTTAATTTCTTAACTTGATTTGTGAATATTTTTAATATTTTATATTGCTGGGAGAAATATCAAGAACCTCAGATATGCAGATGACACCACCCTTATGGCAGAAAGTGAAGAGGAACTAAAAAGCCTCTTGATGAAAGTGAAAGAGGAGACTGAAAGTTGGCTTAAAGCCCAACATTCAGAAAGCTAAGATAATGGCATCTGGTCCAATCACTTCATGGCAAATAGATGGGGAAACAGTGGAAACAGTGGCTGACTTTATTTTTCTGGGCTCCAAAATCACTGCAGATGGTGATTGCAGCCATGAAATTAAAAGACACTTACTCCTTGGAAGGAAAGTTATGACCAACCTAGACAGCATGTTAAAAAGCAGAGACATTACTTTGCCAACAAAGGTCCGTCTAGTCAAGGCTATGGTTTTTCCAGTAGTCATGTATGGATGTGAATGTTGGACTATGAAGAAAGCTGAGCACCGAAGAATTGATGCTTTTGAACTGTGGTGTTGGAGAAGACTCTTGAGAGTCCCTTGGACTGCAAGGAGATCCAACCAGTCCATCTTAGAGGAGATGGTTGGATGGCATCACCGACTCAATGGACATGGGTTTGAGTAGACTCCGATAGTTGGTGATGGATAGGGAGGCCTGGCGTGCTGCGGTTCATGGGGTCACAAAGAGTCGGACACGACTGAGACTGAACTGAAATGATACATGTGTCCATTTGTACTTCTACTTTGGACCTTGATTTTGTGAACAGTGAGCCTTTCAGAAGCACTGAGCTTTTGAAGTCCAAGTTTAATTGGATCATTAAAAATATTTATGATGTTGTACATTAAAACATATATATGAAATCTAGAAAAATGATACCAATGATCAATTTGCAGGGAAGGAATAGAGATGCAGATGTAGAGAACAGACTTGTGGGCACAGTAGAGTAAAGAGAAGGTGGGATGAATTGAGAGAGTAGCATTGACATGTATACACTATCATACGTAAAATAGGTGGCACAGTGGTAAAGAACCCACCTGCCAATGCAGGACATGCAAGAGATCTGGGCTTGATCCCTGGGTTGAAAAGATCCCCTGGAAGAGGAAATGGCAGCCCTCTCCAGTATTTTTATCTGGGAAATCCCATGGCCAGAGAAGCCTGGTGGGCTACAATCCACAGGGTAGCAAAGAGTTGGACACTACTGAGCAACTGATCACAGGAAGTAGCTGGATAGTACAGGGAACTCAGCTCAGTCCTCTATGATGAACTAAAAGGCTGGGATCTGGAGTCGGGGGGCAGAGGGAGGGAGGCTCAAGAGACAGGGGATATATGTATACTTATAGCTGATTCTTGCTGTACAGCAGAAACCAACACAACAGTTATCCTACAATTAAAGCAATTATGAGCTTCCCTGGTGGCTCAGATGGTAAAGCGTCTGCCTGCAATGTGGGAGACCCGGGTTTGATCCCTGCATTGGGAAGATCTCCTGGAGAAGGAAATGGCAACCCACTCCAGTATTCTTGCCTGGAGAACCCCACAGATGGAGGAGCATGGTAGGCTACGTGTGGTAGGCTACATGGGGTCGCAAAGAGTCGGACACGACTGAGCGACTTCACTTTCCAAATAAATTAAAATAAATAAATATTTATTATGTTTCTACCTTTTATGAAGTACTGTTTTAGGCCCTGGGGAACAGTAGCAAACTTGACAGATAAGATCAAAGAGTTTGCGTTCCAACAGGAGAAGACAAGTAAGTCATGATGTCTAGATAAATCAATGAATTCATTTATCCACTTTCTCAACAAATATTAATTGCCAGATACTGCTCCACGTACCAGAACTATAAGTAAAACAGACAAGAATTTCTAGCCTCATGAAGTCTATATTATGCTTTGAAATATTATTAAAAGGAAAGAAAGAAATGTAAAGGGATAAATTATTTGAGAGTAACAGATAAGAGACATTGGCTTCTTAGATGAGGTTGTCAGGAAAGCACCTCTTGATTTTTAGTTAATTTTTATTGGAGTATAGTTGATTAACACATTGTTGTGTTAGTTTATGCTGTGAAGCAAAGTGAAACAGTTATATATATACATATATCCACTATTTTTTAGATTCTTTTCCTATATAGGCCATTACAGAATATTGAGTAGAGTTCCCTGTTTATATGTCAATCCCAATCTCCCAATTTATTCTTCTCTCCTTTCCCTCTTGGTAACCATAAGTTTATTTTCTACATCTGTGACTTTATCCCTGTTTTGTAAATAAGCTCATTAAGGAAAGCATCTCTGATGGTATAGGACTATAAGAAGCTAATAGCACAAAAAGCCAAGAAAAGAGATTTCTTTCAAAAGGAAGAGCCTGTGCAAATGCTAGGAGCAGGGAACTTGGAGTGTTCAAGGAACAGAGGAAAAATCACTTGTGGCTGGAACATTGTAAAGCTGATTGTGAGTGTTGCTATGCAGTTGAGAAGGAAGAAACAGAGAGTTTTTGTTCAGTGTACATTAGGGCTAAGCCCCCAATTCCTGTGTTTTCTGAAGGTGTCTGGAAGGAGACAAGGAAAGATTACAGCAGAAAAGCAGCAACAATGACAGGAGAACTCTAGTGTGGCTTGTTCCTGCAGGCTGTGCTGTGTGATCTTGTAACAGACACTGTGATCAAGTGTGATATCTTCAGAAAGCATGTGCTGAGGCTTAGGAGTCATCAGCAGCAATGGGAAGGTTTGTTTAGTCCGCAGCCAACTTCAGGGACCTATTGCTACCAGTGGATGAGCTAGAACGCTGCTCAATCCACATGTCCATCCAGTGAGTCATCATATGAGCCTGGACTGTGCTCCACTGTCTATTACTACTGACTACCATGCTTCAGGTTGAGAACACCTGCTCCAGGAAGAACCCAAGACTTGTCTGTGTGCCAGACACTGAGAAAATGCTTCTGTCCCCTTTCCTCACTCAAGCAAATTCTCAAGTCAATGAAGGGGTATCTTTATCTTCCTTTAATAGAAGAAACCAGGACTCCAAAAGAGAAGGTAATTGCTCCAAGTTGATAAATAGTGGATCTTCTGCAGGACTTAATGCTGCCACCTAGGCAGACAGAGCATGGCCATTGGCTTGACTTTTACACAAAGGAAGAAAGCACTCAGCTCTGAAGCAAGATACACATGGAATCCCAGCTTGGCCACTGTGCCACTGTGTGAGCTTGGACAAATTAACTCACTCTTCTGAAGGACTGATGTTGAAGCTGAAACTCCAATACTTTGGCCACCTGATGTGAAGAGATGACTCACTGGAAAAGACCCTGATGCTGGGAAAGATTGAAGGTGGGAGGAGAAGGGGATGACAGAGGATGAGATGGTTGGATGGCATTGTTAGGGGAAGCACACTGATTGAGACCACCCACCCTGGCCAGGCACCATAGTAACCATTTGCATGAGTTGTTTTATGACAGGAGATCCTGATAAGGAATACGGAACTAATAAGCCACCACCAACCAGAAGAGTTCGGGAAACGTTGAAAGGAAACACCACGTGTCCGTCCACTTCCCAGAACCCCTCTCGCTAGCATCCATCTTGGCTGAGCCATGCGTGTGCCACCAGGAAAGACTCTGAATTAGAATGATTGGCCAAAGACCAACCGGAAACTAATCCCATCACCATAAAACCCAAGACTGAGAGCCACACTGCAGAGCAGTTCTCCTGGGTTCCCTTACCCTACTGCTCTCCACCCGGGTGCCCTTTCCCAATAAAATCTCTTGCTTTGTCAGCACATGTGTCTCCTCAGAAAATTCATTTCCGAGTGTTAGACAAGAACCCAGTTTCGGGCCCTGGAAGGGGTTCACCTTCCTGCAACAGCATCACTGACTCAATGGACATGAGTTTGAGTAAACTCCAGGAGTTGGTGATGGACAGGGAGGCCTTGTGTACTGCAGTCCATGGAGTTGCAAAGAGTAGGACACGACTGAGCAGCTAAACTGAACTGACTCTCAACTTCCTTCTCTGTAAAGTGGAAGTAATTTCAATTCCTGCAGTAAAGGGCTGAGGAAGAGATAATGCATGTGTGATATTATGGTTTATAAGAAGAAATACATATTTGGTTTCATCCCCATTCCTAGCAAAATGCTTCTTAAAACTTAGAATTTCTTAGGTGGTGACTGAGATAAAGGTGACTTTGGGGATTGCCCGAGGCCACCTATGGGTACCACCTGAGGGGCTGGTTGCCAAGCCATCTAGGCGCTTAGGGCATTAGAAGTTTTGAGCCCCACCCTTCAACACCCAGGGAGGGGAGAGGGACCAGAGGTTGAATCAGTGATTTGATCAACCATGCCTATGTATAGAAAGAAAGAAAGTGAAGTCGCTCAGTCGTGTCCAACTCTTTGCAACCCCATGGACTGTAGCCTACCAGGCTCCTCCGTCCATGGGATTCTCCAGGCAAGAGTACTGGAGTGGGTTGCCATTTCCTTCTCCAGGGGATCTTCCCGATTCAGGGATCGAACCCAGGTCTCCCACATTCTAGGCAGACGCTTTAACCACTGAGCCACCAGGGAAGCCATGCCTGTGTATAAAGCCTCCATAAAATCCCCTAAAGCTAGGGTTTGGAGAGCTTCCATGTCTGTGAATGTGGGAGATTCAGGGACAGTGTGTGTTTGGAAGAGGCGTGGAAGCTCCCACCCCTCCCCATACTTTGCCCTATGCAGCTCTTCCAACTGTCTCTTCCTGAGTTACATCCTTTTATTTTTGCTGTTCAGTAACTTAGTCCTGTCCAACTCTTTGTGACCCTATGTATCGCAACATGCGTAATAAATGAGTAATCTGATAAGTAAAATGTTTCTTTGAGCCCTGTGAATCATTCTAGCAAATTAATTGAATGTGAGGAGGTCATTGGAACCTCCATTAATTAGCCAGTAGGTCAGAAGTACAGGTGATAACTGGGCTTGCAACAGGTGTCTGAAATGGGGAGGGAGGTAGTCTCCTAGAACTGAGCCCTTAACCTGCCAGACACGACGCTATGTCCAGGTAGATAGTGTAGGAATTGAGATGAATTGCAGGACACCCAGCTGATGTCAGAGCATTGCTGGTTGGTGTAGGGGAACCCTCTCCTTTCTGTGGAATCAGGTGCTCAGACCCTTAGCATGTCAAGCACCCAGAGTATAATAAAGTGAAAAGGCAAAGTGTTAGTCATTCAGTCATGTCTGACTCTTTGTGACCCCATGGGCTGTGGCCCACCAGGCTCCTCTGCCCAGGGATTCTCCAGGCAAGAATATTGGAGTGTGTTGCCATTCCCTTCTCCAAGGAATCTTCCTGACCCAGAAATCAAACCCAAGTCTCCTGCTTTGCAGGAAGATTCTTTACCATCTGAGCCACTGGGGAAGCCCTGGAGTGTAATAAGAACTCAACAAATGATGTGTGTGTGTGCTAAGCCACTTCAGGGTTCAACTCTTTGTGACCCAATGGATTGTAGCCTGCCCAGCTCCTCTGCCCATGGGATTCTCATGGCAAGAATACTGGAGTGGGTTGCCATGCCCTCCTCCAGGGGATCTTCCCAACCCAGGGATTGAACCCAGGTCTTCCACATTGCAGGGAGATTCTTTACCATCTGAGCCACCAGTGAATGCCACACAATTGTGTTTTTCCTCATTTGCTAAATTAACCTTCCATGAAGATAACACCCACTGTCCCCTTGGTCTGCAAGGAGATCAAAGCAGTCAATCCTAAAGGAAATCAATCCTGAAAATTCATTGCAAGTTCTGTGCTGAAGCACCAATACTTTGGCCACCTACACAAAGAGCCAACTCACGGGAAAAGACCCTGAAGCTGGGAAAGATTGAAGGCAAAAGGAGAAGGTGGCAGCAGAGGATGAGATAGTTAGATAGCATCACTGAAAAAAATGGACATGATTTGAGTAAACTCCGAAGATAGTGAAGGACAGGGGAGCCTGGCGTGTTAAAATCCATGGGGTCACAAAAAGTCGGACATGACTTATCCACTGAAAACAATAGCAAAGCATTAATGACCATCTGCAAACCTCAGAAGTTTCACAGGGAAAGCTCATTCTAAGATCTACAAGAGGAGAATCCAAATTTGCTGTGTACTCATGCACACTTGAATCCCTAGGCTTCTCTCTGGTTTCTAGTAGGGCTTAGATATTTCTCCCTTGTATTAATACCAGATGTTTGGATTTCTTTAAAATGTTGAACACATACTTTGGACAGGCAGTGGAGAGAGCTGCATGCAATTAAGGAGAAGGTGGGGTGATTAGCTCCATCTCTACCTTTGTCCTCATGCACATCCATTAAAGGCTTCTAAAGTTTCATCTATTTATCCTTCCAAGTGCCATGTACTCTAATAAGTTCTATTCCATCTTTAAATAAACAAAAAAAGAGCCAGTTGCAATACACAGTTGATCTTATAACCCATTAATGAGTCATAACTTGCAGTTTGTAAAAGAGTTGAAAAGTCTAAAACATATATTCATATTCTTTAGTATAAGACAAATTAGACTCAGGCCACATATATTCTCCTACTCTGACAAATACATGCACATATGCATTTACAAGGCTTTCAGACTAATGTTAATCCAAGGTAATTGGTCACTTCCCTGATTATCCTCACAATGCTCAAGAGAGAACAGAGTTGCTCATTAGATGAACTATTTGCATTCATTCTCGATGTGTCATTTTATTTTAGGAATACAAAAACCACAAAACATGAGCCTTCTGAAAAGTATGCATATTTACATATACTTCTGGTTAAGAAACCATCAACAGCAGATTTCTCTCCTGAGATTTTGGATGGGCTCATTTCTTAACAGAAAATGCAAGTATGTGTATTCTCATTTTTAAAGCATTGAAAGTTTAGCTTTATCATGAAAGAGGAGGAGAAGAAACCCAAGGAGGAATAGAATGGGAAGGGGAAGAATACATATTAAGACTTTTTTTAGCTAATAAATCTCTTTCAATCTATTAGGGTAATTAATTAAATATCCTCAGTTTACAGTATAATATCAGCCAAAATATAGCTCACTAAAAGTATGTTGTTTTTCACTTATGAATAACAATTCATGGCATGTTTACATCTTGATTTATAAATTATTTTTTCTCAACAACAGAAGATTTTAGAATAAGTTTATGTGTGTGCTCAGTCACTCAGTCATATGCAAATTTTTGTGACCCCATGGACTGTAGCCTGCCAGGCTCCTCTGTCCATGGGATTCTCCAGGCAAGAATACTGGAGTGGGTGTCATTTCCTTCTCCAAGGGATCTTCCTGACCCAAGGATCGAATCCACCTCTCTTGCATCTCCTGCACTGACAGGAGGAATCTTTACCATGAGAACCACCTGGGAATCCCAGAATAAGCTTAGTAGTTCTGCTTTATTTTGTTTAATTAATAAGCTTTAGATTTTTTTTAGAGTAGTTTTAGGTTCATGGCAAAACTGAGTTCCCACATACCTCCTAACCCTACACATACACAGCCTTCTGCACTGTGAACATCCTATGTTATGGTGGCACATGTGTTGTGATCTATGAACATACAATGACACATCATTATCACCCAAAGCCCATAGTTTAATTAGTATTCACACTTGTACATTATATGGGATTGCACAAATCTATTGTGTTGGTCAAAAAGTCCTTATGGAAAAACCTGAATGAACTTTCTGGCCAACCCAATATAATGACGAGTACCCACCATTATAGTATCATACAGAGTAGTCATTGCCCTAAAAGTCATCTGTGCTCTGCCTGGTCATCTTCTCCCCTAACTGCTGGTAATCCCTGATCTTTTTAACTGTCACCATAAAAAAGACAGTAAAAAGAGTTCTGCCTTTTCTACAATGTCATTTAGTTAGAATCATACAGTAGAGAGCCTTTACATATTGACTGCTTTCACGTAGTAATATGCATTTAAGGTTTCTCCATGTCTTATAGTTTGCTAGCTCATTTCTTTTCAGCAGTGAATAACATTCCATCATCTGAGTGTACCAGTTTATCCCTTCACCTACTGAAGGATACATTGGTTGTTTCCAAGTTTTGATAATTGTGAGTAAAACTGCTATAAACATCACGTGCACGTTTTGTGTGGACACAGCTTTCTACTCTTCGGGTAAATGACAAGGGGGAAGGTTGCTAGATCATGTGATAAGTGTGCATTTAGTTGTATAAAAAAACTGCCAAACTGTGTTCCAAAGGGACTGTAACATTTTGCATTCCCAAGCAGCAATGAGTGAGAGTTCCTGATCCATATCCTTGCCAGCATTTGGTAAGTCAGTGTTTTGGATTTGGGCCATTCTAATAGGTGGGTGGTGTATCTTACTCTTCTTGTAATTTGTATTTCCCTTGTGACATAAGGTTGGACATCTTTTCACATGCTTAACTGCCATTTGTTACATCTTTTTTGGTGGGAAGTGTCTAGTCAGATCCTTTGTCCATTTTCCAGTCGAGTTGTTTCTTTTCTTATTGTTGAGTTTTAAGAGTCCTTATATTATTTTAGAAAACAATCCTTTATCAGATGTGCCTTTTGAAAATATTGTCTTCCAGTCTATGGCATGTCTTCTCATTCTATGGATGATTTGTAGTTTTTTGTATTCACAAGCAAGGCCATATACAACAAACTCACAGCAAACATTATTCTCAATAGAGTAAAACTGAACACATTTCCCTAAGATCAGGAATAAGGCAAGGGTATCCACTCTTATTATTATTATTCAACATAGTTTTGGATATCCTAGCCATGCAATAGAAGGGGAAAAAAGGTACAGGGAATCCAGATCAGAAAAGAAGTAAATCTTTCACTGTTTGCAGATGACGTAGAAAACCCTAAAGATGTCACCAGAAAATTAATCAAGCTATTCAGTGAACATAATAAAGTCACAGGATATAAAATTAATACACAGAAATTCCTTGCATTCCTACAGACTAACATGAAAATTCAGAAAGAGAAATTACGGAAACAATCTCATTCATCACTTCAACAAAAGAATAAAATACCTAAGAATAAACCTACCTAAAGAGACAAAAACCTGTATGCAGAAAACTATTAGACACTGATGAAAGAAATCAAAGATGAAAAAAACAGATGGAGGGATACACCTTGTTCTCGGATTGGAAGAATTAGTATTGTGAAAATGACTATACTACCCAAAGCAATCTACAGATTCAATGCAATCCATATCAAACTACCAATGGTATTTTCCAGGAACTAGGACAAAAATTTTCACAATCTGTATGGAAACACAAAAGACTCCAAATAGCCAAAACAATCTTGAGGAAGAAAAATGGAGTTAGAGGAATCAAACTTCCTGACTTCAGACTACAGTGTTCACAAGAAAGTTGAGTTATACAGCTTCCTAATGAGAAGAGAAAGAATTATATAATTTCCACATTGAATTGTCAGGTAAATTAATCTCTCGTGTTTCATTTTTATCAATATTGATTGCAGACTCCTTGATAAAATCATTTTCCTTTCAGAAATAATAGTCCCCCAAAATACATTTTTTCATTTCTCTGGTTTGCTTGTTAATAGAACTCTAGTTTCCTATAGCAAAGGAAATTTCATTCTATACAAATAGGTTTTCTTCAAAATGGGGATGGATAAGAAAAGAGTATGCAATAAACATGTGTTTTCTAATAAAATAAAAGATACTATTGCAGAAGAATAGGAAATTAGATAAATAAAACATAGTAAAGAGCCCAGAAATAGACCCATATAAATATAGTCAACTTATCCTTGACAGAAGATTAAAGGCAATATAATAGAACAAACACATTTTTTAAACAAATGTTGCTAGAACAACTGGACATCCACATGCAAAAGAAAAAATAAATCTAAACACAGACCTTATGCCCTTCATTAAAATTAACTCAAAGTGGATCACAAACCTAAATGTAAATGCAAACTCTAAAATTCCCAGAAGATAACATAGGAGAAAAATCTAGGTGATCTTAGATAAGGTGATGACTTTTTAGATACAACACCAGAAGTTACTGAATGAAAGAAATAATTGATAAGCTGGATTTGATTAAAACTAAAAACTTCTGCTTTGTGAAAAACCATGTCAACAGAATGAAAAGACAAGCCACAGACTATGAGAAAATATTTGCAAAACACACATGTCCTGATAAAGGACCATTATTCAAAATATAAAAGGAACTCTTAAAACTCAACAATAAGAAAGTGAAAGTGAAGTCGCTCAGCCGTGTCCGACTCTTTGCAACCCCAGGGACTGTAGCCTACCAGGCTCTTCCATCCATGGAATTTTCCAGGCAAGAGTACTGGAGTAGGTTGCCATTTCCTCCTCCACAACAATAAGAAAACAACTCAATTTGAAAATGGCAGAGAGACCTTTGAAAATGGCAGAGAGACCTTAACAGACACTTTCCCAAAGAAGATATACAAATAGCAAGCAAGTATATGAAAAGACACTCCACTTCATACATCATGAAGAAAATGCAAATTAAACAATGAGCTCCATCCTCAAAAAATCTACAAACAATAAATGCTGGAGAGGATGTGGAGAAAGGGAAACCCTCTTGCATTGTTGGTGGGAATGTAAATTGATACAGCCACTATGGAGAATAGTATGGCAATTCCTTAAAAAACTAGGAATAAAACCACCATATGACCCAGCAATCCCACTACTGGGCATATACCTTAAGGAACCCATAACTGAAAAAGACACATGTACCCCAATGTTCACTGCAGCACTATTTACAGTAGCTAGGACATGGAAGCAACCTAGATGTTCATCAACAGATGAATGGATAAATAAGATGTGCTACGTATGTAGAAAAAATTTGAGTCAGTTTTAGTGAGGTGGATGAATCTAGAGCCTGCTATACGGAGTGAGGAAGTCAGAAAGAAAAAAGCAAATATAGTGTATTACTGTATGAATATGGGATATAGAAAATGGTATTAATAAACCTATTTGCAGGGAAGCAATGGAGACACAGATGTAGAGAATGGATCTGTGGACACAGTAGAGGAAGAAAAGAGTGGGACAAATAGAGAATGTAGCATCAACATATATACACTATCATGTATAAAACAGATAGCTGGAGAAAAGTTGCTGTTTAATACAGGGAGCCCAGCCAGGTGCTCTGTGATGACCCAGAGGGGAGGGATGGGGTAGGGAAGGAAGACTCAAGGAGAAGGGGATATATTTATAATTATGGCTGATTTGCTTTGTTCTGTGGCAGAAACCAACGCATCAGTGTAAAGCGATTTTCCTCCAATTACAAACTAAATTAAATAAATAAAAATAATGAGATATTATCACATATCTATTAGACTAGACAAAATCTAAAACACTGACAACACCAAAAGCTGGCATGTGGGTTTGTATAAAAAACTCCCATTTGTGGGAATGCAGAATAGTTAAGTCACTTTGGAAGACTGTTTGACAGTTACCATATGATCTAGAGGGCTTCCCTGGTGGGCAGATGGTAAAGAATCCACCTGCAATGCAGAAGACCCAGGTTCGATCCCTGGGTAAGGAAGATTCCCTGGAGAAGGGAGTGGCTATCCATTCCAGCATACTTACCTGGAGAATCCTATGGACAGAGGAGCCTGGCAGGCTACAGTCCATGAGGTCATAAAGAGTCAGACACTTTTTAAGCTTCCCCAGTGACTCAGCAGGTAAAGAATCTGCCTGCAAAGCAGGAGACACTGGAGACATGGGTTCAATCCCTGGGAAGGGAAGATTCCCCTAGAGGAGGAAATTGCAACCCACTCAGTATTCTGGCCTAAAAAATCCCACTGACAGAGGAACCTGGCAGGCTACAGTCAAAAGGGTCACAAAGGAGTCAGACACAACTGAACATGCACGCACACATATGATCTAGCAATTATGTCCTTGATGTTTACTCAAAGGAGTGAAAAATTTACTTCTATACCAAAACTGCACATGGATGTTCTTCTTTATTTATAATTGTCAAAATTTCTAAGCAATCAAGATGCTCTTCAGTGGATGATAAATAAAACGTAGTACATCCAGACATACAGTACCAAAAAAAAAAAAAATGCACCATTAGGGATTTCCCTGATGATCCAGTGGCTAAGACTCTGTGTTTGCCATGCAGGGGGCCTGCGCTCAATCCCTGGTCAGGGAACTAGGTTCCACATGTCACAACTAAGAGTTTGAATGCTACAACTAAAAACAAAAAAAGATCCCACGTGCCACAACTCAGGATCCCACAAGCCACAAAGATCAAAACTCCCACGTGCCTCGGCTAAGACCCGGCATAGCCAAATGAATAAATAATAAACACATTTTACAAAGAAGAAAAAAGAAATGCACTACTACACCATGAAAAGATATGGCAAGACCTTAAGTTCACATTACTAAGATAAAGAAACCAATCTGAGAAAGACTGCATACTCTATGATTTCAACTATATGACATTCTGGAAAAGGCAAAACTGCTTGCCAAGGCACGGCATGGGGTTGGGGAAATAAATGGGCAGAGCACAGAGGATTTTTAAGGCAGTAAACATACTCTGTATGATACTCTGGTGATGGATACATGTCCTTATACATTTTTCCTAAATCATCAGATCAGATCAGATCAGTCGCTCAGTCGTGTCCAACTCTTTGCGACCCCATGAATTGCAGCACGCCAGACCTCCCTGTCCATCACCAACTCCCGGAGTTCACTCAGACTCAAGTCCATCGAGTCAGTGATGCCATCCAGCCATCTCATCCTCTGTTGTCCGCTTCTCCTCCTGCCCCCAATCCCTCCCAGCATCAGAGTCTTTTCCAATGAGTCAACTCTTTGCATGAGGTGGCCAAAGTACTGGAGTTTCGGCTTTAGCATCATTCCTTCCAAAGAAATCCCAGG
>NW_011494640.1:13396596-13397727 GCF_000754665.1 Bison bison bison | reverse complement strand
CAGGCCTCCCTGTCCATCACCAACTCCCGGAGTTCACTCAGACTCAAGTCCATCGAGTCAGTGATGCCATCCAGCCATCTCATCCTCTGTTGTCCCCTTCTCCTCCTGCCCCCAATCCCTCCCAGCATCAGAGTCTTTTCCAATGAGTCAACTCTTTGCATGAGGTGGCCAAAGTACTGGAGTTTCGGCTTTAGCATCATTCCTTCCAAAGAAATCCCAGGGCTGATCTCCTTCAGAATGGACTGGTTGGACCTCCCTGCAGTCCATGGGACTCTCAATGTAGGTTCATCAGCTGTAGTAAATGTACTACTCTGGTAGAGGATGTTGATAATGTGAGAAGCTGTGCCTGGTTGGCGGGAGGGTGTATATGGGAACTCTGTACTTCCCTCTCAATTTTGCTGTGAACCTAAAACCACTCTTTTTAAAAATATACATACATATATGTACATATTATTCATTTATTTAGTTATGCTGGGTCTTAGCTGAAGCATGTGGAATCTTTAGTTTTGGCATGTGGGATGTAGTTCCCTGACCAGGGATTGAACTTGGCCTCCTGCACTCAGAGTGTGGAGTCCTAATGACTAGACCACCAGGGAAGTCCCTAAAACTGCTCTTCAAATTCTTTTAATTCAAAAAGGGAGATAAGCAGTAGAACTATTATGTAAGACAAAGTATTATGTAAGATTTTATCAGCATGTGGTTGAGAATAAAAACCAAATATTTCTATTTGAGTATAGACACACTTTTACCTATGAAAAACACTAGCCCCATTCTTTATATAACTTCATATATCAAAAGATATACAAATTCTTTATACAAACATAAGGAAGCACTTAGATTCTTCCATTTTTTTTTTTTTGAAGTATAGCTGATTTAAAAATGTTTAAGGTGTACAGCAAAGTGATTCAGTAATATATAATCTTTTTCAGACTCGTTTCCATTATAAGTTATTATAAGATATTGAATATAGGTCCCTATGTAAGTGTTTATTTTTTTATGTGCAAGAGTCTGTATCTGTTCATCCTAAATTCTAAATCTATCCCTTCCCCTTCCCCCTTTGGTAACCATAAGTTTGTTTTCTATGTCCATGAGTCTATCTCTGTTTTTAAATAACTTCATTTGTACCAGTTT
>NW_011494640.1:13392006-13396496 GCF_000754665.1 Bison bison bison | reverse complement strand
ATTCTCCTTTATACTCCCTTGGTTCTCCGTTTCTTTGGAAATTTCACAGGCTGGAACAGACTTATCATCTTTCTTGCTATAGATCACGCTGTTAGTGCCAAAATATCTTTGGATATTACATTTTGTCCTGACAGTTCCATGCGGAGAAGCGAGGGGCACAACGGTGGCCGCCGATGCCTCCGGGCCTGCGGAGCCTCCTCTTTCACTTTCATCAAGAGGCTTTTTAGTTCCTCTTCATTTTCTGCCATAAGGGTGGTGTCATCTGCATATCTGAGGTTATTGATATTTCTCCCGACAATCTTGATTCCAGCTTGTGTTTCTTCCAGTCCAGCGTTTCTCATGATGTACTCTGCATAGAAGTTAAATAAGCAGGGTGACAATATACAGCCTTGACATACTCCTTTTCCTATTTGGAACCAGTCTGTTGTTCCATGTCCAGTTCTAACTGTTGTCTCCTGACCTGCATACAGATTTCTCAAGAGGCAGGTCAGGTGGTCTGGTATTCCCATTCTCTTGAAGAATTTTCCACAGTTTATTGTGATCCACACAGTCAAAGGCGTTGGCATAGTTAATAAAACAATTTGAACTGTGGTGTTGGAGAAGACTTTTGAGAGTCCTTTGGACTGCAAGGAGGTCCAACCAGTCCATCCTAAAGGAGATCAGTCCTGGGTGTTCACTGGAAGGACTGATGCTAAAGCTGAAATTCCAATACTTTGGCCACCTCACGTGAAAAGTTGACTCATTGGAAAACACCCTGATGCTGGGAGGGATTTGGGGCAGGAGGAGAAGGGGACGACAGAGGACAAATGGCTGGATGGCATCACCGACTAGATGCACATGAGTTTGAGTGAACTCCGGGAGTTGGTTATGGACAGGGAGGCCAGACGTGCTTCGATTCATGGGGTCGCAAAGAGTTGGACATGACTGAGCGACTGAACTGAACTGAACTGAGATGTTCTTCTGGAACTCTCTTCCTTTTTTGATGATCCAAGTGATGCTGGCACTTTGATCTCTGGTTCCTCTGCCCTTTCTAAAGTTGAACATCTGCAAGTTCACGGTTCATGTACTATTGAAGCCTGGCTTGGAGAATATGAGCATTAGTTTGCTAGCATGTGAGAGGAGTGCAATTTTGCTGTAGTTTGTCTTGCTTGGTTATTGTAAATAGTGCTGGTACACACAGTGTATTTTATGTACCTTTTCAAGTTAGAGTTTCCTCCAGATACATGCCTAAGAATGGAATTTCTGGATTTTTTGGTAACAGTGTTTTTCCTGTGTTTCTATATTTATCTGGAATGTCATAAATTCTGACTTCAGGCATGCATGAGTGGTCAGTTTGATTGACCATTGAGTTAAGTTTAATATTCAAAGAGCAAAGAGCATTTTTATGGCTCCAAAATGGTTCATCTACATTAAACACTGAAAATCTTGAATCAGTAACTTCATCCCATTCTACATGATCATTCTTAGCTATTATGCTACAACGCACAGAAAAAAAGGTGTATTCAGCAGGAGACATTGTTTAGATATATTTCCTTTCTAATATTATCCTAAGTTAATTTTTTCCAAATAGTGTTTGTATCTCCTGTCCCCAGAGGTCATATCTACCAGTGCTAACATAGGGTCCCATGAAAGAACTAGCTTGACCTTGTATTGTTGATTGGGTGTGATTTACTCGCCAGTATTTAAGCTCTCAACAGTACCATTCTGAAACTGTATAGTGATAACTTAGCCATTGTATGAGGGGAGTTTGGGTAGAATATAAAAGCATTTGAGAACTATGTGATCACAATATATCCTGGATTTGACTCAAGGAGCTGCCTCTCAAATTACTCAAATTTATAGGCATCAATGCACAGATCTAGGGTTTAGGTAATTGAAACTGTCAGTTTTCTCTAGAATCAGTTCTGAATGAATAACCCAGAAGTGAGACAACCAGAAGCTGAATAAATCAAGTGAGATTCCTAACAGAGCTTATTTGTATAATTACCTCAATTATTCATGAGGTTTTGAGTGTGGAAACCTGGCCTATAAAATCTTGGAGGTCAAAAGACTTAGCTTCCATTCAGGATACCAATACCTACCCCTAATTACTTATTTTTCCTGCTCTACATGTTAGCTGGAGTGTCTTTACCAAAAGTCTTTTTATTTCCTCTCCTCCAGGAAAAAAAAAAAAAAAAAGGATAGAGCAGTTATAAAAATATATTAGATCCAGCCACCTCTGAGACCAAGCCTTGGGAATTCATAAAAAGTGAAAATGGAGCCTCAGAGAATAACCAGTCTCCATGGGGAGAAAGACTGTCAGGACTCTGCTAAGACAAGGAGAGGCAGTATTTCCAGCATAGGTGAAGGTTACATTAGCCAAAGTTTATGAGGTTCCTGCGACAACAGTGTCTAGATTTTAATCCAATATGGAGAGCTAATTAAAAACAGGAAATGCAGAGAGTGGAAGCAAGGACTGACAGTAAAGGAGGGAAAAGGAAATCAGTGTTCAGTGAGATATAATAATAATAATATATAATATAACAATACAAAAAAGCCAGCATATACAGGTTACTTTAAACATGAGTTTTCTCTAGAAATCATGTCACATATAGGCACCATTTAATCCCCAACCTTTGTGTTCTGTTGCCTGGGCTTAGTCATGGAGACTCTACACTTCTATAAAAGAATGTTTCCTGTAGCCTGAAATACAGTCCATTCTCAAGGTTCTGACCTTTAAATGTATATTTTCCCATTTATACAGAGATGAAATGTTGCAGAACAGAGAATAACATTTGTCTTCTTGGAAGTTTACAGAAACATTGTTACCAGACCTATCTGGACAATTGCAAGTACAAAGGATTCCTACACCAAGGTGTTTGCAACAACCAGCCATATAGGCTCCCCTTGTAGTATAAAAGAAGCTTAATTTATGAACCTATTTCGAGGGCAAGGCAGACATATAGAGTAGACTTGTGGACTCAGCAGGAGGAGGGGTAGGAGAAAAGTGAAAGTGGCTCAGTCTAATCCGATTCTTTGTGACCCCAATCCATGGAATTCTCCAGCCAGAATACTGGTTACTCTAAGGGATCTTCCCAACCCAGTTATCGAACTCAGGTCTCCCACATTGCAGGCAGATTCTTTAACAGCTGAGCCATCAGGAAAGCCCAAGAATACTGGAATGGGTAAACTATCCTTTCTCCAAGGGATCTTCCCGACCCAGGAAACAAACTGGGATCTCCTTCATTGCCGGCAGATTCCTTACCAACTGAGTTACCAGGGAAGCCAGGGGGGATAGGAGAGGGTGGGACAAATTGAAAGAGTAGCATTGAAGCAAATACATTACCATTTTATGTAAAATAGATAGCTAGTGGGAAGTTGCTGTATAACACAGGGAGCTCAACAGCTGCTCTTGACAACCTAGAGGGGTAGGGTGGGGTGGGGGGGTGCGAGTAAGGTTCAAGAGGGAGGGGACATATGCGTATTTATGGCTGATTCACATTGTTGTATGGCAGAAACAAACCCAACACTGTAAAGGGGTTTATCCTCCATTTAAAAAAAAAAAAGAAGAATCTTCAATTCTTATTCTTTGGGACACTAGTCCACCATCTTCTCAGTCTTCTGGCTTTCCAAATAAAGTCACTATTCCTTACCCCAACAACTCATCTCTCCATTTATTGGCCTGTTATAGAGTACTCAGTAGCACCTTAAGGTAGGTAGGTACCACTATTATCCTTCAGAGGGGAGCCTCTGTTCTTGTCCTGTGCCTTTCTGATGCTAGACTCACTTTTCCATTACAACAAAAAAAAAACAAGACGCAACTGCAAATATGTAAGGGAATGATGTATATTTTTTAGAAAGAATTTCATAGAAAGATGAAAAAAAACTTAACACATCATAGACGTCTTCATCCACTTTCACATTTGACATCTTGGTTCTCATCACATCACCCTCTTTATACATACAGCCTCTAGAAATTATTCTCTTATCTAAGCCCTCAGCATGAAGTCCACTTAACAAGTCAAAACCAGGCTGCTAAATAAAATAAAATAAGTAACAGGCTGCTACTCCACCAGATCCCACTTAGAGAACAATTTAATCTATTTTCTCTCATATATGCATCCAGGCCCAAGAGTAAAGACGGGAAGAGGAAATTATTATTCATTGAGAAAATTTGTTTTTTCCTATTCTATCTCTGCCTTAGCTGCTTATCAAATTATTCATCCAACCAGTAGATCTTTCCCTTGGGAGAGATCTGATGCCAAGAAAATGAAGTGTCCCCAACATCATCACATGTTTCATACACTTCAGCTTTTTTTAAATTATTATATCCCTGGGAATTTTATTATATACCTGGAGATTTATACTGCACCTTGTATGGGCTGTTAGTTTTTTTTTTTTTTTTTTGGACTGTTAGTTTTTTACCACAACATTATTAGGTAGAGATCACAGTAAGTGAAAGCTTCAGAAATTAAATAATTCAGGGTTACAACTAGGATAATTAGTCATCC
>NW_011494640.1:13375514-13391906 GCF_000754665.1 Bison bison bison | reverse complement strand
GTCATCCTACTTTGTCTGGAACTGTTCCTACTTAATACAGAAATTTCCTGGTCTTGAGGAGCCCCTCAGTCCCTGGCAAATCAGGGCTGTTGGTCACCCTACACTAGTAAAGTAGTTACAGGTTGTTTCCAACCCAAGAGTCAGGTCTTCTGACTCTAAGTAGTCAGTCAATGAATACTTGATGAAGTGGGGGTGGGGTGGGGGTTGGGGGGCGGGAGAAAATGGAAGGAAGGAAAAAGGAGGGAGGGAGGGGGAAAGGGAGGAAAAGAGGATGGAAAAATGGGTTAGCTGAATTCTGCTGTTGGAATAGCATTGAATCCATCTCCAGAGACCCTTTCATTCAGGGAACTTGCTACCAGGTGGTGTGATACAATGGAAGACACAGGCTGAAGGACAGAGAATGAGATCCCACTGACTTTACAGGAGCAAGACAAGTGGTTCTTTTGTGGCTGTTTGTTGATAATTGCTTACAAAAATGGAAAACTGGTAATTTTACCACGTGGTTGCAAAGCTGTAGGGGAGAAAACCTATAGCCTTACCAACCTCAAACTACTGAGACTATCTACCACAATAAACCTTATGTTTGTGACTGGCCAGGGTACCACAGGTGTATTAACATCCTTGGCCTGTTCTTGTGGGCAGGCTCACTCATATTTCAAAATAAAAAATTATAAAACTCCTCCTTGAGTGAATAATATATAAAAGTTGCATGCATTAGCCAGAATGACTTTAAACAGTGGTCTATAAAATGGTTACTATTTCCACAAAAGTATAATATATAAGCTCTTGAAGAAAGACTGGAATGAGCTATGATGATAGTTACCCAGCAACTAATTAAAATGAAAGAGCCTGAAAATGGCTTTCTTATTATTAGTCATATTATTAAAGATGACAGATTGTCCTGGCTGCCTTGCCCCATCAGAGGACATCCTCTTTGCTTCTGGGAAAAGCAGAGTTAAGCAGAACAAAATATGACTTTTAAAAATCCCTCCAAAGTCTGCACTTTGAGATTTGTGTTTCATTCATTGATTCTTTTACCACTTTTCTCGATTTTGCCAACCCACTAAAACCCTTGTCCGGTCAGAAATTCAACTTCTATAAAATGGTAATTCCTTCTCACTATAAAACATTTAATCGAGTTAATATTTCAAGGTTTTCATTACCATCATAAGGAAGCATTAATAGTGAAGGAAAAAAGTCAGTCAGCAAAATTTCTATTACTTTTCCTTTAGTGAATGTGGCCATTAGATCCTTCCTTAGGAATACCTCATTTCCTGAAAGACTGAACAATGATGAGCTAAGAAAGACAATTGAAACAGATAAATACATAGCCTTAACCAAATATAGAGAGTGTCAATCCAGGGCAAGTTCATCTATTCCTTGAGCAGTTCCTACTCCATTTAATATATTTTTCCCAGAAGAAATGAGTAAAGCAAACAACCATCCAGTGGCTCACCATCTGCATTCTTTTGAAGATTAAATTTCCTATTTCTTTTATAGCTTTTCAATTTTGCATATTTATTTTCTTAATCAGTATGACTTCTGGATATACAGGAATGTGGCAAATACTCTGAGGTGTGGCATATTCTTTTAACGGAAGCATATACTTGGCAAGAATTCTTCAAGCAAAGCTTAGGTCTGAACCCTCCATCTCCAAAGCAGGAATTTTTAATGTAATTACAAAGACATTTCTGAGCTTTTCATGCTTAAGACTATAGAAAAGGAAGTGCTTTCTCTTTTCCCCTGCCCTCAATTCTAAGGCCTTCTCTGACTCGGCTGTAAATGACTCAGTGATCTATTGTTTTTAAGAATTCAGACACTGATGTATAGATCAGTCTTATGGACTCTGTGGGAGAGGGAGAGGGTGGGGAGATTTGGGAGAATGGCATTGAAACATGTATAATATCATGTATGAAACGAGTCACCAGTCCAGGTTTGACGCACGATACTGGATGCTTGGGGCTGGTGCACTGGGACGACCCAGAGGGATGGTATGGGGAGGGAGGAGGGAGGAGGGTTCAGGATGGGGAACACAGGTATACCTGTGGCAGATTCATTTCGATATTTGGCAAAACTAATACAATATTGTAAAGTTTAAAAATAAAATAAAATTTAAAAAAAAGAGAAAAAATAAAAAAATAAATAAAATGGTCCCCCCAAAAAATAAAAAAGAATTCAATCTCAACTTTAACCATAAATCCTGAATAGAAACAATAGTATCCCTTGGTATAAAAATCAATTTCAAATGAGGAAGGGAATCAGCATAAGGAGATTCAACAAAGTAAGCTATTTGCTTTGTTGTTATTGTTTTTCAGTCTCTAAGTCGTGTCCAACTCCTTGTGACCTCAGGGACTGCAACGGGCCGGGCTTCCCTGTCCTTCACTATCTCCCAGAGTTTGTTCAAATCCATGTCCATTGAGTCGGTGATGCCATCCAGCCATCTCATCCTCTGTCGCCCTCTTCTCCTCCCTCAATCTTTCCCATAAAAACCAATTTCAAATGATAAAGGGAATCAGCATAAGGAGATTCAGTGAAGTAGCTTCTAAAGTTTCCAAGCCAAAGATTTCAGGCAGGAAGGAATGACTAAGTGGGATTTGATGGGGATACAGTACTAAGACAGGTGGCGGCCAAAGTCAACTCTGAGATGACAACAGCTGGCTCTAGACTGAGCTTCCCAGATCACACAGGGAGTGTCTGTTCAATGTCTCATCATAGCAGTGGAAGTGAGAGAAGAAGAAAAAAAAAAACCCAGAACTCCAAAGCCACCACTGTAGGCCGTACGCTCTAAGGAAAACTGAAGGCAATTGGAGGGGAAGGGCAGAAAGTCATATTCACATCATCTAAGAAAGACCTTTACAACTTTTTGAGTTATCAAAAAATGAGAAGACTGTATCAGAGTACTGCATTTCTCATTACTGGAGCTGTTCCAACAGGGATTAGATGACTTCTTGCATGAGAAGTTGGGGGATTTGAATTCTAAGCCTGGCGGTGGAACTGGGTGCTTCTGGTTTTTTTTTTTTTTCTGTCCTGCCTCTGAATTTTGCAATGCCTACTGGGGTAGGTTTTATGCAATGTGGACCTCAGAGATCAATAATCTATACATTAAAATTAAATAAGAACAAGAAGAAAGCCAGCATAATAAAAACTCAACTTACACTGGCTCCAATAAACTGAGTCTTATTTTTCTTTTCTACCAGGAAGTCCCAAGATAAGCTGAAGCTGACAATGGAATGGCTGGGATTTCAGCAAAAAATAAGCTTCTGGATATAATATGAGTATCTGCTGCCCTCCAGAACAGTTTTCATATGCAGAGAAGACTATCCAGGACTGTGCTTTGGTTAATAAATATTCAATGTGTTACATTTACACATTTTTCTTAATTTTTCAGTTTAGCTTATTATAAGTTTAGCAAAATTTGGGGACTCTGAATAAATGTATCCTAATTTTAAAATTTAATTATATACCTTCAAACATTTTTAACTGTAATATAGACACATGTATTTTATTTCCTTTTTTAAATACTCCAGTTTTTTACCTGACAAGTACCCTAATAATTCTAAAAAGTCTAGGAATTTAAATGCATAGGTACAGTAAATCTTGTTACTAAATATGTCCTGATGAGATTATACACACGTGTAAATATGCAAATACATAAACAGATTATGTATATTATATATACAAAACACATAGAAATGTGTGTATGTGTGTTTGTATTGTGTTTGTATGTGTGTGAAGAAGCGGAGACTGGACACTAGAGATGTAGCAGCTGAATAGCCTATAACTGAAAATTAAATAAGAACAAAAGAGAATAACTTTATAGAGAGACAGCAAATATAATAATTAAGCCAAATACAACAGAGAAATAGAGATGACACTATTTAATAACCCCCAGAAACCTGTCCTGAGATTTTCTAGTTAGGTAAACCTAGGTATTGCTTATGACTAAGCCAGGTTGAGTTGGCTTCTTGTTGCTTGAAACTGGGGGAGTCCTCTGTCCATGCCAGTGATAATATTCCCTTCCTTGTCCCAACAGATTTTGTTGCAAAGTTGTTTTCTCCTTATCTTCTATTTTTGCCTTCTCCCTCTTTATTGTCTTCTGTCTCAGAGTATTTAAACAAATTAAAGTATTTCTGAACATAGAGACAGAAAGCTCCTGGATCACCTAGGGTCTTCTTCTAGCTACTTCTTGTCCCTCTCACTCCCTTCACAGTCAGTCCCTTCAAAGTATCGATTTCTAAGCACTGTATCCCCCTCTTTAACTTCACACCATTCAAACTGCCCCACAAAAGGTGAACATGCATTACCTAATTGCCAAATGAAAGGAACTTTCTCCAGTCCGGTCTCCTTGATCTTGTAGTTGTAACTGCCATTGTTTATTCTTTAAATTCTTCCTTTCCATGATATTATTCTATTCTGGTTATCCTCCAGCCTCTCTGCTAGCTAATTTTCAGCTTTTTCCCCTTCTTTGCATGTGCATGCTAAGTCGCTTCACCTGTGTCTGAATCTTAGTGACTGTATGGACTGTAACCTGCCAGGCTCTTCTGTCCATGGGGATTCTCCAAGCAAGAATACTGGAGTGGGTTGCCATGCCCTCCTCTAGAGGATCTTCCCAACACAGTGATCGAACTCACATCTCTTATGTCTCCTGCATTGGCAGGCAGGTTCTTTACCACTATCATCACCTGGGAAGCTCTTCCCTTTGTTTACTTCTCTCTGTATCTCCAGCCTACAAATGTTGGAGTCCTTGGTTCTGCTTTAAATCCTTCCCGTTGGAGATCTTGCCTATGTCCCTGGCTTTACTCACATCTATTCATGTTACAGATTTCAAAATCTGTTATCTCCAGCCTCTTGTGTCCCTCTTTAGCTCCTGTCTTACACCCTCTCTCCTTAACTCAGCTAACTACTACTTATCCTTCAGCATTCATCTCAAGCATCACTTCCTCTGAGAAGACTTTCTTTATTTCTCCTATTTAATGCTTCTCTGTGTTGCAGTATCCTCCTCAGTCAAAGCAATTTCACACTATACAGGAGCTATCTTTTGATAGAGCTCTCTTTAAGAGTGTAAAATTCTTGAGGCAGTAATTATGGTGTATTTATCTTTGTAGCTGGCACTTAAAAGATATTCAATAAAAGTTTATTGAATGAATAAAAGAATGGTGGTTGTTGATTATTGCAGACTCTCATACGCTGGACTATTTGTGCAGTAATACCGCAAACAATGTTCCAGAATTTCTTCCTCATAAATTTGTAAGCTGGGATGGCACTTTGGAGCTTCATTTTTACAAATATATGTTCCTGAGATAAGAACTGGATGACATTTATTGTTGAATTCAAATAATAAATATCACTTATAGACAGTCTTTATATCTTCCTGTGTAATAATAAGAATCATATCTTTGTCAACTCCTTCTTTCTTAAGTTAGTGAACAATTCCATGGTTACTTCTCCTTGATTTCTGGTTGGGTGAGCCAGCAGGGAAATACTTGGAGAAAGAAAGTGGTAGTTATACTTATTAGGTTGTTAAACTATGTGTCTTAAAGAAACCCTATGGAGCCATTCTCCAGGCTCAATGTGAGTCAGGGTGACAGCAGCAAAACCAGACAGCTTTCTCAGAGCTTAACAAAAAAATGTAATGAAGGGACTTTACAGGATGTGGACAAGGCGTGTTTAGCCCTAAAGAACGATCAGCAGCAGGAAGCCAATACCAGCCCTAGGACTGAAGGTGCGAGGGAAGGAAATGGCGCAACAGGTAATGGGTGCTTGCATGGTAGGCACTGAATGAACTGCAACAAAGAGGGATGAATTCTCCAGACTTCCCTCTTTCCTCCTTCAGTCTCCCACAAGATCCCCCTCTTAAAAGAACCCATCTGGAAGCCAGGATGCAAGGGAATGTGGGACATGCATTCCGCAAGTTAGAGAAGGACAGAGAGTAGGAAGTCAAATAAATGGTAGCCAGCACACACCCTGACTCTGCCTGGATTGGCATGGAGTAGAGATTAGAAGAAGCAGTCCAACAAAGGAGCTAACTATAACTCCTATTCTCTTTCTTTGCTTATTTTCATCAGTAAAGTAAAAACCCTCTTAAACAATCTCCTCTTAACCAACTCTCCAGATTAACACTCTCCATCCCCTCTATACAACATCCTGCCCAATACCCAATGGGCTGATATTCAATTCTGTTCTTAATGGTGACTCATCAACTTCCCAAGAATCAGTATCTTTGTTTCTAAACCTGCTTATGTCAGTTGTTTCTTATTGCTGTAAGTGCTTTGTGCTTAGTCACTCAGTCTTGTCCAACTCTTTGCAACCCCATGGACTATAGCCCACCAGGCTCCTCTGTCCATTGGGATTCTCCAGACAAGAATGCTGAAGTGGGTTGCCATGCCCTCCTTCAGTGGATCTTCCCAGGAATCGAACTCAGGTCTCAATCCAGAGACCCAGGGATAGAACCCGGGTCTCCCTCACTGCAGGCAGATTCTTTACCATCTGAGCCACCAGGGAAGCCCTGCTGTTGTACTGGGTTATTTAATTACCATGTCAACTTTAAAATATAAATACAAAATGAAATTCTCATTTAATCTGCATTCACTCTATTAGTGATCCCAAACAATCTCATGGCTTAAATTACTATCAATATATACCTTCATTCTGGGAAAAATTGAAGGCAAAATAAGAAGGAGGCAGTAGAGGATGAGATGGCTAGATAGCATCACTAACTCAATGGACATGAATTTGAGCAAACTCTGGGAGGTAGTGGATGGCAGAGGACCCTTGCATGCTGCAGTCCACGGAGTTGCAAAGAGTCAGACATGACTCAGTGACTGAACAACAACAAATATATACTGGTAATTTATAAGGATGTTTCTCCTATCTGGATATTCCTCAACATTTTCACTTGAATGTCCAGTAGGTAGAGCTAATTTAATGTGTTCAAAACTGAGCTTTGAACCTCCACCCCAAACCTCTTTCTATTATGCTTCCATCTCAAATAATTGGGCTTCCCAAGTGGTGCGGTGGTAAAGAATCCGCCTGAAATGCAGGAGACACAGGAGATGCAGGTTCAATCCTAGAGTTGGGAAGATCCCCTGAAGAAGGAAACGGCAATCCACTCCAGTATTCTTGCCTTGAAAATTCCATGGACAGAGGAGTTTGGCCAGCTACAGTCCATGGAGTCACAGAGAGTCAGACATGATTAAGCAAGCACAAACAACCCTCAAAAAATGGAAGCCCCATCCTTCTACTTGATCAAGACAAAAACATAGGATTGATCTTTGATTGCTTCCTTTTCTTCACATCTCATACCAAATATGTCATTGATTGCTTCTACATATAAATTATATCCAAATTTTGCCCACTTCTAATCACCTCCACTATATAATATTGATCTGAGCCACTAACATTTTCTACCTGATTTGTTTCAAGTTTCCTAACTGTAGTCTACACTCTATTTTTAACCTAGCAATATCATTCTCATGATGATTATGTCATTTCTTTGCTTAAATCCATTTGTTCCCCTCTTCTCCCAGTGTAAAAGTCAAATGCTTTATAATAGGCCGTAAGACCCTCTATGATCTGGCTCCAAGAGTCCCTCTTTGAGCTCAGATCTTATGATTTTCCTCCTTGATGACTCTATTCTTCCCACACTAGCTTCCTGGCTGATCCTTTAACATTCCAGACACAGACCCAAACTTGGACCTTGGATCTAATTCTTCTTTATATCTGGAATCCTTCTCCAGGTATCTTTAAGTCTTACTCCTTTCTTCCTCTAAGTCTTTGCTCACATGTCAGTTTCATTAAAAGCACAGTATCATTTAAAATCACAGACCTTTCCCCAGGACCTCTCTGTTCCTTCTGATTTTATTATTAGTAATTTCCCTATTACATTTAGCGCCTCATAATAATTTGGCTATATATTGTGCTTATTGTTTGATGTTTACTCTTACTAGAATGTAAGCTCCCCCAGGTTCATAACTGAAGTTTCACTGATATCCAAGGCACTCAGAACAGTGACAAGTACATGTGTGTGTTAGTCACTCATTCATGTCTGACTCTTTGCAACCACATGAACTATAGCCTGCCAGGCTCCTCTGTCCATGGACTTCTCCAGGCAAGAATACTGGAGTTTGTTGTCATTCCCTTCTCCATGGGATCTTTCTAATCCAAGGATCAAACCTGGGTATCTTGCATTGTGGACAGATTCTTTACCATCTGAGCCACCAAGGATCATTCAGGTTCAAATATTGTTGAAATAATATAAGAAAAATGTTTTAAAAGTGCAACATTTTCAAAGTTTCTGGCAATGTGCTTTTGTTCTTAATTTTGTGTTTCTAATTTATTATTTCACCTATTTGATCTTAAAAGGAGTTCAGAAAGAAAAGAAAAAGCAAGTGCTGCAAATTTTCTAGAAGGCATCAAGTTTTATAACCTCAAGATATAACTGTGCTTGGAACTACTGAATGGAATAGAAAAAAATTGAGTTTGCTCATCAGAACATAGAAATAAAATAGGAGCCATCTTTTTTATGTAGGTGAGTCCTTATAACTCTTTTTTAATACTCTATAAAATTATCATCCTTTCAGCTCCAGGTCTGGGAGATTTTTCCCTTTTAAATTCTTCTGTAAAAAAAGTCACAAATCTAATAGGACAGAAACCCTTAAAACCACAGATATGATTAAGGCTCAGTTCCCTAATAAATGTGCAACGAGACACTTGTCAGCCTTAGAAATAATGAGCTGCAATCTATGATAAATGTGCCAATAACACATTTTCCAGGGCAGCATAGTTCAGATTGGTAGGAAATAGTTGAATCACAGCAGGATCTTATTTTTACACAAATTACTTCTAAACTCAAAACACATCTAAAATTAATTTCTTTCATCACATTAACACTGGGTTGTTAATCACTGGAATGTGTGCTGGTATTTGACAGACATAAAAAATTGATTTGCGTTTGCAAGAGGAGGAGGGTGCACATAAAAGAAGCATGTTCCTCATGTGGGATAAAGTTTCTCATATCCTGTTCTATGAAATATATTGCTTGTTTACTAGTCACAGATGATTGTAAAGGTGAGTGCAATAATGGCTTAATGAACTTCAAATGAAATGATCCGACCTTTCTTTAACAGCTTGCATGAATTAAAAACAATATCTAATGCAATATGCCTGCAACAAAAAGAATAAAATTATAAAATGCTTCAACTCTTCTTGGTAATTTCTGAGTTAATTTATTCATTCATTTAGGTGCAAATACACATTCAAAAAATTATTGAATTTCTATGAGTCGATACTCACAAATGGCTCAGAGTCTAAGATGGAAAACAATTTAAGGTAAACATAATATTTACTATGATAGTGGAATGTATCAGATGTGGTGAGAATATAGGTGAAGACTAGACTAACTACCTCCTCTTCAGTAACAGTAGTTCCTATCTCAGAGGTTTAAAGTGAAGATTAAAGGAGTTAAGGCATATTGTTGTTGTTCAGTCCCTAAAACGTGTCCAACTGTTTGCAACCGCATGGACTGCAGCACGCCAGGTTTCCCTGTCCATCACCAACTCCTGGAGCTCACTCAAACTCGTGTCCATAGAGTCACTGATGCCATCCAACCATCTCACCCTCTTTTGTCCCCTTCTCCTCCTGTTTTCAGTCTTTCCCAGCATCAGGGTCTTTTCCAAGGAGTCAGCTCTACACAGAGGAATATGGAAGAGCTTAAACAGAGCCTGGTCCACAGTGAACACTCAGCCTGTGTTGGCCTTATTACAGGAGGAGGCCTATTCAAGTCACACATCACTAAACATCCATTTCAGGCATGAAACCTGACACAGAGAATATAGGAGTGGATAAAACAGAGACTTTTCCTACCTTTCTCATAACACTTACAGTCTAGTGGGGAAAGCTGCATAATGTAACGCGTGTTCCAGGAGAGGATGGAAAGGGGGAGCCAGGCCCTTAACAGGTCTGGGAATTCAGGAAAGTTCTACAGGGATTAAATTAGAAACAGAACTGGTGGGTGTCCTCTCAGGATCCTGGCCGCTAGGTTTACAACTAGCTTGAGTTATAGCATCACCCAACTGGGGATGTGCTGACCTGATAAGGAAGGAAAGGGCTATGTCCCAGAGGAGTCATAAATCTAAGTCCTCATGCACTAGCAAGGGAAGTATATAGGGGGCTGAATTCATAAAACTGGATAAGGAAGAGTTTGTTGTCTCAATTGAATCCTATCTCTCTCTCCCAAGGGATAGGATTTAACACCTTGACAATTAACCCCAGAGAGGGTGCTAACTCATGACTAGCATGGTCCTTCTGCTAAGTCACTTCAATCGTGTCCAACTCTGTGAGACCCCATAGATGGCAGCCCACCAGGCTCCGCCTTCTCTGGGATTCTCCAGGCAAGATCACTGGAGTGGGTTGCCATTGCCTTCTCCAAGCATGGTCCTAGAGACATGAAAAAGCAATGGCCAAGGCCAAAAGGACAAAATTGTGGTAGAGGAAGGGGTTAAAAAGCTCAAGGAAGTGGAATGGACATATACTATGTGCAGCCAGAAGACCCTCCAGATGATTATGTCCCATGGAAGGACCCAGAGTACACAAAACACACCAAGGCCATAGGAACATGCTGGTGAGAGGGACACCAGCATCACTAAGAAGTTCAGCAGTGGTTCTCTGTGAAGGTCCAGACTGAAGACAGAAGCTGAGACAGAACTTGGCTCACCCACAGCAATCAAGGATGGAATGCCATAACATTCCATCAAGACTTAACTGCCAGAATTCTGAGGGTCTCAGGTAACTGGTAAAATTGGTGTGGCAACCAAGGGGAAACTCATGTGCACAAGTTATAGGGATGGTTAAGAGACTACGAAGGCCCTGGGGGAAATAAAGAAGGCCACTGCCAAGAGCCTACTCAGTTTGTGCCAACAGGTGAAATCAATTACCAGTAGGCTGAGGGCAGTCACCCAGTAAATAGTCCCAGACCCGAGCCAGTTTTCTGACCTGGTTCCCTCTGACTGATGAAGTAACCAGATCCTCAGAAAAAAGGATCTTGAAACATCAAGCCAAGTATACACAGTGGTGATTCCCGCAAGTCCTTCTACAAAGGAATCCACAGCTATTTATGTGTAACTGCACCTTAGAGACGGAGAAGGCAATGGCACCCCACTCCAGTACTCTTGCCTAGAAAATCCCATGGACAGAGGAGCCTGGTAGGCTGCAGTCATGGGGTCGCTAAGAGTCGGACACGACTGAGCAACTTCCCTTTCACTTTTCACTGTCATACACTGGAGAAGGAAATGGCAACCCACTCCAGTGTTCTTGCCTGGAGAATCCCAGGGACAGGGGAGCCTGGTGGGCTGCCATCTATGGGGTCACACAGAGTCAGACATGACTGAAGTGACTTAGCAGCAGCAACAGCACCTTAGAGAAAATGGGCAATCCAAACATCTCAAGAAAAGTTGGACACAGGATATAAATTGAAATCAACACCCAGACACATAAAATATCCCAGGTCTCTCCCCCTGTCAGAGTAAGGGAGTATAGAAATAGGATCCTGACTACATTTGATATAAAGTGGGTCAAACTAAGTCTAATGGACCCACTTCATGTCATTTCTCCAGTCTCAAAATAGATAACTGAAATCAACATAGTTAGCAGTTGACATCTTGTTCTTCGGGTTACGGCTGCTGCTGCTAAGTCACTTCAGTCGTGTCCTACTCTGTGCAACCCCATAGACAGCAGCCCACCAGGCTCCCCTGTCCCTGGGATTCTCCAGGCAAGAACACTGGAGTGGGTTGCCATTTCCTTCTCCAATGCATGAAAGTGAAAAGTGAAAGTGAAGTCGCTCAGTCGTGTCGGACCCTCAGCGACCCCATGGACTGCAGCCTTCCAGGCTTCTCCACCCGTGGGATTTTCCAGGCAAGAGTACTGGAGTGGGGTGCCATTGCCTTCTCCGGTTCTTTGGGTTAAGACCTATCAAAGAAGGGAAATCAAACTAGAAGTCTCTGAAACTGACCTCTTCAGGCCAAGAAAAGAAATCAAAAGCAATATTGCATCCCTGGAGGATGGCAGATCTGAGTGATCTGATAATGGTTCTGATACCCAATTCCCATGTGTGGAATTGGGAACAATTTTCACACCAAGAAATTCCTGGACACCAGGTAGGTATCCTATAATTCACCTCAAACAAAACCCAGTGACAGCATCAGATTCCACAGGTTAAGGGTTCAGCCCCACAAGATCATCCCCCTCCATAAGCCAGTCACAGCCCAGGTTGTCACTTGTGCTTCTGATTGATGGACTGTTCCTCAGAGATTCCCATGACCCCCTCCTTGAGTCAATTAGTTTGCTAGAACTTCCCTTGTGATTCAGCTTGGGCTCAGCTTGTGGCTCAACTTGGGCTTCCCTTGTGGCTAAGCTGGTAAAGAATTCGCCTACAATGTGAGAGACCTAGGTTTGATCCCTGGGTTGGGAAGATCCCCTGGAGAAGGGAAAGGCTACCCACTCCAGTATTCTGGCCTGGAGAATTCCATGGACTGTATAGTCTATGGGGTCATAAAGAGTTGGACACGGCTGAGGGACTTTCACTCTTGGAGCAGCTCAGAGAATTCCAAGAACATTTTACTTACTAGATTAACGGTTTACAGATATACCTTGGAGATATTGCAGGTTCAGTTCCATATTTCCTGATAACCACAATAAAAGGAATAACATAATAAAGCAAGTCATGTGAATTTTTTTTATTTCCTAGTGCACACAAAACTCATGTTTACCCTATACTGTAGTCTATCAAGTGTGAAGCAGCATTATGTGCAAAGAAATAATGTGCATAACTTAATTTAAAAATAGGAAATTCCCCAGTGGTTCAGAGGAATTTCCCAGTGGTCCAGAGGTTAGATCTTTATGCTCTCACTGCCTTGGGCCCAGGTTTGATCCCTGGTCAAGAAACTAAAATCCCATAGCCCATCTCCCCCATCTGCATAGCCCATCTCCCCCCAGAAATATTCTATTACTTAAATAAATCCTAAACATCATCCAACCCTTCAGCTAGTTTGTAATCTTTTTGCTGGTGTAGAGTCTTGCCTTGATGTTGATGGCTGCTAACTAATCAGGTAGTCATTGCTGAATGTTGAGGTGGTTGTGACAGTTTCTTAAAATAAGACTACAGTGAAGTTTGTTGCATAAATTGACTTTTCCTTTTATGAACAGTTTTACTGTAGCATGCAGTTCTGTTTGATAGAATTTTACACATAGAACTTCTTTCAAAATAGGAGTTAATCCTCACAACCCCACTGATACTTTATCCACTAAGTTTATGTAATATTCTAAGTATGCTGGGCTTCCCTGGTGGCTCAGATAGTAATGAATCTGCCTACAATGCAGGAGACCTGGATTCAGTCCCTGGGTTGGGAAGATCCCCTGGAGAAGGGAATGGCTATCCACTCCAAGATTCTTGCCTGCAGAATTCCTTGACAGATGAGCCTAAATCTTTTGTTATTTTCAACAACTTCCACAGTATCTTCATCAGGAGTAGATTTCATCTCAAGAAACCACTTTCTTTGCTCACCCATAATAAGAAACTCTTCATCTGTTCAAGTTTTATTATGAGATTGCATCAATTCAGTCACATCATTGGGCTCCACATGTAATTCTAGTTCTCTTGCTATTTCCACCACATCTGCAGTTACTTCTTCCACTAAAGTCTTTATACCCTCAAATTCACACATGAGGGTTAGATTCAACTGCTTCCAAACTTTGGTTAATGCTGATATTTTGACCTTCTCCATGAATCATCAATGTTCTTAAAGGCAGTTAGAAGGATAAAATACTGTCCAGAAGGTTTTATATTGACTTTACCCAGACCCATCAGAAAAATCACTACCTCTGGCAACTATAGCCTTAGAAATGTATTTCTAAGAAATGTATTTCTTAAATAATGACTTGAAAATTTAAATCAGTCCCTGATCCATGAACTGCAGAATGGATGTTGTGTTAGCAGGCATGAAAACAACATGAATCTCATTGTACATCTCCATCAAAACTCTTGGGAGACCAGACGCATTGTCATTGAACAGTAATATTTTGAAAGGAATCTTGTTTTCTGAGCTGTGGGTCTCAACAATGGGCTTAAAATATTCAGTAAACCATGCCTCAAACAGATGTACTGTCATCTAGGTTTTGTTGTTCCATTTATAGAGGCAGTGTAGATTTAGCATAATTCTTAAGAGCCCTAGCTTTTCAGAATGGTAAATGAGCAATGTCTTCAACTTAAAGTCACCAGTTGCATTAACCCCTAAGAGGAGAGTTAGTCTGCCCTTTGAAGCCAGGCACTGACTTCCCTTAAACTATGAATGTCCTGAATGGCATCCTCTTCCAACAGAAGGCTGTTTTACTACACTGAAAATCTGTACAATGTAATAATTAGCCTTCACTGGTTATCTTCTCTAGATCCTCTGCATGACTTGCTGCAGCTTCTATGTCAGCTATTTCCTTTGCACTTTTATGTTATGGAGACGGCATCTTTCCTTAAACCTCATGAACCAACCTCTACCAGCTGCAAACTTTTCTTCTGCAGCTTCCTCACCTCTCTCAGCCTTCACAGAATTGTACAACATTAGGGCCTTGCTCTGAATTAGGCTTTGACTCAAGGAAATGTTGTGGCTGCATTTATCTTCTATTTAGAAACTAAACCCTTATCCATATCAGCAATAAGGTTGCTTCACTATCTCATCATTCATATGTTTGCAGGAGAAACACTTTTAATTTCCTTTAAAAACTTTTCCTTTGCCTCCACAACTTGACTGTCTGGCGCAAGAGGCCTAGCTGTCAGCTCATCTCGGTTTCTGATACGCGTTCCTTACTAGCTTGGGATTTAGATTCTCTAAAGTGTGACTCTTCCTTTCACTTGAACACCTAGAGGCCATAGTAAGATTGTTAATTGGCTTAAGTTCAATATTGCTCTGTCTCAGGGAATAGGAAGGCCTGAGGAGAGAGAAAGAGACGAGGGGATGGTCAGTGGATGAAGCAGTCAAAACACACACATTTATTAAGTTCACTGTCTTATGTGGTTGAAACTCAGTTCAGTTCAGTCGCTCAGTCGTGTCCGACTCTTTGCGACCCCATGAATCGCAGCACGCCAGGCCTCCCTGTCCATCACCAACTCCCGGAGTTCACTCAGATTCAAGTCCATTGAGTCAGTGATGCCATCCAGCCATCTCAACCTCTGGTGTCCCCTTCTCCTCCGGCCCTCAATCCCTCCCAGCAACAGAGTCTTCCAGTGAGTCAGCTCTTCGCATGAGGTGGCCAAAGTATGGAGTTTCAGTTTCAGCATCATTCCTTCCAAAAAAATCCCAGGGCTGATCTCCATCAGAATGGACTGTTTGGATCTCCTTGCAGTCCAAGGGACTCTCAAGAGTCTTCTCCAACATCACAGTCCAAAACCATCAATTCTTCGGTGCTCAGCCTTCTTCATAGTCCAACTCACATCCATACATGACCATAGGAAAAACCATAGCCTTGACTAGACAGACCTTTGTTGGCAAAGTAATGTCTCTGCTTTTGAATATGCTATCTAGGTTGGTCATTACTTTCCTTCCAAGGAGTAAGAGTCTTTTAATTTCATGGCTGCAATCACTATCTGCAGTGATTTTGGAGCCCAAAAAATAAAGCTTGACACCATTTCCACTGTTTCCTCATCTATTTCCCATGAAGTGATGGGACTGGATGCCATGATCTTAGTTTTCTGAATGTTGAGCTTTAAGCCAACTTTTTCACTCTCCTCTTTCACTTTCATCAAGAGGCTTTTGAGTTCCTCTTCACTTTCTGCCATAAGGGTGGTGTCATCTGCATATCTGAGGTTATTGATATTTCTCCCGGCAATCTTGATTCCAGCTTGTGTTTCTTCCAGTCCAGCATTTCTCATAATGTACTCTGCATAGAAGTTAGATAACCAGGGTGACAATATACAGCCTTTTCCTATTTGGAGCCAGTCTGTTGTTCCATGTCCAGTTCTAACTGTTGCTTCCTGACCTGCATATAGGTTTCTCAAGAGGCAGATCAGGTGGTCTGGTATTCCCATCTCTTTCAGAATTTTCCAGTTTATTGTGATCCACATAGTCAAAGGCTTTGGCATAGTCAATAAAGCAGAAATAGATGTTTTTCTGGAACTCTCTTGCTTTTTCCATGATCCAGCAGATGTTGGCAATTTGATCTCTGGTTCCTCTGCCTTTTTGAAAACCAGCTTGAACATCAGGAGGTTCATGGTTCACATATTGCTGAAGCCTGGCTTGGAGAATTTTGAGCATTACTTTACTAGCATGTGAGATGAGTGCAGTTGTGCGGTAGTTTGAGCATTCTTTGGCATTGCCTTTCTTTGGGATTGGAATGAAAACTGACCTTTTCCAG
>NW_011494640.1:13373859-13374811 GCF_000754665.1 Bison bison bison | reverse complement strand
TTGCATCATCTTCTGGCCCAGAGGCCTGTTAACATTTTAAGACCCTTTCTTCAGAAAACTTATTTTTCTCTAAAGGTGATTGGTCAGGAGCCACCCTCCAAAAGCATTAGATAAAGTTACATTCCTACAGAGCAAAGGTGTGGTGGGCTATAACAAGAAAAAGAATTAACTCAAGGGTCCCAGGTTACAAACATTAAAGCTACTACTTACACCAATTATATTAATCAATACACTGCCAGGGACACAGCAGATAAGGGATATGGAAACTTAGCAGCAAACATTGGCCCAACAAGTGAAAATCCCTTCACCAATACAATTTCTAATCAATCTTTTAACTGCTCAAAGGAATCTGTATTTAGACAGTTTAGAACATCTCATGCCTCTCACAACTGGGAGGCTCTGAGCAATCACATGTGGCCGGAAAAACCTATTCAGGCAGGCTAGAGGACTTCCAAAGGAGTTTGTAGGTTGAAACACTGTCACACCCAGGAATTATTAACTGGAGCTGTAAGTTAACTCTCTTTTTTTCAGAGAGAGGTAGTGGGGGACAGCCCCCCGTAAAGTCAGAGGTGTAGGTGAAAGCACAAAGCAGAAAATAGGCAGACTCTGGTTTGGGGGGTAGATGCTCGAGAATTTCCAGGGGAACTCCTGAGGCTCGATCCCACCTTTGCGTATGCCAAGCCTCCTTCCTCATGACCTTTGCCATGGGCGGAGCTCGCTCCCAGCACCTGGTCTTGTTTTTGTTGACTGTATAGAGCTTCTCCATCTTTGGCTGCAAAGAATATAATCAATCTGATTTCAGTGTTGACCATCTGGTGATGTCCGTGTGTAGAGTCTTCTCTTGTGTTGTTGAAAGAGGGTGTTTGCTATGACCAGTACATTTTCTTGGCAAAACTCTATTAGTCTTTGCCCTGCTTCATTCCGTATTCCAAGGCCAAATTTGCCTGTTACT
>NW_011494640.1:13373106-13373759 GCF_000754665.1 Bison bison bison | reverse complement strand
AATCTATTTCTCACTTCCACTGTATAATCATAAGGGATTTAATTTAGGTCATACCTGAATGGTCTAGTGATTTTCCCTACTTTATTCAATTTAAGTCTGAATTTGGTAATAAGGAGATTATGATCTGAGCCACAGTCAGCTCCTGGTTGCCGGGGTCCAGCCCTGGTGGATCCAGGGAATTCAAAGCGGGGATGGCGTTGGCAAGGATCAGGAAACATCTGCTTAATTAAATGTTAATTAAGGATATAAAAAGTAATAGAATAAGGATAGCTCAGTAGGAAAATTCAGTGAAGAAAAGAGGCTGAAATAAGGATAGCTCAGTGAGGAAATTCAGTGGAGAAAAGAGGCTGAATAATTCAGCCAGAAGGTGAGAGAAAGAACGACATGGGGAAACCAAGTTTCCATGAACAAGGCCCACACTTTATTTTCCAAAGTAGTTTTTATACCTTAAGTTATGCATAGAGGATAATGGGGGAAGGGGTAGAGTCCTGCAGTAAGCCAGGCTTTCTTCCTGAAAACTTTTCATATGCAAAAGCTTAGGTGATTTGCATCATCTTCTGGCCCAGAGGCCTGTTAACATTTTAAGACCCTTTCTTCAGAAAACTTATTTTTCTCTAAAGGTGATTGGTCAGGAGCCACCCTCCAAAAGCATT
>NW_011494640.1:13369606-13373006 GCF_000754665.1 Bison bison bison | reverse complement strand
TCTATCACCAGTCACATCCACAGCTGGGTATTGTTTTTGCTTTGGCTCCATCCCTTCATTCTTTCTGGAGTTATTTCTCCACTGATCTCCAGTAGCATATTGGGCACCTACTGACCTGGGGAGTTCCTCTTTCAGTATCCTATCATTTTGCCTTTTCATACTGTTCATGGGGTTCTCAAGGCAAGAATACTGAAGTGGTTTGCCATTCCCCTCTCCAGTGGACCACATTCTGTCAGATCTCTCCACCATGACCTGCCCGTCTTGGGTGGCCCCACGGGCATGACTTAGTTTCATTGAGTTAGACAAGGCTGTGGTCCTAGTGTGATTAGATTGACTAGTTTTCTGTGAGTATGATTTCAGTGTGTCTGCCCTCTGATGCCCTCTTGCAACACCTACCGTCTTACTTGGGTTTCTCTTATCTTGGCCGTGGGGTATTTTTCAGGGCTGCTCCAGCAAAGCACAGCTGCTGCTCCTTACCTTGGAAAAGGGGTATCTCCTCACCGCCACCCTTCCTGACCTTCAACCTGTGGGATAGCGCCTCTAGGCCCTCCTGCGCCCGCGCAGCCACCACTCCTTGGACGTGGGGTTGGTCCTCCCGGCTGCCGCTCCTGGCCTCGGACTTGGTAGCTCTTCTCTGCCGTTCCTGCGCTGTTGCAGCCTGGCACTCTTGGCCACTGCCCTTGACCTCAGACGTTGGGTAACTCCTCTTGGCCGCCTCCCTTCGGGCATGGGGTCCTCCCGGCTTCTGCCCCTGACCTCCGATGTGGGGTAGCTCCTCTCAGCTGTGCTTAGTGCGCTGGTGGCAGCTGCCGTCGTTTTTAGTACGCCAGTCAAGGCACCCCAAAACAGCTACAACAGTAACATCAAAGACTACCGATCAGAGATCACCACAACAAATATAACAAGGATGAAAAGTTTTAAATGTTGCAAAAATTATCAAAATATAACACAGATACCCAAAGTGAGCAATGCTGTTGGAAAAACAGTGCCAGTAGACTTGCTTAACAAAGAGTTGCCACAAACTTTAAATTTGCAAAAATCTCAGTAGCTGTGAAGCACAATGAATATGAAGCACAATAACATGAGGTCTGCCTGTACTATGATGGCTATAACTCAAAAAAAAAAAAAAAAAATCACATGGAAGAGATGGATGGGGCAAAGTACAGGGAACAGGCACTAAACTTCCTTATCCTCTCCACGCATGCCACTCTCCCAAATCTCCACATGTTGACCAATCCAGAAGTTCTCTGACTCCCATTCTTTTGGGATTGTATAGAGGCTTTATTACTGGGTTGACCAGAAAGTTTATTTGGGCCTTTTCTTAAGATGTTATGGAAAAACCCAAACTTTTTGGCCAACCCAATACATAGACATGCTTGATCAAATCACTGGCTATTGGCAGTTGATTCATCCTCCAGCCCCTCTGCCCTCCCAGAATGTCAGGGTGATGAGACTGAAAGTTCCAAACCTCTAATCACATGCTTGGTTCCCCTAGCATCCAGACCCATCCTTAGATGGGGTCTATTAACAAAGCAAAAAACAGCTTTGTCAGTTTCATCACTTAAAAGTTTTAGGAACTCTGATCCAGAAATAGAGACAAAGACTAAATGCATTATTTCTTATTATAAATCACTATATGACATCTCCTTAATTATCTAAAGAGTATGGGTCACGGTACTCATCAAACCTTTTAACTCACCAGTCTGGATGCCGCAGAGCTAGATGAATCCTACTGGAGGATTCATCTGTAGACTATCAGTATCAATGCTGAGTGCAGTCGCCATGCTAGCTGGGTATCTTTGCCTCTGGTACGTAGTACGAGGCCACTGAAAGATTCATTTTTATTGCTATGGGAAGAGGATAAGAAACATCTTGCATTCACATGGAATTAACAACAGAATACAATTAAAGTCCTGCCCCAGGGTTACTTTAACTCTCCAGCTCTCTGGCATAATACAGTCAGAAGAGATCTGGACTGTCTAGATATGACACTGAAGAGCACGCTGATCTACTGCATTGATGGCATTACATTAATTAAGCTGAATGAGCAAAAGGTGGCTTGCATGCTGCAGGCCACATATGAGCTACAGCTGGGTAGGAAATCAACCTTGTAAAGATTCAGAAACTGCCACATTTGCAAAATGTTTATTCACTGGTTAGGGGCACACTGAGAAATGGGCTCCAAAGTAAAAGGCAGTTAGTTCGTCACACATCCTTGTAACAAAGGATGCAACATGGTGGGCATCTTCAAGTTCTGGGGCAGCTTCTTCCACACCGGGGATTACTGTTCCAGCCCATACACTGGGTGGTATAAAAAGCTGTGGTCTCTGTGTAGAGCCTCAAGCAGGAAAGGGCTCTGAAGTAGGTCTAGGCTATAGGGCAAGCAGCTTGTACTTTGGTTGCTATGCTGTGTCTGACTTTTGTAATCCCATGGACTGTAGCCTGCCAGAGTCCTCTGTCCATGAGATTTTCTAGGCAAGAATACTGAATGGATTGCCATTTCCTTCTCCAGGGGATCTTCTTGACCCAGTGGTCGAACCCGGGTTTCCTGCATTGCAGGCAGATTCCTTACCACTGAGCCACCAGGGAAGCCCACAAGCAGCCTACCACAGGGGACAAATAATCTAGCAAATGCTGTAATGTTGGAAGTATCAATTGCAAGAAAAGACTTGTGTATAGAGGCTGTGTAATGCCCCAGTGGGAGAATCAGGCCCTCAGACCTTTGGGGTTCTGCAGTATGACCATGTCTTCTGCAGTGGAGATTTATATACCATCTGAAAGCAACCCCAGGATGCTATTTGGCCATGGCAGAGATGGGACCACAAACAACTATTTGGCCACAGAGTGTGGCCGAGAGGAGCTACCCCACGTCCAAGGTCGGGGGCAGCGGCCGAGAGTGCCAGGCTGCGACAGTGCAGGAGCAGCCGAAAGGAGCTACACCATGTCCGAGGTCAGGGGCCATAGACGGGAGGAGCTACCTCCCGCCCAAGGCCAGGGGCAGTGGCTGGGAGGAGCTGCCCCACGGCCAAGGAGCAGTGACTGTGCGGGCGCCGGAGGGCCTAGAGGAGCTATTCCACGTTCAAGGTCGGGAGGGGCGGTGGTGAGGAGGTAAGAAGCAGAGGCTGCACTTTGCTGGAGCAGCCGTGAAGAGATACCCCATGCCCAAGGTAAGAGAAACCCAAGTAAGACGGTAGGTGGTGCAAGAGGGCATCAGAGGGCAAACACACTGAAACCATACTCACAGAAAACTGCTGCTGCTGCTGCTGCTAAGTCACTTCAGTCGTCTCCGACTCTGTGCGACCCCATAGACAGCAGCCCACCAGGCTCCCCCGTCCCTGGGATTCTCCAGGTAAGAACACTGGAGTGGGCTGCCATTTCCTTCTCCATTGCATGAAAGTGA
>NW_011494640.1:13368467-13369506 GCF_000754665.1 Bison bison bison | reverse complement strand
AAAAAAAAAAAAAATCTTTAAAAAACTGGTCATTGCAAGAGTGTGCATGTGTGTGTATGTGTTTTATCTGGGGTTTTTTTCTGATCCTGAAGAGAATTTTCAAAAGAAAATTACTTTGTTGCTGTAAATAGCCCACTGAAGGAGGCTAACACTGGTTAGGGAAAAGCACCAGTTCCAACAATCTGCTACCAATTTGTAACACATGCCCTGAATAAATAAAAAAGCACTGATGAACTACCTGAATCCAAAAATGTAGGAATGGATCCTTGTAATTAAGCACGTGCCCTTGGTGGGCGTTATTTTCCTCATATGTCAAAGAACCGATGAAACTGCTGCTGCTGCTGCTGCTAAGTCGCTTCAGTCGTGTCCGACTCTGTGCGACCCCATAGACGGCAGCCCACCAGGCTCCCCGTCCCTGGGATTCTCCAGGTAGAACACTGGATGGGCTGCCATTCCTTCTCCATTGCATGAAAGTGAAAAATAAAGTGAAGTCGCTCAGTCGTGTCCAGCTCCTAGCGACCCCATGGACTGCAGCTCACCAGGCCCCTCCATCAATGGGATTTTCCAGGCAAGAGTACTGGAATGAGTTGCCATTGCCTTCTCTGAATCACTGAAAACTAGTCAATCTAATCACACTAGGACCACAGCCTTGAATGAAACTCAATGAAACTAAGCCATGCCCTGTGGGGCTACCCAAGACGGGCGGGCATGGTGAAGAGGTCTGACACAATGTGGTCCACTGGAGAGGGGAATGGCAAACCACTTCAGTATTCTTGCCTTGAGAACCCCATGAACAGTATGAAAAGGCAAAATGATAGGATACTGAAAGAGGAACTCCCCAGGTCAGTAGGTGCCCAATATGCTACTGGAGATCAGTGGAGAAATAACTCCAGAAAGAATGAAGGGATGGAGCCAAAGCAAAAACAATACCCAGCTGTGGATGTGACTGGTGATAGAAGCAAGGTCCGATGCTGTAAAGAGCAATATTGCATAGGAAGCTGGAATGTCAGGTCCATGAATCAAGGCAAATTGGAAGTGG
>NW_011494640.1:13366581-13367503 GCF_000754665.1 Bison bison bison | reverse complement strand
CTGAAAGATGATGCTGTGAAAGAGCTGCACTCAATATGCCAGCAAATTTGGAAAACTCAGCAGTGGCCACAGGACTGGAAAAGGTGTTTTCATTCCAGTCCCTAAGATAGGCAATGTCAAAGAATGCTCAAACTACCGCATAATTGCACTCATCTCACACGCTAGTAAAGTAATGCTCAAAATTCTCCAAGCCAAGCTTCAGTAATACATGAACTGTGAACTTCCAGGTGTTCAAGCTGGTTTTAGAATAGGCAGAGGAACCAGAGATCAAATTGCCAACATCTGCTGGATCATGGGAAAAGCAAGAGAGTTCCAGAAAAACATCTATTTCTGCTTTATTGACTATGCCAAAGCCTTTGACTATGTGGATCACAATAAACTGGAAAATTCTGAAAGAGATGGGAATACCAGACCACCTGATCTGCCTCTTGAGAAACCTATATGCAGGTCAGGAAGCAACAGTTAGAACTGGACATGGAACAACAGACTGGTTCCAAATAGGAAAAGGAGTACGTCAAGGCTATTTATTGTCACCCCGCTTATTTAACTTCTATGCAGAGTACATGATGAGAAATGCTGGGCTGGAAGAAACACAAGCTGGAATCAAGATTGCCAGGAGAAATATCAATAACCTCAGATATGCAGATGACACCACCCTTATGGCAGAAAGTGAAGAGGAAGTAAAAAGCCTCTTTATGAAAGTGAAAGAAGAGAGTTAAAAAGTTGGCTTAAAGCTCAACATTCAGAAAACGAAGATCATGGCATCCTCTCCCATCACTTCATGGGAAATAGATGGGGAAACAGTGGAAACAGCGTCAGGCTTTATTTTTCTGGGCTCCAAAATCACTGCAGATGGTGACTGCAGCCATGAAATTAAAAGACACTTATTCCTTGGAAGAAAAGTTATGACCAACCTAGACAG
>NW_011494640.1:13363154-13366481 GCF_000754665.1 Bison bison bison | reverse complement strand
AAAGGTCCATCTAGTCAAGGTTATGGTTTTTCCAGTGGTCATGTGTGGATGTGAGAGTTGGACTGTAAAGAAAGCTGAACGCCGAAGAATTGATGCTTTTGAACTGTGGTGTTGGAGAAGACTCTTTAGAGTCCCTTGGACTGCAAGGAGATCCAACCAGTCCATTCTGAAGGAGATCAGCCCTGGGATTTCTTTGGAAGGACTGATGCTAAAGCTGAAACTCCAGTACTTTGTCCACCTCATGGGAAGAGTTGACTCATTGGAAAAGACTCTGATGCTGGGAGGGATTGGGGGCGGGAGGAGAAGGGATGAGATGGCTGGATTGCATCACTGACTTGATGGACGTGAGTCTGAGTGAACTCCAGGTGTTGGTAATGGACACAGAGGCCTGGCGTGCTGCAATTCATGAGGTCGCAAAGAGTCAGACACAACTGAACTGAACTGAACTGAACTGAGTCATCATGAGGGCCTCCCTGCTGGCTCAGTGGCAAAAAATCTGCCTGCAATGCAGGCGATGCAGGAAGATCCCCTGGAGAAGGAAATGGCAACCCACTCCAGTATTCTTGCTTGGGAAATCCCATGGACAGAGGAGGCTGCCTGGCTACAGTCCATAGGGTCACAAAGAGTCGGACATGATTTAGCGACTAAACAACAACAAGAACAACTCATCTTGAGCTGAGTTTCATCAGACCCACCAAGTCATAATAAAGGCCCAGCAGCAATCCATCACAGTATGATGAAAACAGCACATAAGAATTGAGCATGAGCAGAACCAGAGAGAACACGCATGTCCCATGAACCTGTAGCCCAGAGTCCCAAGGCATCCCCTGATACCACCCTAGAACACCTACCTTAGCTCACATGTCTCCCCATATGGCAAATCCTGCATGACCAGCTAAAGGAGGGGAACAGCCAGAGCTTGGTCTCAGATGGGGCCATCCTTGTTTTGTGGGTACAAGATGAAGATGTTGGCAGCTGCATTACAGCCTCACTCAGGGGTGGTTCTGAAAGCTAAAGGTAAGGGAAAACCATTGTCATTGGCAGAGGGTTAGACATAGCACCTGATCATCCATTTTGTGGGGAAAGGGAAGGTGCCTGACTCAAGAACAGTGATGTATAGCCTGGCCATCTAGGCAGAGCCCTGGAAGGAAAAAGACTGAAAGATCAGAGTGAGAAGTAGAAATACGGGTGTAGATGGACAGACAGGAGTGGTCAGCGAGGGTAGAGACCTTTACATTACAGTATAATGTCACCCTAAGCTAGCCAGGAAATGATGCGTTACGCTTTTTTATAATCTTTGCTTTGAATATAATTTAATTGTAAGTTTATACGATTTAATTTTTCATAGGAACCAGATATTAAATTTCTCAAAATTTAACAATGGGCTCTTGCTGGGTAGGAGCTGACTCCAGGGCACCACCAGACCTGGAAGTGACTAAGCTTTTTTGCTAAAAGGCAGAAGGAGGAATCAGGGTACATATTATGTCATGTACTAGGAAAATAAAGACAGTAAAGTATTTCTACCTTTATCCATATGCCTTGTGAAACTTACATTGCCACATTGTCTTTATTGAGGTGTCCCAAAAAAGAGTGAAAAATGTTGGCATAAAGCTTAAGGCTTGAGGAAGACATGCCATGTCAATTTAAATCTATACAAATAGCCCGTAATTCCATAGAAAGAAATTTTATGCATTAATGTTTTGTATGCTAATGTGATTAAGTGCCTGTCATTATTCTGAAATTATGAGACCGTTCAGGTCTCTGCCTTTTCTTTACTTACCAGGAGCAGGATCTTTTACAACGCACAGCATCAGACGCTTCAGTTCATAATCCTGATTAAGGTTATTTAATTTGAAATTAAATCAAAGCAAAATAAATCAAGGCAAGATTCTACTTAGCATTCACATTACAGCTATGACTATAAAAATACCACCCAGTAGGAGTAAAATTGAACTAATTCTGAAAATATTACTTTTTCTTCAATGGTTTAAAAAGTCAGCAAAATATATAATATGATAAAAGATAAAGAGCTCATTTGAAGAGCAATTAAGTAAATATCTAGTAGCCAATATAAATTAGAAAAGAAAGGATTCAGTGCAAAAAGTGGAATAAAATATCATTTGGAGAGCAGCAGGTTTTAAAATGCACACTGTGACTAGTTCATACTCCTCCTCTGTCTTTCTCATGGACCACACTAGAGGGCGAACTTTGTCTTCTTTATGTGTTCCTAATGCGGTGGAACTGAGTAATAGATTTAAGGGCCTAGATCTGATAGATAGAGTGCCTGATGAACTATGGAATGACGTTCATGACATTGTACAGGAGACAGGGATCAAGACCATCCCCATGGAAAAGAAATGAAAAAAAGCAAAATGGCTGTCTGGGGAGGCCTTACAAATAGCTGTGAAAAGAAGAGAAGCAAAAAGCAAAGGAGAAAAGGAAACATATAAGCATCTGAATGCAGAGTTCCAAAGAATAGCAAGGAGAGATAAAAAGTCTTCTTCGGCGATCAGTGCAAAGAAATAGAGGAAAACAACAGAATGGGAAAGACTAGAGATCTCTTCAAGAAAATCAGAGATACCAAAGGAATATTTCATGCAAAGATGAGCTCAATAAAGGACAGAAATGGTATGGACCTAACAGAAGCAGAAGATATTAAGAAGAGGTGGCAAGAATACACAGAAGAACTGTACAGAAAAGATCTTCATGACCCAGATAATCACGATGGTGTGATCACTGACCTAGAGCCAGACATCCTGGAATGTGAAGTCAAGTGGGACTTAGAAAGCATCACAATGAACAAAGCTAGTGGAGGTGATGGAATTCCAGTTGAGCTATTTCAAATCCTGAAAGATGATGCTGTGAAAGAGCTGCACTCAATATGCCAGCAAATTTGGAAAACTCAGCAGTGGCCACAGGACTGGAAAAGGTCAGTTTTCATTCCAATCCCAAAGAAAGACAATGCCAAAGAATGCTCAAACTATGAGTGCCCAATTGCACTCATCTCACATGCTAGTAAAGTAATGCTCAAAATTCTCCAAGCCAGGCTTCAGCAATATGTGAACCGTGAACCTCCTGATGTTCAAGCTGGTTTTCAAAAAGGCAGAGGAACCAGAGATCAAATTGCCAACATCTGCTGGATCATGGAAAAAGCAAGAGAGTTCCAGAAAAACATCTATTTCTGCTTTATTGACTATGCCAAAGCCTTTGACTATGTGGATCACAATAAACTGTGGAAAATTCTGAAAGAGATGGGAATATCAGACCACCTGATCTGCCTCTTGAGAAACCTATATGCAGGTCAGGAAGCAACAGTTAGAACTGGAC
>NW_011494640.1:13353534-13362525 GCF_000754665.1 Bison bison bison | reverse complement strand
AGTGGTTTTTCCTGTGGTCATGTATGGATGTGAGAGTTGGACTGTGAAGAAGGCTGAGCACCAAGAATTGATGCTTTTGGACTCTGGTGTTGGAGAAGACTCTTGAGAGTCCCTTGGACTGCAAGGAGATCCAACCAGTCCATTCTGAAGGAGATCAGCCCTGGGATTTCTTTGGAAGGAATGATGCTAAAGCTGAAACTCCAGTACTTTGTCCACCTCATGGGAAGAGTTGACTCATTGGAAAAGACTCTGATGCTGGGAGGGATTAGGGGCAGGAGGAGAAGGGCACGACAGAGGATGAGATGGCTGGATGGCATCACTGACTCGATGGACGTGAGTCTGAGTGAACTCCAGGAGTTGGTGATGGACAGGGAGGCCTGGCCTGCTGAGATTCATGGGGTTCCAAAGAGTTGGACACAACTGAGCGACTGATCTGATCTGATCTGATCTCTGAATGTGCATGCATGGGTAGTCAGTGGTATCTGTAAATAGCGTGCCAGGCTCCTCTGTCCATGGGATTTTTCAAAGAAGAGCACTTGAGTGGATTCCCATTTCCTCCTCCATGGGATCTTCCCAACCCAGGAATCGAACCCACGTCTTCTGTGTGTCCTGCATCATAGGCAGATTCTTTACCAGCTGAGCCATCAGGGAAGCCCAATATACATCTTTTCAAAGGGAGGAGACGGTCTCTGCTAAGAAAAGATTGCTAATTTTCAGGGAATATTTAAAACAACTTGAGTAAGCAACTTGAAAAACATGAATCACAGACTGCCAGGAAAACAGTGTTTTAAAAACGGGTCAACTTGAAAAACAAAACAAACATACACGCAAAAAAAAACACACAAAACACCCTGTCCTCTATCAATGACTAATAAAGTTTGTATTGAATACTTGCACTTTTTATAAAGTATGTTTATGAACACTGTCCCTCCACATTCTTACAGTGACCATTTATCTTTCAGTCTATTTCTTTCTTTTTTTTTTCAGTCCATTTTTAAGCTGAGGAAATTGAAGCTCAGTGATTTTAAGAAATCAGGTTCAGGTCAAACCGGTTTAAGGCAAGTGACTGAGTCAAGGTACAATTTAAACCAATTTCTTCTCTTTTCATGCTTGTCACCTGCCCCATAATTGTCAGTAGCCTTTCATTAAAGAACTCAAGACATCCCAGGGCAACAACCAAGCTAGCCATTCTTACATGAACAAACTAGACTCTAGCTGTCCCTACTTTATAAGGGCTAATGAGCAGAAACCTTTCCTGACATCTTCTCTCTCTTAAGGCTAGGTTTAAATCCCTGACTTAAAATACAAGTATGATACATGGATGATCATTTTGCCCCTAGGGGAAAATATTATGGGAAAGCAATAATTTATTTACTTACATTAAGTAAGTATAAAGAAACTGTTTAAGTGCCAATCCAAATTAAGAGAAAATATAAATTAGAATGTGATTACTTAAGTCACAGAGGAACTGTTGCTTTCAAAAGGATGCGCTCCAGGGCTCCTTTGAACTGAGAACTGCCCAGCTGTATGTTAAATGATCCTATTCACTATGAGAGGGTTCAATTTACATAGAAAATACCCAGAAACTGAGCTGTTATACCAAGCAAGAGGCATCCCCACTGTACTTTGTATAGCAACAAGATTTAAATTTATGGAAAATATTGCATGGGAAAGAATCTGTGGCTAAGTGTGGCTCCACCTCCAGCCTATATAAATGGTGAGGCTGAAATGATTCTAAAATTTCATCTGGTTCCTTTCCTTGCCCCTAGTTGCAGACTGGGAGACTAAATTATCTTAAAGTCAGCTATCTCTCTGGCCCATAGCAATGATCAGAAATTTCCACAGCCTCCTCTGGAGGTCCCATCCTCCTCCTCCTCAACACAGGGAACCAGTGTCTCCTCACCCCCATCACCCACTTTGTAACACAATGCCATGGAAGTCCTGCTAATGGAAAGATCCCATGGACAAAAAGATGGACTGAAGCCCACATCCAGTCAACCATGAAGTTCTGTTCATTTTCCTTAAGAAAGACTGCAGTCAAGATCAGACCACTGTGGGAACACAGGAGAATGGGGGAAATTCTAAATGAACAACTGGAGAAGTAGCATTTAAACTGAACGTTGAAGAAAGAATATATGTTATTTTTTTATTAAGCCAGCAAATGAACTTCTCAGGGGAAGAAACTCTATCTATCCTCATATCGGGCTTTCCTTATGGCTCAGTTGGTAAAGAATCCACTGGATGCCTGGGTTGAGAAGATCCCCTGGAGAAGGGAAGGCTACCCACTCCAGTATTCTGGCCTGGAAAATTCCATGGACTGTATAGTCCATGGGGACACAAAGAGTCCAACTGAGCGACTTTCACTTTCACTTTCGTCCTTATATCTCTGTGCCTACTTCTGAGCTGGCCCAGCACATAATAGATGCTTGATTGTGATGTAACAACCATCTGTTGAATGCACGAGTGCTTTCCCTCAATTCAAGAGGAGACCCAGATGACATCCTGTAGCCGGTACTGGAGCTTGTGTAGGCAGAGTCCGCCTCTGGTTGAACAGCCTATGCAGGAGCACAAGGTCCACACTTGGAAGGAACCTGTGCTTGGTGTCATGCCTTGCTGTCACCATCTTGAAATTCTTCATAATTTGTGAACAGGAGGCTTACATTTTCATTTCATGCTCAGCCCTGAAAATTATGCAGGCAGTCCTGGCTGTAGCTTTTAACTTTTGCCAAAATACACTGTTAGTCCCTATTGAGAAAATACCAACAGCATGTTTAAGAGTTATCAAGTGGCCATCTTCCAAACAGAGGAGGCGCCCACGTAATAGAAAAGAGCCAATGGGACAAAGACTTCCTCCAACAGTCATACATACCTGGCCATGGGCTTTTGATTACGAAGCACAGCCTGAACAGTTTAATGTTTCCCCACCAGGCGTTTTCCCCCATGTCATACCCATTTTTCTTCCATCCAAAGCCTAGAAGAATCCCCTCAAAATTCACCTTCCTCATAGGCATAGATATTCTTTCTGCTGCTACTGCTGCTAAGTCGCTTCAGTCATGTCCGACTCTGTGCGACCCCATAGACGGCGGCCCACCAGACTCCCCCGTCCCTGGGATTCTCCAGGCAAGAACACTGGAGTGGGTTGCCATTTCCTCTTTCAATGCATGAAAGGGAAAAGGGAAAAGTGAAAGTGAAGTCGCTCAGTCATGTCCGACTCTTCGCGACCCCATGGACTCCAGCCTACCAGGCTCCTTCATCCATGGGATTTTCCAGGCAAGAGTACTGGAGTGGGGTGCCATTCTAGATCCTCTTTAATTGCAATTGCCTTGAGAGAATGGCTTCATCTTCTCTCACTTAACATCGCACCCTGCTAAGTGTCATAATCACAGCAGTCAAACACTAATACTAAAGTTTTACAGTTGCATCCTTTTGCATTTTAATACTTTTGTGTAAGTTGTCTTATTGATGATTGCCATAACCCCCTAAGTTTGGCAGGGCAGCTATAAAGGGAAAACAGTCCTGTGTTTCTCCTTTACTCACACACATAATACTTCATAATATACATAATACTTGATGTTGGGTTTTCACACATCAGGCCATTGCGCTACACCAGCCGGGTCTCCTACAATTCAATTCAGTTCCGACACTACCTAACCCTAGGGTCAGATCCTACAAGTTGATAATTCTGTCCCACAAGACTGCCCCCACTTCACATACCAATCGCAAATCCCAGGTTGTCACCTGTATTTCTGATTCCAGCCATAAATTGAGGCTTTCATGATCCTCTCCTTGGCTTTGACACTTCTCTTAGAAAGGCTCACAAAACTCAGGAAATCACATTAACCTGTTTATTCAAAGGATACAATACAGGATATGAGTGAATAGCCAGATGAAGAGAGTCCTGAGTGCAGGACCTTCTGTCCTTGTGGAGTGGAGGTGCGCCGCCCTCCCAACATGAAGGTGTGTTCACCAATGCCTGCACTTCCAGGACTCGTATGGAGGCTTCATCACATTGGCAGCATCAATTATTAATTCAGTCTCCAGTCCCTCTCCTCTTCCCAGAGGACGGGAGGATGAGGTGGATAGTTCCGAGTTTATAATCACGGCTTTGTCTTTCTGGTGACCAGCCTATATCCTAAAGCTATTCAGGAGCCCACCCAGACTTGCCTTATTAGAGCAAAAGGCAGTCCTATCACCCAAGACACTTCAAGGGTTTTAAGAGCCTTGTACCAGGAACTGGGTTTGAAGATCAAATATTATGGAAAAAAAGATCCTCCTAGTATTCTTATCACTTGGGAAATCATAACGACTTTAGTAGCTTCGTGCCAGAAACTGGGGGGAAAAAAAATATATATATATATGTATGTATGTATGTATGCTCAGTCACTTCAGTTGTGCCAAACTCTTCGTGACACCCATGGACTGTAGCCCACCAGGCTCCTCTGTCCATGAGGATTCTCCAGGCAAGAATCCTGGAGTTTGGGTCGCCATGCCCTCCTCCAGTGGATCTTCCTAACCCAGGGACTGAACCCCTGTCTCCTGCATCCCCTGCATTGCAGGTGGATTCTTAACCGCCTGAGCCACCAGGGAAGTCCCGTGTGTGTGTGTGTATCCTTTATTGTGGGGCTTCCCAGGTAGCAGTAGTGGTAAAGAACCTGCCTGCCAGTGCAGGAGACATAAGAGACATGGGTTCAATCCCTGGGATGGCAAGATACCCTGGAGGAGAGAAGGGCAACTCACTCCAGTATTCTTGCCTGGAGAATCCCACAGACAGAGGAGTCTGGTGGGCTACAGTCCATGGGGTTGCAAAGAGTCAGACATGACTGAAGTGACTAAGCATACATACACATCCTCTATTGTGTATATATTTTGGAAATTTAAATTGTGCCAGGGCACATCTCATTCTATGATTAAGATTATTTTGTGATCAGTTTTTATTTATGCTTTTATACTCTTGCAACTCGTTGGAAAGTACCAAAAGGTTAAGTGGCTCTAAATTCCCAGATTATAGCCAAGTGCTGCCTCCTCCTTTCAGCCCACTCTTTAACCATTTTGCAATAGATATTTATTCATTAAATATCTTTTGCAACATACATTTAATCCCTTCATCCATATTAAGAAACCTGAAATCAGAGCAATCCTATGCTGTGTCTACCCTACTGACTCCAAGGTAAAGTTTCCTTTCTGAACTCTGCTGAACTCTGGCCCTATACTTCCACCCGCTTTCTGGAATATCCACTTGCATGCTTCAACTGTGTGCTCCACTCAACACCTACCAAACCAAACAAGTCATCCCCCGCTCCCTCCCTGCCCCACCTTGCCTCACCTGCCCCTCCCTGCTTCTCTTGCTGTCCTTTTGTTCACTAACATCATCACCTTCCTCCTGTTGCCCAAGCAGGATACCTGGGAGGCATCCTCTACTCCACCCTTGCTCCAGCTTCCCAAGTTCAGTGGAGCAACAAATCCTGCCAATCCTTCTCTACCATAGCTCTTTTAGAACACCAGCATCTGGAACAGAATCTGGTACCTCTTAGTGTCTTTGTATGTTTTGGGTAATTAAAGATCCATTTGGCTGTATTGGTGGGCCAGGTCACCACTCTGGCTGCTTTCAGCTGGAGAAGAATACACACTTCTGGACCCTTTCCTGGTAGGTGGAGCCCAGGTGAAAAACTTGAGAAAGGAACACTTCTCCTCCCATGCAAGCAGTTGCCAGACGAGAAGAAATAATCTCTTACCTAAACAACTCTGCCTTGCAGTGTCAGGTCTTTCCACTCTGCTTTCCAACTCTGCTTTTTTTGGGTGTATTTTTGTTTTGTTTTTGGCGTGTCTCCTCAAGCCAGCATCACCACCCTCAAATCTACCCTACGGCTCCCAAAGGCCTTCACACCCAGGAACTTGCAGTCAAGGCACACCAGGTATATTTAAGAAGAAAATCCCAAGTGCTGGCCACAGAGACCAAATCTTTAGGAGATCCCATGATAGAACATTCTAGAGAACATCCTGAGAGATCCCCTTAGATTAAGCCACACACAGAGACGAGAGGCTACAGAGATGACCTGAAAACATAAGCCACGAGTGCCTTCTCCTGGGCCAGAGACAGACAGACTATATTAAATCTGAGGAAAGAAAGAAATAGAAGTTGGTGGGAAGGTGCAACAGAGAGGCAGAGAGATGCAAAGGGCAGCTCCCTGGGCAAAGTTCAATGGGAAAATAAAAGGCAGACGTAAATAAATACAAGTGATCTTTCCTGGGCAAATAAAGGAAATATAACATTATAGCTCTACCGAGGGTTTGGGAAGCCATTTCTCTCTCTGCTTCTTTTTCGTTATGTTCATTTTCCATTGTTTCTTTTCTCTTCTGTTTGTATTTCTCTGTTTTAAATCCCTCTGTCTCCCTGTCTGTCTCTCCCCCACCCGCACAAAACGCACACACACACCACACACACAACCACTTATTATGCCTGCTTAAAGAACTTCACTAAACGTCAGCCAAAGTAAACAACTTGCTGAGTCAACGGAGGATAGGAAGACAGGTGAGAATTATATCTGGGTCTTTCTCTGAGTCTGAAAGTTCTTGCTTCATGTAACTACATTCCTCCCCTCCTTCCCTGTAATGTGGGGAGGTAATTTAACCCTGAACAGAAGCAGTGGAATGGTGACGGCAGATACCCTTAATTATAAAATGAACGGCCCCAAAATATCCCCATAGCAGGAGAAAGATAGCTCCAATTTCCTAGAACTGAAAATAAGACATTAAGTCAGGCAGAAGGATGGGGATTCCCATAGAAAGTCAGGGAGAAGGCTTGGAGCCTTCAAGTGTCACCAAATATAGACGAGAACATGCATGTGGAGGGCCTTGGTGCAAGTGGGCTGGTGGGAAAGGAACAAGATAGACTCTCATGCCCCATCTCGACCCTCACAGGGCACCTGGAGGCTCCAAGCATAAACTGTCAGCTGCACAGCTCAGAGCTAGAAAGAATACACAAGTGCACAGAATTTGCTTTCTCATGGACTCCTATAACTTCTCTCTGGGGGATACTGGGAATAATATGAAGACTGTAACCTGAATGTGCAATTCATAGTGAGACTCAAGGGCAGGGACCACTAAAAAGTTTTACCACAGTTTAGGTTGGGGCTGAAAGAAGGGGATGTTTGATGACATGACAGAAAAAGAGATCATAAAACAGGGCAGAGTTTTGATAATTCTGCTCCTAGGGTCTGGCCCAGGGTGAGCCTTCAGTTCGCACCAGTTCTGTCTTTTTTCCATTGTGATGAGACGGACTTAGACAGCATCCAACCTACCAAGTTAAACACCTGTCCACTCAGGCAAAAAAGTCACAGCCCTTCTGGCTTTTGCAGATAGCGAGGAGAGAGTCCACGTGGGCGGCATTTTGAAAAGGCTCAGACTCGGATATTTTTGCTGCTGCTGCTGCTAAGTCACTTCAGTCATGTTCGATTCTGTGTGACCCCATAGACGTCAGCCCACTAGGCTCTCCCACCCCTGGGATTCTCCAGGCAAGAACACTGGAGTGGGTTGCCATTTCCCACTCCAATGCATGAAAGAGAAAAGTGAAAGTGTGGATTAAAGGAGATGCACATCTTTTGATATTCCAGTGTTGCCAAGACCTACACAGAAGCTAAGAGTAAAAGAAGAGAGTGGAAATCTATACTTTATGGCCTGAACTTTGAATATTGGCCAGAGGCTCAACTGGGACTTCACTGGTGGTCCAATGGTTAAGAATCCACCCTGCAGTGCAGGGACACAGGTTTGACCCCTGGTCGGGGAACTAAGATCCCACATGCTGTGAAGCAACTAAGCCTACATACCACGAAGGGAGTCCATGCACCGCAACAAAAGATCCTACATGACACAGCGAAGATCCCATAGTGCCCCAACTAAGACTTGACTACACCAAATAAATAAATAATTTGTTCAGTTCAGTTCAGTTCAGTCGCTCAGTCGTGTCCGACTCTTTTTGACCCCATGAATCACAGCACGCCAGGCCTCCCTGTCCATCACCAACTCCCAGAGTTCACCCAGACTCACATCCATCGAGTCAGTGATGCCATCCAGCCATCTCATCCTCTGTCGTCCCCTTCTCCTCTTGCCCCCAATCCCTCCCAGCATCAGAGTCTTTTCCAATGAGTCAACTCTTCGCATGAGGTGGACAAAGTACTGGAGTTTCAGCTTTAGCATCATTCCTTCCAAAGAAATCCCAGGGCTGATCTTCTTCAGAATGGACCAGTTGGACCTCCTTGCAGTCCAAGGGACTCTCAAGAGTCTTCTCCAACACCACAGTTCAAAAGCATCAATTCTTTGGCGCTCAGCCTTCTTCACAGTCCAATTCTCATATCCATACATGACCACAGGAAAAACCATAGCCTTGATAGATGGACCTTTGTTGGCAAAGTAATGTCTCTGCTTTTGAATATGCTATCTAGGTTGGTCATAACTTTCCTTCCAAGGAGTAAGCGTCTTTTAATTTCATGGCTGCAGTCACCATCTGCAGTGATTCTGGAGCCCAAAAAAATACAGTCTGACACTGTTTCCACTGTTTCCCCGTCTATTTCCCATGAAGTGATTGGACCAGATGCCATGATGTTCGTTTTCTGAATGTTGAGCTTTAAGCCAACTTTTTCACTCTCCTCTTTCACTTTCATCAAGAGACTTTTTAGTTCCTCTTCACTTTCTGCCATAAGGGTGGTGTCATCTGCATATCTGAGGTTATTGATATTTCTCCCAGCAATCTTGATTCCAGCTTGTGCTTCTTCCAGTCCAGCGTTTCTCATGATGTACTCTGCATATAAGTTAAATAAGCAGGGTGACAATATACAACCTTGACATACTCCTTTTCCTATTTGGAACCAGTCTGTTGTTCCATGTCCAGTTCTAACTGTTGCTTCCTGACCTGCATACAAATTTCTCAAGAGGCAGATCAGGTGGTCTTGTATTCCCATCTCTTTCAGAATTTTCCACAGTTTATTGTGATCCACA
>NW_011494640.1:13335811-13353434 GCF_000754665.1 Bison bison bison | reverse complement strand
CTCTTTCAGAATTTTCCACAGTTTATTGTGATCCACACAGTCAAAGGCTTTGGCATAGTCAATAAAGCAGAAATAGATGTTTTTCTGGAACTCTCTTGCTTTTTCCATGATCCAGTGGATGTTGGCAATTTGATCTCTGGTTCCTCTGCCTTTTCTAAAACCAGCTTGAAAAAAAGATTAAAATTATTAAAAAAATAATAATAATTTTTTAAAGAGGCTCAATTATCTGTATGAATCAGGTTGTAATATAAACCAGTAAGGGACATGAAAGTGGATTAAAAAACAAGCAGCAGAAAGTGATCTGAACAGGAGCAGAAGAGAGACATACTCATCTTGCAGCTCCTCCTGACTTGACTTCATCAGTGTCTTAGGAGAGAGTTCAAACCAATACTGTCCCCATTTTTGGTCTGTTTTGTGTCATTTGTATATACATAATACATATGTATATGTGGGCAACCTGCTCCAATATTCATACCTGGAGAATCCCATGGACAGAGGAGCCTCGAAAGCTACCCTCCATAAGGTCACAAGGAGTCAGATACGACTGAAGCGACTTAGCACAGCACATGGTTTGCTCAGTGGTAAAGAATCTGCCTACCAATGCAGGAGACACAAGAGATGTGAGTTCAATCCCTGGGTCAGGAAGATCTCCTGGAGGAGGAAATGGCAATCCACTCCAGTATTCTTGCTTTGGAAATCCCGTAGACAAAGGAGCCTGGCGGGTCCATGCGATCACAGGAGTGGGACACGACTGAGTGACTGAGCAGGCAACCAACCAAATGCAAATATACATATATATATATATAGGGAGAGAGGGGTTTCCCTGGTTTTCCTTCGTTTTCCTAGCACAATAAAGTCTTTCAGGAATTTTGCATCCATTGCCTCATTCATCTTTCTAGGTAGGGAAGGTCATTTGTGCATGAATGCTCAATCACTCAGTTTTGGCTGATTCTTTACAACTCCTTGGACTACTTGCTAGGCTCTGTTCATGGAATTTTCCAGGCAAGAATACTGAAGTGGGTTGCCATTTCCTTTTCCAGAGGATCTTCCCAACCCAGGAATCAAACCCGTGTCTCCTGCATTGGCAGGTGGGTTCTTTACCACTGCACCAACCAGGGAGGTGACACAGCGGTAAAGCATCTACCTGCAATGTGGAAGACGGGTTCTATCCCTAGGTTAAGAAGATCCCCTGGAGAAGGAAAGTGCAACCCACTCCAGTATTCTTGCCTGGGAAATCCCATAGACAGAGGAGCCTGGAGGGCTACAGTCCACGGGGTCACAAGTGTGGGACCACACTCAGTGACTAAACCATCACCACCATATGCATATAGTATGATATATACTATCACATATAGTGTATATTCTATTTGACCTAGCAAACATTCACCTCAACCAAACATCCTGAAGTATTTGTAAGGAGCGGTACTTCAGACCTGCCTGAGGACTGAAGTCAGAATGTGGGCACTGAGAGCAGATAAGACTAGTAAGTAACACTGCTGCTGCTGCTGCTGCTGCTAAGTCGCTTCAGTCGTGTCCGACTCTGTGCGACCCCATAGACGGCAGCTCACCAGGCTCCGCCATCCCTGGGATTCTCCAGGCAAGAACACTGGAGTGGGCTGCCATTTCCTTCTCCAATGCATAAAAGTGAAAGGTGAAAGTGAAGTCGCTCAGTCGTGTCTGACTCTTAGCAGCCCCATGGACTGCAGCCTACCAGGCTTCTCTGCCCATGGGATTTTCCAGGCAAGAATACTGGAGTGGGGTGCCATTGCCTTCTCCAAGTAAGCAACACTGCTGCTGCTGCTGCTAAGTCGCTTCAGTCGTGTCTGACTCTGTGCGACCCCATAGACGGCAGCCCACCAGGCTCCCCCGTCCCTGGGATTCTCCAGGCAAGAACACTGGAGTGGGTTGCCATTTCCTTCTCCAATGCAAGAAAGTGAAAATTGAAAGCGAAGTTGCTCAGTCTTGTCTGACTCTTAGCAACTCCATGGACTGCAGCCTACCAGGCTCCTCTGCCCATGGGATTTTCCAGGCAAGAATACTGGAGTGGGGTGCCATTGCCTTCTCCGAGTAAGCAACACAGATTCCCCTTAACCAGGACTCTTCCTGTCTGACTGTGACATGCATCACAGGTGTGACAAAGCATTAGGAAACCCAAGGCTGCAGGAGAGAACACCTGTGCAGAATCACCTGGCAGCAAGAAATAATACCTTTTATTTACAGACCACCTTTCCTCCAAGGAGCTTAAAGCCTTGGAACAATATTACTTCTTTAATGCTCTGAACTGCCAGAGGTAGGGGAGGAGGCTGAAAAGCATGTTTTTTTCAGACTTTGAGCTGAACAGCAATGAATGCACAGCTGCCATTCTGTTTCTGAAGTCTAATGGTTACTGGTGTTTAAGCACACTGTCAGATGAAGGGTTAAGTGACTTCGGAGACAAAATGTGTGCAGTAAACCAGGAAGACGATTCATGGTCCTTTTCTCATGCATTAGTTTAGAGGTTCTTAAGGTGATGGTTGTTCTTTTTTTTCCAGAATGGGCCAGGAGTGAGGTAAACACCTTTGCTTTCAGGCCATTTCTCCTCCCTCAAGAATTTCAGTGTGGTTGAAGGCCCTGCCATCAGTCCAGTCCCCCTGCTACTGTTTCCTCTAGTAATAATCTAGCCCCTCCTGCCTATTATCCCCTATTCTCTGATTGATTTCAACATCTTTCTCTCTGTCACAAACTTCCTGAGATCAATTTTATTGACTTAAACCTCCATAGAGAGGTCTTCAATAATGAACATATGTCAGCCCCTAGATGACAGACTCAGGCCATGTATCTCCTGGCCTCCAGAAGCCCCACTCTAAGAGCAGGACTAGGGTTTCCCAGGTGGCACAGTGGTAAAGAACCCATCTGCCAAGGCAGGAGGCACAAGAGACATGGGTTTGATACCTGAGTTGGGAAGATCTCCTGGAGGAGGAAATGGTAACCTGCTCGGGCATCCTTGCCTGCAAAATCTTATGGGCAGAGGAGTCTGGTGGCTACAGTCCCTGGGGTCACAAAGAGTGGGACACAACTGAGCAACTAACACACCAACAGCAGGACTATGGTGTTTAGGTTCTGGTGTCACCGAGAGCTCAGACACCTTTGATCCGGCAGTCCTCAGAAAGTCTGAGCACTCCCTTTCCACCAGTACCCTGCTGCCTGGGAGATGGCCACAGCCCTCTTTGGGGAAGTTCAGGAGAATGTGTATCATACAAGCTGAAAGGTTCTTGTCTTAGTTTGTTCAGGCTGCTGTAAGAAAACATCACAGGCTGGGTGTCTTATAAATGACAGAAATGTATTTCTCATAGTTCTAGAGGTGGAAAGTCGGAGACTGGAGGCCAGCATAGTCAGGGTCCAGAGAAGGCAATGGCACCCCACTCCAGTGCTCTTGCCTGGAAAATCCCCTGGACGGAGGAGCCTGGTAGGCTGCAGTCTGGTAGGCTGCAGTCTGTGGGGTCGCTAAAAGTCAGACACGACTGAGCGACTTCACTTTCACGCATTGGAGAAGGCAATGGCAACCCACTCCAGTGTTCTTGCCTGGAGAATCCCAAGGACGGGGAAGCCTGGTTGGCTTTCGTCTATGGGGTCACACAGAGTCGGACATGACGGAAGTGACTTAGCAGCAGCAGCAGCAGTCACTTCTTTTGCTCTTTGAATAGTAGATTGCATTTGTGGTACTCCACAGTTTGAAAATGCTTCCACATGAATTATTTCAGTTGACCCTCCCTCCAAACGATCTTGTTTAGATTGTCAAACAAGTATTCCAAACCCATTTCATGTTTGTTGAAAGAGAGATTTGAGAAGCTTGCCCAGGAAATCTGAAACACTGCTGAAAGGCAAATGGGGATTTTTCCAAGTTTTTTACTCTAAAGCCTAGACATTTACACTCTGATTTATGATTGCAAACACTTATGATGATTTTTTAAGTAAACACACTCTGAAATTTAGTAAAGAGAAAGATAATTCTGACTCTTGAAAAATGTCTTGTACAGAACTTTTTCGATTATTATTTCTGTCATTATCTATATTTGCCACAAGAGGGCTGACTAAGCGGCTTTGTGCTTGATTTTGTCCTTGTCAAAAAGAAGCTGTTTTTATAGTTTGAAAGAAACTTTAGAAAATCACCAGTCTTGGTGTTCTATATCCGTGGCTAAGTCAATAACTATTTCATACAGACTTATTCTTCAGTCATTTCATTAAACTGTTTTGCTATGATTTGGTTCTTTTTCATATAAACTGTTTTTCTCTTCCTCCATATTTCAAGCTGAACAGCTGCAAATATTTATTTGCATGATATTCAAAAACTACAATCTCTTTTTCTTAATTAGATTTAAATAGAAATGATTTGTTTTCTGTTTTGTTTTTTTCACACACACAAAAAAAATCTCTTTGTACAAAGAGGCAAATGTCTTATATTATTTTCTCAGGAAAAGATTGTGGAGCTCTATAGGAAATGGAAGGTTTAGCAAGTCATTCTAATTATAACCTACACCATGTCTTTACTATTTTATTATATTTAATATTTTATATTTTATTATAAAAATATTTTTGTTCACTTGAAGAAGACTTGAAGAAAGCAAAGTTGAACATATGAAAATTGAACCACAGAAATGAGTTTTGCATATTTTCATTCAAACAGAAGCTATTAAAAAAATCATATTCCCCCTCCCCACCTCATGCGTGCATGCGTGAGTGCTCAGTCACTTGAGTCATGTCTGACTCTTCTATCCCATGGACTGTAGTCTGCCAGGATCCTCTGTCCAAATACTGGAACAGGTGGCCCTGACTTCCTCCAGGGGATCTTCCCAATCCAGGGAGGCAACAGCTGTCTCCTGCATCTCCAGCATTGCAGGCAGATTCTATACCCACTGAGCCACCTGGGAAGCCCTCATTCAACCCCAAATTGGTCTCCAGAAAGGCAATGAGGGAAGGCCATTCAAGGAGGGGTGGTCCTGGCACTCCCCACCCCCAAGCTTCTCTGACCAGGAGGTAGAAGCTCTGGTACTGGGTGGAATCATGAACACGAAATCACCCTTACCCTGCAACTAAGCCAGCCCCAACCCCCACCCCCCCGCACCCTGCCTCTAACCCCCAAACAATAGAATGGCAAACACTGTGCAGCGATACCATGTGCCCAGCACCAATCCAAGGGCTTCACAGGTATTAACTCATTTAAATTCCACAGCAACCCTGTGAGGTAAGGATTCTTGTTATCCTCATTTTATAAATGAGGAAACTAAGACACAGAGAGATTACACTACTTGTCCGAGGTCAACAGCTCTTAAGCGGCAGAGCACAATTTGTACCTGGAAATCTTGAGCCCTGAGTCTTTGCTAACCACTGAATTGTCCTGCCACAGGTAGCTCCGCCCTGCATTCAAACTACAACCCAACCCAGCCTTAACTTCCATCCTCAACTCTCACCATTCACACTTTATACCCTGACCCCACCAGTAATAGAATCCTCTAGAGATAAATTCCATTGCCACAAAACAGATGATGAATGATACCAGAAAGAGGGAAACAGACAAAGAATGTGGGACATTTCATAGGGTAACTGACCTGGTTTCTTCAACAAGTCAGTGGTAGAGAAAAACAAATTACAAAAGGGGGGAGGAATGCTCTAGATTCAAAAACTTAAAAATATTAACAACCAAATATGAAATGTGGTTCCTGTTTGGATTCTGCCCAGCTTGAATAAATCAACCCCAAAAAGACCAAAAAAAAGAACAATTTGTATTTCCCTAGTTAGTCTGAAAGACTGTCCAAAGAAACTAAACTATAACTGTGTGTGAACAGCCATTGATGTTGGACCAATGGGTCCAGATTCTGGTAAGACTCTGAAATGACCTGTTAAGGAATTTTGCTATATATAAACATCATCATTTTCAGGTTTCCAGATTTAACCTTAGGCTGAGTCCCAACAGCACAAGCTGTTCTTTCTATGGCTCACTAGGGCTCCCCTTCTATGGACTTCATTTTCAATCATCACCTATTATACACCCTGACATTTCTGCCTCTCTGTGCTTCTCCAATAACTGCAACAATAACTGCAAAATGTGAAAGTAAGTGTTAGTCAATCAGTCATGTCCTACTCTTTGCGATTCCATGGACTGTAGTCCACCTGACTCCTCTGTCCATGGAAGTCTCCAGGCAAGAATACTGGAGTGGGTATCCATTCACGTTTCCAGGGGATCTTGGGTCTCCCACATTGCAGGCAGATTCTTTACCATTTGAGCCACCAGGGAAGCCCACAAATAGAAGAGATGAGCCCAAAGGATTCAAATTCTAGCTCTGCTTCTCATTGCAGCCAAAATTAGTCAGGTTTCTGATTTTGGCCTACCAAGAAAAGGCTAAGGAATTTTTGGGAATAGATCAATATTATTATGGAAGATTGAGGAACTGTAATCAAATAAATGAATAGAATTCTGAAAGTCAAAATGAGTGAGGAAGGAGTCATACTCTAACAGCTAGTAGAAGAATATATACTAATAGATATAAAAAGTATGTGACACTATACACACATTACAGTATAATATAATTTTCCCAGGAATTTTGAAATACTTTCACCATTATATTTCTCAAGATATAAGAATTGCTGAGTATGTACCCTTCACCCAGAAAGGCAGTCTATTATTGTTGAACACAATTTTTGCTCACTTTTACAATAGTCACATTTTAGAGTACTGCAGTTTGGAAATAATGAAGTTACTCAAAAGTAAAATTTAAATGTTAAAAAAATATATTCTAAAAGCAAAGTAAGTTTTATGTAATTCAATAATATGGACAATAGTGACCATTCTTCCTCAACTTTAAGGAAGTATGCACATTTTTTCCACATTTTAGCATATCTGAAATTGGCATATATCTTACCATCAATAGAATCCTACAGTTGAAAATGGCAGTATTTTCGCTCTTTCTCAGTGGAATATACACCAAGGGAAAGAAAGAATGCTGCATCTTAGAATCAATGGCTTATTAAATTTGGTGAAATACAGCATTAGATAAGAAACCAGAAATACTAAGAATGAGATGAGCTCCTGAAACAACCACTAACACCCAGTAGGAAGCAGACCTCTGTAAGATAGTGTTTCTGGGCAGTTGAAGAGGTTCTAATTGACTGTTTCAATTTGCAGTTTACTAAGACTGAATAGTGATGATTCACTTGGCTGCATGAAGTTGAACACAAACAGGGCGGCTCTGTCTGCAGACTGTAAAGCATGGTTTTCTGGTCTCTCCTGGTCTACCGTGTACAATAAAAACAGGCTTAAAGCAATTGCTATAGATGTGAAGGAGCAAAAAGAAACATTGCCAGGTTACATCATCTCAGGCTTAGTAACCTATTTCAAGTAGCTTTGGCCACATCATAGAATCTAACTCATGAAAGCGAGGATGAAGGAATTATCTAGATCAGGGTTTCTCAACCCCTACACAATTGACATTTTGGACAAGATAATTTCTTTGGGGTGTGGAGGTATTGTCCTGTACATTATAGGATGTTTAGCAGCATTCCTGACCTCTACCCAATAAGTGCCAGTAGCTCCATTCCCCGCCCCCTGCAAGTTCTGACACTAATAATGTTCCCAGACATTGTGAAATGTTGCAGGGTAGGGTGGAATCACAAAGGTATAGAAGTCCCCATCTATCTTCAATTGGATTTCTGTTTGAACTTGCTTGATAGTAAACTCCCAAAATATACTATTCTCTAGATAAGAATACTGGAGTAGAAAGCCATTCCCTTCTACAGGAGATCTTCCCAACCCAAGAATCGAACCTGGGTCTCTTGCATCGCAGGCAGGTTCTTTATCATCTGAGCCAGCAGGGAAGCCCAAAATGTGTTGGTTGGTGTTCAAAACTAATTCATGATTCCTTGTCAGATATTTGTATGCATATTTTTCCTCATTTAATTCTGAAAAAAAAAGAACTATGAGAAATTACTATTTCATCCTCATTTTCAGAAGAAGAAAATGAGTTTAGAGAGATTAAGTAACAAGTAGAAGTTTGAAGCAGAGTTCAATCCAGCAAACTAACTCCTGACTTAATAACCCTCCACCACAAAAATCAGACAAACATTTGTAAGACTTACATTTATGTTGTACATATACATATTTATAACTACTATAAAATATATGTTTATTCAAGTTTTCAAAACTGATCTAATTTCAAGATCAGATTTTCTGATGTCATGCTGTCAATAGGACTGCAGAAGTTTCCAAGCAGAGGAGGTTGTCAGAGGGACAAATGTCAGATCATTCATTCTTCTTGGTTGAAGGCTCAGGAGTTGTCTCAGAGCACCACACCATCAGAGACAATATCATTTTGATGTTTCCCCAGCTGGAGTGCAGGTGGTTGCAGGGGGCAGGGGCTTCCTACTGCAGTAAGAAGTGAAGTTCTCGTCCCTGAACTAGTTTGCCTGCCCTGGCAGCACGCAAAAAATACACACGAAAAATGACATGAAAAATACAGGCGCCTCCATCAGGCAAGTATTGTTGGGGGTTTCCCAGCGGTCTGAGAGTTCTTTGGCATACTTTCAATAACTGACATCCAAACAATAAGAACTCTGGTTTTCAGTGAGGTAATTACCCCGTAAACCTGCACCATCTGGACACCTGAGCAGTGCGTTACAACACATGGAACAAGCGGCACACCTGAGTAAGCTTACAGCCACTGAAACACTATTCTCTTCAATGACAAGAATATGTCAAAACTATTGCTCTATTTGTATGCAGGCTTACAAAGTCTTACAGACTTACAAAGTCTCTAAAGTCTTATTGCAGATGCTTGCTCACTCTTTCTTTTGCAGAATGCTGGGGATCTTGAAAGTGGGTTTTTTTTGTTTGTTTGTTTGTTTTTTTTACTTATTAGTTTATAAGGAATATATCCACTAGAGTTTGGTCCAGATTCACAACCTCCAAATCAGGGACCACCTCTGCCCAGGAAGATCCAAGACTGAGAATCTTTGGCCTCATCACCAAGTGTTCCTGTTTGCAGGAATTAAATGGAAATTTCATGCCAATCCTTTCACTGCTGAGCAACCCTTCAGCTTTTTTACACAGAAATAATGCAGAAACATCTAAACATAGAAGTATTTCAAAGACTGGTAGAGAATGGCTGTTCCATTTTCATTAGTGATCACAAGCCCCTTGACAGTGGAGAATTCATTGAATAGTCAGTGATCATACTCAAGAAGTTTTCAGAACGCTTTGCTAAAGTCAATCAACTTAGAAATGGTAACTAATTTCTAGGGCTGTCTTGCAACCATGAAGAAATTTATTATACATACATGTGAGTTTGTGTGTGTGCATGCTAAGTCACTTCAGTTGTGTCCGACTCTTTGCAACCCCATGGACTGTAGCCTGGAAGGCTCTTCTGTCCATGGAATTTTCCAGGTAAGAACACTGGACTGGGTTGCCATTTCCTTTTTCAGGGTATTTTCCAACCCAGGGATCAAACCCATGTCTCTTATGTCTCCTGCATTGGCAGGCAGGTCCTTTACCCCTAACACTACCTGGGAAGCCCACCTGTTAGTTACAAGAAGTGCATTTGATGTAAGGACCAGGTCCAAATCCAGGGTATTTATTTTTCTTTTTCTTGAAAGCAATTCTATCTCTCTTTTAGACCATGTTGACCAATTTACTTAGTCTCTCTGTGCCTCAAGTTTCCTTCTATTTGTTAATTATCATGTATCTGTTGATGCTCCCATGTGCCAAACTATAGGCTCTGCAGGTAAAATGCCAAAGAAATGAACAACAACAAAAAATCTTTCCTTGCAGAGTTTACATTCAAGTGGAGAAAAATGTGCAATCAACAAATATGTAAGTATAATATATAGCACGTCAGATAGTGGTAAATTCTATGAAAAAAAAAACAAAACAGGAAAGAAAATAGATAATCCTAATATTGAAGGGCATGAAAGTCATTGCAGTTTCAAATGGGGCTGTTTGAGGTTTTTCTTTAAGGTTGCATTTGAACAAAGTTCTGAAAGAATGAAAGTGTGAGCCATGTGGCTATTTTCTGAGGGAAAGCATTTTAGAGGAAAAAGCAAGTGCAAAGACCCTGGAGTTCAAGGACGTGTGGTGTGTTCCAGGAACAGCAAGGTGGTTGGTGCAGCTGGAGCTGCGTAAGCAAAGGAGAGGTAAGGACATGGACTTAAAAGTGGACTTAAAACCATCTAAGCTCTAGACTTATATCAGAGTATTTGTTTTCAGTCTAGAGTATTTGTTTTCAGCAGAGTGGCATGACTTGTACTTTAAAAGGATTATACTATCTCCTAAGTGAGGATTAGACTATAGGGAAGCACAAAGGCACCTGCTTACTCATCAAAAATCATCAAGTAGCAGCCATTGAATAATCAAAGTACAAGATAACTATGCTGGTATAGTTCTGTTCCAAAGTTATGTCCGATTCTTTGCATCCCTATGGACTGAAGCATGCCAGGCTTCTCTGTCCTTCACTGTCTCCCAAAGTTTGCTCAGATTCGTGTCCATTGAGTTGGTGATTCCATCCAACCATCTCACGATCTGTTGCCTTCTTCTCCTCCTGCCCTCAATCTTTCCCAACATCATGGTCTTTTCCAATGAGTTGACTCTTCGCATCAGGTAGCCAAAGTGTTGGAGCTTCAGCTTCAGCATGAGTCCTTCTAATGAATATTCAGGATCGATTTCCTTTAAGATTGACTGGTTTGATCTCTTTGCTGTCCAAGGGACTCTCAAGCATCTTCTCCAGCACCACAGTTCGAAGGCATCAATTCTTCAGCACTCAGCCTTCTTTATGGTCCAGCTCTCACATCTATACATGACTACCGGAAAAACTATAGCTTTGACTATACAGACCTTTGTCAGAAAAGATATTTCTCTGCTTTTTAATATGCTGTCTAGGTTTGTCAGAGTTTTCCCTCCAAGGGGCAAGGAAGAAGCTCCTTCTTCCAAAGAGCATATGGCTTGGGCTGAAATAAGACTGGTTAAAAAAAAAAAAAAACTTTTTAATGTGAACCAGGGAAAATGCTTCTTTTCTTTTTTAAATCAATTATTTATTTGTTTATTTTGGGCTGTGCTGGTTCTCATTGCTGTGTGGGCTTTTCTCTAGCTGCAGCAAGCAAGGGACTACTCTTTAGTTCAGTGCACAGATTTCCCATTACAGTGTCTTCTCTTATTGCACATCATGGGCTCTAGGTGTGCAGACTTTAATAATTGCACCATGTGGGTTCAGTAGTTGTGGCTTGCAGGCTCTAGAGCACAGACTCAACAGTTGTGTCACACAGGCTTAGTTGTTCTATGGAATGAGGAATCTTCTCAGATCAGGGATCAAATCCATGTTCCCTGCATTGGCAGGCAAACTCTTCACCACTAAGCAACCAGGCAAGTCCCAGATTGGTAAATATTATTGAATTCTAGGTATGTGATTGAGGTAGAGTCATCAGAATGTCAATGGAATGAATGTGGGATATGAAAGAAATCAAGGATGACTCCAAGATTTTGGCTCAAGGAAATAGAAGAATGGGGACTTCCCTGGTGGTCCAGTGGCTAAGACCCTGTGCTCCCAATGAAGGGGGCCTGGGTTTGACCCCTGGTCAGGGAACTAGATCCAACAAGCCAAAACAAAGAGTTCCCCTGCTGCAAATAAGACCCAGCATAGCCAAATAAATAAACAAATAAATATTTTTTGAAAAGGAAAGAGATGGGTGGAGTTTCCTGAGATGAGGGAGACAGTGTGAGAAGCAGGTTTGCTAGGCAGGAGTGTGGGAGGAGACACTGAGGAAATCAGAAATTGCAACCAGGAAATGATAAGTGTGGTCTGACATCCAAAGGGACATGGTGAGTAAGTAAGTGGTTGTATGAATCTGGAGCAGGGGACAGGTCTGCACTGGGAATAGAACTTTGGCAATCATCACATTGTTATTGTTGTTGTTCAGTCACCAAGTCGTGTTCAACTCTTCTCAATCCTGTGGACTGCAGCACACCAGACTACCCTGTCCCTCACCATCTCCCAGAGTTTGCCCAAGTTCATGTCCATTGAATCAGTGATGTCATCCAAACATCTCATCCTCTGTTTTTCCCTTCTGTTCCTACCTTCAATCTTTCCCAGAATCAGGGTCTTTTCTAATGAGTCAGCTCTTCACATCAACTGGCCAGAATATTGGAGATTCAGCTTCATCATCAGTTCTTCCAATGAATATTCAGAATTGATTTCCTTTAAGATTGACTGGTTTGATCTCCTTACTGTCCAAACTACTCCCGAGAGTCTTCTCCAGCACCACAGTTTGAAAGCATTAACTCTTCAGCACTCTGCCTTCTTTATGGTTCAGCTCTCACAACTATACGTGACTACTGGGAAAACCGTAGCCTTGACTATATGGACCTTAGTTGGCAAAGTGACGTCTTTGCTTTTTAACACACTATCTACGTGTGTCATAGCTTTTCTGCCAGGAAGCAATAGTCTTCTTCATGGCTGAATCATCACATAGAGATGGCATTTTTAACTCTGAGACTAGATGAGAATCATCAAAGAGTAAGCCTCCAGAACTCAGGGGTCAATGCAATAATGAAGAAGCAGAGAGGAAGGCTGAGGAAGAGCTGCCAGTGATGTGGGGAAGCTGAGAACTGATAAAAGGAGGAGGAATTGAGCAGCTCTGTCAAGCTCTTCTGAGGTCTCATGAGATGAGGATGGAACTGACTACAGGAATCACAGCACTGAGATCACTGATGACTGTGGCAAGAGTCTTTTCTTACAAAGAGAGTCAGAAGAATTAAAAAGAGTATAGACAGTTCTTTCAAGAAGTTTTGCCCTGAATGTCCGAAGGAAAGGGACAATAGATTAAGAGGGATTTGATGTCAAGACAAACTTTTTAAAAATCAACTTTATTGAGGTGTGACTTACATACAATACAATTCATCAATTTTGGGTGTACAGTTCAGTGAGTTCTGACAAATGTGTACATCTCTGTAAGTACTACCTCAATCAAGATGTAAAATATTTTCATCACCTCAATAACTACTTTGGTGCTTCTTCCCATCAATCAACCTCTCATCCCCAGACCCAGGAAACCATTGATCTGTTTTCTGTCACTATAAATGAAATTCAAATTTTTAGAGTTTCAAATAAATAAAATCATACAGTGTGTCATCTTTCATGTCCAACTTATTTTGCTCAGCGTATTGTTTCTGAGAATTATCCATGCTGATCTGTCAATTACTAATATTTCCTTCCCATTATTGAGTAGTGTTTTATTGTACAGATATACCACAGCTTTTTTATCCATTCATCTATTGACAGATATTTAATTATTTCCAGTTTGAGCTGCTATGAATAAAGCTGATATAAACATTCATTTTAAGTCTTTTGTGAGTTTTTCATTCAAACAGAGATATTTTTATTTAAAATCAAGAAATGTGGGAATTATAATTTCAATTATGGTAGTGCTGAGATTTCAAGTATGTTATAAAATCTTAGTACAGGGGTGACATAGCTTCTTGAACAATAAGCAAGCATTCTTCATCTATATTTATTTATTCAGTACGGTACTCTAATAGCTCATGAAGATATTGGCTCCAAGTAACACATAATCTAGTGGGGAAAAAAAGTGTAAGGAAATTGAATGAAGGTGGACTCCTTAACAGAATGTGCAGTAAACTCAAGGGACTAATGGTCCAGAGAGACAAAACTGGCCACAACTATAACTTGGCTTAAGAAAATGTTTGTAGATAGTGATATTATGAGTTATCATGTAAAGAATGAATATCCCAATGTTAAAAAAAAGTCAGAAATGCATTCCTAACCCTGAAGATCATCATCCTCTTCATCACTGACTGCACCCACCATGCTCCCCAAGAAAGCCATTGTGGATGCGTTATTAGCAGTTGGCAGCCTTCCCATCATTTGATGACCAACCGCTAGTGTGTGATCAGAGAAGCTTAGTGTGTTTGTTTCTGGTCCTGCCCGACTCACCTTTAGTGTGATCTGGTATAACTCTCCTAACTTCCTACGCTACCGCTTCCTTTTTTGTGAAGTAGAAACACAACGTCTGAGTGGGATTAATGAAGAAATGTTATAGGATGTGCTTCCTGACAACAAAGTGAAGTGTGAGAACTGACAGCAAAATATTAGCATGAGGACAGGAGTTTCTCTCTGTTCCCAAAACTTTAACTATTAAAAATAGACTTATTACACCCTACTCCTGTCAACCCGCTAGTAACTGGTGGCCCAAAGTGTACTGACATCTGAGAACTGACCTGGCACTTGCAACTAGTCTTAGGTGTTGTTAGAAGTTGATCTGATGCTCACAGTTGAGCATGGGGGTATCACGTTTAACATAATTTCACACAATATTGGCCTCAGCCACGGACGGTCACTCCAAGGCCATGATAAAGTGAGTAAAAAGAAGGGCATTTTCTAATTTTATTTAAGAAGAGACAGAAATATGCTCATTATGCAATCCACAAAATACCAAATAATCCAGTTGCTCCTAGCTAGCATGGTTAACTGCTGGCTCTTCACTAATTACAGTTTTATCCTTGCTCTAGACTCTCCTCCCTATAAATAAGACTTATGAGATGCGTACTCATAGAATTGTCCCTGCCTTCTGACAGAAGCCACTCTAGACTCACCCCCAAAGTCACCCAACCCAAGTCCAGATCCTGTAATGTCATTTCTAACACCTTCTCATCAAGACATCCCACAGATCCCCATGCTGTCGGTTCTCCCTTACTATCATGAGCAATCAATTCAGCATATATAATTACATATGTGCCCCCGATGGTCTTTGGACAGAAGACATTGACAATGTATTTGTCCCAAATTTTCAGTACAGGAACAGGGAAGCAGGGTTCAAAATGTTACATTTCTCAGAAGTATTAACACTTGACAAACCTTACTCTTGTTTAAAAACCTTTCCGGGAAAAGAAAGTGATTTCCTACCAGTAAATATAATGTCCCAACAAGGAATGGGATGGAGGAGGTAACACTGAGATGGAGGACATCAACCAGAGTTCCTCCTCAGATCCCTGCTTTCTCAGTCCTGGCCAGTTATAGACACAGCCTTGCCGACACTCTGAATCAATCAGCCCTGACCAGGAAAGGGATTAACACCAATGTGGAGAGTCTGGAATTCATCTTGCTGCTGCAGGCCTGGTGTCTGACGTCCCCAAGCACCAGGATGCAGTTCTGTTCTCTCACCAAACTTCAGCCTCAATTTCCTGCTTAGTATTCCAGTCTACTGCTGGGTCTGGAGCTTTGCCTGGAACCATCACAGTCCACTGGGCAGGGATCCAGTACTTTGTGGTGGCCTTGCCCTTATCCCTCCCTTGGAGGTTGTAGCTTGTTCCTTCTATTCCCAGTTGCTGGCGGAGGTATCATTCCAAATGTGCTTATCCGCAGGAGCCATGATGTGGCTGACCTTTCTGACACTGCAAATTGTACCATTGGCTCTGCAGCCCTTCCGCTGAGAAAGTTCCCCAGCCCTGGGCCATCTGGTCCTAGGTTTCTCCAGCACTTCCTTGTGGCCAGTGGCAGCACTCCTGACCGCGGGGCCCACCCAAGCTACAACAGCCCCAGCTCACCAGACGCAGTTTATTCATATGCAACAGGACACCTTCCTTGGCCATCACCCAACAGAGAAAGTTGTTACAAGAACCAGTGTGCTGAGTCTTTAGGGCTTCCAGACATATTTTCAGATCCAGGGAAACAACAGGAAACAGGAGGGGGTTGCCTCCTACCACATCGAGTGCATATCAAGAAGTACAGTCATTACTCTATGCACCTACATCACTTTTGGGGAGCAATTAAATGCAACTTCAAAACTCCAATGACTTAAAAATACGTAAGGAGTTGATCAGTAGTTGAGTATTGAGTACTTACTAGATATCTAAAGACCTCATAAGTACTCCATAAAAATTTGTTTAACTAAGGAAAAGATTTGACAGATGACAAAATTGAAGTCCAGTTTATACTGCTTCTGCTCAGTATTACTCAGCTAAAAAGCATAGAATTGAAACAAAATGAAACTCTCTTAGCTCTGCCTAGTATTCCTTCTACTAGAGCAATGTCCTCATCAAATAGATACTTGTTAATTCATAACAGTGCTAACCTTAAACCCCATTTTTACTGGTCTTTTATCTCTAAAATTATTGAAGCTTTACTAGCTTTTGGAAACTAATATGGGTTGCTCAAGCACTTGATCAAGAAATATGCCACCTATGTACCTGAACTCTGTGGCAAAATTGGGATAGGAACTCAATCATTACCAAAAGTCTATAAACAATTTTATCATGCAAAATATTTAAATATAAAATAATATTATAAAATGTATAATATCTTCTTGGCCTTGAGCTACAGAGTAGAAAGTATAGGAAACAAAGAGCCATGGGTGGAAGAGGTGGACATAGAAAAAGGATTGAAGGCCAAAAAAACTTATTTGCAAATTTCCTAGAATTAACCCTATCCTACCCCCTCATCTTTTCAGAAAAGGAAGCTTAACAGGAAGAATACAGGTTACACCACTGTCCTTCCTAAAATGCTCAAGTGTTGCTGGAAAGAACACAACTCGTATTAAAACACAAACACCAGATGTGTTAGACCTAACTTTCACTTACATTGCATTAGAAAGAATCCCTTTAATCAGATGACTTGATTGCCTTGCTATTCAAAGTGTGGTTCTCCGAGGACCAGCAGCATCAGCATCACCTAGAAGTTTATAAGAAAGGTAGGCTCTCAGTTCAGTTCAGTTCAGTCACTCAGTCGTGTCTGACTCTTTGTGACCCCACGAATCCCAGCACGCCAGCCCTCCCTGTCCATCACCAACTCCCGGAGTCCACCCAAACCCATGTCCATTGAGTTGGTGATGCCATCCAACCATCTCATCCTCTGGTGTCCCCTTCTCCTACTGCCCTCAATCTTTCCCAGCATCAGGGTCTTTTCAAATGAGTCAGCTCTTCGCATCAGGTGGCCAAAGTATTGGAGTTTCAGCTTTAGCATCAGTCCTTCCAATGAACACCCAGGACTGATTTCCTTTAGGATGGACTGGTTGGATCTCCTTGCAGTCCAAGGGACTCTCAAGAGTCTTCTCCAACACCATAGTTCAAAAGCATCAATTCTTCAGCGCTCAGCTTTCTTTGTAGTCCAACTCTCACATCCATACATGACCATTGGAAAAACCATAGCCTTGATAGATGGACCTTTGTTGGCAAAGTAATGTCTCTGCTTTTCAATATGCTGTCTAGGTTGGTCATAACTTTCCTTCCAAGGAATAAGTGCCTTTTAATTTCATGGCTGCAATCACCATCTGAAATGATTCTGGAGCCCAGAAAAATAAAGTCAGCCACTGTTTCCACTGTGTCCCATCTATCTGCCATGAAGTGATAGGATCGGATGCCTTGATCTTAGCTTTCTGAATGTTGAGCTTTAAGACAACTTTTTCACTCTCCTCTTTCACTTTCATCAAGAGGCTCTTTAGTTCTTCTTCACTTTCTGCTATAAGGGTGGTGTCATCTGCATATCTGAGGTTATTGATATTTCTCCCGGCAATCTTGATTCCAGCTTGTGCTTCTTCCAGCCAAGCATTTCTCATGATGTACTTACTCTGCATATAAGTTAAATAAGCAGGGTGA
>NW_011494640.1:13333787-13335311 GCF_000754665.1 Bison bison bison | reverse complement strand
TTCCAGTCCTGTGGCCACTGCTGAGTTTTCCAAATTTGCTGGCATATTGAGTGCACCACTTTCACAGCATCATCTTTCAGGATTTGAAAGAGCTCAACTGGAATTCCATCACTTCCACTAGCTTTGTTCATAATGATGCTTTCTAAGGCCCATTTGACTTCACATTCCAGGATATCTGGCTCTAGATGGGTGATCACACTATCTCTCAAGCACTCCCCAGATCCTGTCAGCAGAATCTGCAGCCTGCCAAGATCTGTGGGTGATGCACATGACATCTGAGAGGATCTGCAGTCAGTGGTTCTAAAGAGGCACACTTGACTGGTCCAAACAAGAGATAGTCTGGCTCTTAGACATCTTTAAAACATGGGTGGGAAAGACAGCAGAGGATGGGAGAAGGTGCCAAAAACAAATTGGACTTCTTAGCGTGTTCCATAAAGAGCTAATGACCTGAAAACACATGCTTCCATTGGAAATCAATTGCTTGTATGATGGATTGCTGAGACCTGTGAGACTCACCTGACAGTAATGACGTATGAACCACACAAGCAACATGTGTATGAGAATGAACTCAGACCCTTGTGACTCGCCTGTCGGCTGCAGTGTTGGGCAAGCGAAGTTATGGAACTCTCTGAGGCACCCAAACTACGGCCAAAGTTGTGGTTTTTCAGTCTCTAAGTTGTGTCCGACTCTTTTCAACCTCAGCATGCCCAGCTTCCCTGTCCTGCACTATCTCCCTGAGTTTGCTCAGGTACACGCATGTACCCTCAGGTATACCAGGTATGAGGAGACCTGTAACCTCATGTTCCTGAGTGCGTGTCCGAGCTCTGATTTGTTTTCAAAACACTCCAAGCTATAACATGCAGAAGTGTGCATTTACCTAGAGAAAGAGAAGCAAGAGCTGCTGCTCTAATGAAATAAACCACTTGTTTTCTCTTATTCCACTAAAACCAAATTACCTAAACAGTATCTTTTCCAACATAATTACTTATGTTTAAGATGCAAATAAAAACAAGAAAAGTACTCCAGTGTCTATAATATGTCTCTCTTCTTCCTTTTTTTTTTTTTAACTACCTATCTGCTTGGAAGCCTGACTGCACAAACACCTGAAAGCTTTAATTATCTGTTTTTTCTGGGGTGGAATCTAAACCTCAAGAATTAATGAAAGTATCCCACGTTGAAGGTCAGGAAGGGCGGCAGTGTGGAGTACCTCGTCAAAGGTAAGGAGCAGCGGCTGCGCTTTGCTGGAGCAGCCGTGAAGAGATACCCTACGCCCAAGGTAAGAGAAACCCAAGTAAGACGGTAGGTGTTGCAAGAGGACATCTGAGGACAAATACACTGAAACCATACTCACAGAAAACTAGTCAATCTAATCACACTAGAACCACAGCCTTGAATGAAACTCAATGAAACTAAGCCATGCCTGTGGGGCAACCCAAGACGGGCGGGTCATGGTGGAGACGTTTGACAGAATGTGGTCCACTGGAGAAGGGAACGGCAAACACCACTTCAGTATTCTTGCCTTGA
>NW_011494640.1:13333068-13333687 GCF_000754665.1 Bison bison bison | reverse complement strand
TGCATATCTGAGGTTATTGATATTTCTCCCGGCAATCTTGATTCCAGCTTGTGCTTCTTCCAGCCAAGCATTTCTCATGATGTACTTACTCTGCATATAAGTTAAATAAGCAGGGTGATAATAAACAGCCTTGATGTACTCCTTTCCCTATTTGGAACCAGTTTGTTGTTCCATGTCCAGTTCTAACTGTTGCTTCCTGACCTGCATACAGGTTTCTCAAGAGGCAGGTCAGGTGGTCTGGTATTCCCATCTCTTTCAGAATTTTCCAGTTTATTGTGATCCACGCAGTCAAAGGCTTTGGCATAGTCAATAAAGCAGAAATAGATATTTTTCTGGAACCCTTTAGCTTTTTCAATGATCCAGTAGATGTCATCAATTTGATCTCTGGTTCTTCTGCCTTTTCTAAAACCAGCTTGAACATCTGGAAGCTCACAGTTCACATATTGCTGAAGACTGGCTTGGAGACTTTTGAGCATTACTTTACTAGCATGTGAGATGAGTGCAATCGCACAGTAGTTTGAGCAGTCTTTGGCATTGCTTTTCTTTGGGATTGGAATGAAAACTGAGCTTTTCCAGTCCTGTGGCCACTGCTGAGTTTTCCAAATTTGCTGGCATATTG
>NW_011494640.1:13328023-13332218 GCF_000754665.1 Bison bison bison | reverse complement strand
ATGCAAAAAAGCAAAATGGCTGTCTGAAGAAGCCTTACAAATAGCTGTGAAAAGAAGAGAAGCGAAAGCAAAGGAGAAAAGGAAAGATATAAGCATCTGAATGCAGAGTTCCAAAGAATAGCAAGGAGAGATAAGAAAGCCTTCCTCAGCGATCAATGCAAAGAAATAGAGGAAAACAACAGAATGGGAAAGATTAGAGATCTCTTCAAGAAAATTCGAGATACCAAGGGAACATTTCATGCAAAGATGAGCTCGATAAAGGACAGAAATGGTATGGACCTAACAGAAGCAGAAGATATTAAGAAGAGGTGGCAAGAATACACAGAAGAACTGTACAAAAAAGATCTTCACGACCCAGATAATCACGATGGTGTGATCACTCATCTAGAGCCAGACATCCTGGAATGTGAAGTCAAGTGGGACTTAGAAAGCATCACTATGAACAAAGCTATTGGAGGTGATGGAATTCCAGTTGAGCTCTTTCAAATCCTGAAAGATGATGCTGTGAAAGTGCTGCACTCAATATGCCAGCAAATTTGGAAAACTCAGCAGTGGCCACAGGACTGGAAAAGATCAGTTTTCATTCCAATCCCAAAGAAAGGCAATGCCAAAGAATGCTCAAACTACTGTGCGATTGCACTCATCTCACATGCTAGTAAAGTAATGCTCAAAATTCTCCAAGCCAGGCTTCAGCAATAGGTGAACCGTGAATTTCTTGATGTTCAAGCTGGTTTTAGAAAAGGCAGAGGAACCAGAGATCAAGTTGCCAACATCTGCTGGATCATTGAAAAAGCTAGAGGGTTCCAGAAAAACATCTATTTCTGCTTTATCGACTATGCCAAAGCCTTTGACTGCGTGGATCACAATAAACCGTGGACAATTCTGAAAGAGATGGGAATACCAGACCACCTGACCTGCCTCTTGAGAAATCTGTATGCAGGTCAGGAAGCAACAGTTAGAACTGGACATGGAACAACAGACTGGTTCCAAATACGAAAAGGAGTACGTCAAGGCTGTTTATTATCACCCTGCTTATTTAACTTATATGCAGAGTACCTCATGAGAAATGCTGGACTGGAAGAAACACAAGCTGGAATCAAGATTGCTGGAAGAAATATCAATAACCTCAGATATGCAGATGACACCACCCTTGTAGGAGAAAGTGAAGAGGAAGTAAAAAACCTCTTGATGAAAGTGAAAGAGGAGAGTGAAAAAGTTGGCTTAAAGCTCAACATTCAGAAAACGAAGATCATGGCATCTGGTCCCATCACTTCATGGGAAATAGATGGGGAAACAGTGGAAACAGTGTCAGACTATTTTGGGGGGCTCCAAAATCACTGCAGCCATGAAATTAAAAGACACTTACACCTTGGAAGGAAAGTTATGACCAAACTAGATAGCATATTCAAAAGCAGAGACATTACTTTGCCAACAAAGGTCCGTCTAGTCAAGGCTATGGTTTTTCCTGTGGTCATGTATGGATGTGAGAGTTGGACTGTGAAGAAGGCTGAGCGCCGAAGAATTGATGCTTTTGAACTGTGGTGCTGGAAAAGACTCTTGAGAATCCCCTGGAGTGCAAGGAGATCCAACCAGTCCATTCTGAAGGAGATCAGCCCTGGGATTTCTTTGGAAGGACTGATGCTAAAGCTGAAACCCCAGTACTTTGGCCACCTCATGCGAAAAGTTGACTTACTGGAAAAGACTGATGCTGGGAGGGATTGGGGGCAGGAGGAGAAGGGGACGACAGAGGATGAGATGGCTGGATGGCATCACTGACTCGAACGACGTGAGCCTGAGTGAACCCCGGAAGTTGATGATGGACAGGGAGGCCTGGTGTGCTGCGATTCATGGGGTCACAAGGAGTCGGACATGACCTAGCAACTGAACTGACTGAACTTCTTTGGCCAGTAGGGAGCAGTGAAGGGAAGCAGAAGATGAATTGCCTACTGGCAACAGGCTTCTCTCCCTGGGGCAGATATAAGCAAAACCAACCACAGTTAAGACTCTTAACTGTCCCTTGGACTGCCAGAAGATCAGACCAGGAAATCCTAAAGAAAATCAATGCTGACTATTTATTGGAAGAACTGATGCTGAAGCTGAAGCCGCAATTCTTTGACCACCTGATGTGAAGAGCTGACTCATTGGAAAAGACCCTGATGCTGGGAAAGACTGAAGGCAGGAGGAAAAGGGGACAATAGAGGATGAGATGGTTGGATGGCATCACTGACTCAATGGACATGAATCTGAGCAAACTCCGGGAGATAGTAAAGGACAGGGAAGCCTGACATGCTGCAGTCCATGGGGTCACTAAGAGTTGGACACAACTTAGTAACTCAACAATCACAATTACAAACCAAAAAATCTGCTGTTGGGCCTGGTAGGAATGGGTGTGCATGCTAAGTTGCTTCAGTCATATCTGACTCTTTGCAACCCTATGGACCATAGCCCGCCAGGCTCCTCTGTCCATGGGATTCTCCAGGCAAGAATACTGGAGTGGGTTTCTGTGCCCTGCTCCACGGGATCTTCCCAACCTAGAGACTGAACCCACATCTCTTACATCTACCTGAATTGGAATGGATTCTTTACCACTAGGGCCAATTGGGAAGCTCCAGGAAGGTAGCACGCCCAAAGGAGAGAGCACCTCAGAAGAAGCAGAAATTACCCATGAGTTCAGAAGAGGGAAATTCCAGGAAGCAGTTAGAAAGGAAAACAAAAGAAAAATCAACTGATTGCATCCTAGAGTGAGCAGCTCTTGAAGTCCAAGTCCAGCCTGCAAGCGTGGCTCATGGAGTTTCTTCCAACAGAACTAGGATTCATGTCATTTGAAAAAATCACTCAGCATGTAGCCACTATCTCACACATCCTTCTTGCAGATGAAGCCGCTTGTTTTCCCCAGACCAACACAATCAAGGTTGAGGATTTAACTTGCCAGTTACCCTATCATAAGAAGAAGTGATGGATTTTGGAGAAAGAAAGGGGATGGGGATGCAAGGAGAAAATCATTCCTCAACCAGCCAGAAAGCTTAAAGGCATGATGTCCATAATATAAGCATTTAACCACCCCACTCCTTTGTAAAACAATGACACCCTTTAACATTAAGAGTAAATTTGGACCCAGGCAGACCCCTAGGGACAGGTTCCAGGGCTCTATCTTTGTAAAAATGAAGTGAGCCTAAGTACTTAAATTTGAATCTGGTTTTCTAAATACTGTTTAAAAATAAAGTCCCCTCCCATTTAAATCCTCCCAAGAAGTCTATCTATGCCTACATTGCCAAACTTTCTCAATTTTAAATATTTGGTCCTGCTTTACCATTAATATACACACTAGTGTGAGAGAAGGAAATGGCAACCCACTCCAGTGTTCTTGCCTGGAGAATCCCAGGGACCGGGAAGCCTGGTGGGCTGCCGTCTATGGGGTCTCACAGAGTCGGACACGACTGAAGTGACTCAGCAGTGCGTGCCCAACTCTGCTACCAATGGACTGTTGCCTGACAAGCTCCTCAGTCCATGGAATTTTCCAGGCAAGAATACTGGGTAGGTTGCCATTTCCTACTCTAGGAGATCTTCCCCATCCAGGGACTGAACCCACGTCTTGTGTCTCCTATATTGGCAGATGGATTATTTACCACTGAGCCACCTGGGAAACCGCTAGCAATGATCACAGTAGATACAATTTCATGACTGCTTGTTCTGTGTCAGAAACTCTACTAGGTACATTGTATCAGTTTAGTTCAGTCGCTCAGTCATGTCTGACTCTTTGCAACCCCATGGACTGCAGCATGCCAGGCTTCCCTGTCCTTCACCAACTCCCAGAGCTTGCTCAGACTCACATCCATTGAGTTGGTGATGCCATCCAACCATCTCATCCCCTGTCATCCCCTTCTCCTCCTGTCTTCAATCTTTCCCAGCATCAGGGTCTTTTCCAAGGAGTCAGTTCTTCACATCAGGTGGCCAAAGTATTGGAGTTTTGGCTTCAGCATCAGTTCTTCCAATGAATATTCAGGATTGATTTTCATTAGAATGGACTGCTTTGATCTCCTTGGAGTCTAAGAGACTTTCAAGAGTCTTCTCCAACACCGCAGTTCAAAAGCATCAATTCTTCGACACTCAGCTTTCTTTATACTCCAACTCTCACATCCATACATGACTACAGGAAAAACCATAGCTTTGACTAAACAGACCTTTGTTGGCAAAA
>NW_011494640.1:13326340-13327923 GCF_000754665.1 Bison bison bison | reverse complement strand
GGTCTCTGCTTTTTAATGTGCTGTCTAGGTTGGTCATAGCTTTTATTCCAAGGAGCAAGCATCTTTTAATTTCATGGCTACAGTCACCATCTGCAGTGATTTTAGAGCCCGAAAAATAAAGTCTCTCACTGTTTTTATTGTTTCCCCATCTATTTGCCATGAAGTGATGGGACTGGATACTATGATCTTAGTTTTTTGGTTTGTTGCTGTTGTCTATTTTTTAATTAATTTATTTATTTTAATTGGAAGCTAATTACTTTACAATATTGCAGTGGTTTTTGCCATAGATTGACATGAATCAGCCATGGTTGTACCTGTGTTACCCATCCTGAACCCCCCTCCCACCTGCCTCCCCATCCCATCCCTCAGGGTCATCCCAGTGCACCAGCCCTGAGCACCCCATTTCATGCATCAAACCTGGACTGGCGATCTATTTCAGATATTGATCTTAGTTTTTTGAATGTTTAGTCTTAAGACAACTTTTTCACTCTCTTTCACTTTCATCAAGAGGCTCTTTAGTTCTTCAATTTCTGCCATAAGGGTGGTGTCATCTGCATATCCGAAGTTATTGCTATTTATCTCAGCAATCTTGATTTCAGCTTGTGTTTCATCCAGCCTGGCATTTTGCATGATCTACTACTCTGCATATAAGTTAAATAAGCAGGGTGACAATATACAGCCTTGACGTACCCCTTTCCCTATTTGGAATCAGTCTGTTGTTCCATGTCCAGTTCTGACTGTCGCTTCTTGACCTGCATACAGATTTCTCAGGAGGCAGGTAAGGTGGTCTGGTATTCCCATCTTTTTAAGAATTTTCCACAGTTTGTTGTGATCCACACAGTCAAAGGCTTTGGTATAATCAATAAAGCAGAAGTAGATGTTTTTCTGGAACTCTCTTGCTTTTTCCATGATCCAATCGATGTTGGCAATTTGATCTCTAGTTTCTCTGGCTTTTCTAAATCCAGCTTGAACTTCTGGAAGTTCATGAATCACATACTGTTGAAGCCTGGCATGGAGAATTTTGAGCATTACTTTACTAGCATGTGAGATGAGTGCAATTGTGCACTCATAGTTTGAGCATTCTTTGGCATTGTCTTTCTTTGGGATTGGAATCAAAACTAAGCTTTTCCAGTCCTGTGGCCACTGCTGAGTTTTCCAAATTTGCTGGCATATTGAGTGCAGCACTTTCACAGCATCATCTTTTAGAATTTGAGACAGCTCAACTGGAATTCCATCACCTTCACTAGCTTTGTTTGTAGTGATGCTTTCTAAGGCCCATTTGACTTCCCATTCCAGGATATCTGGTTCTAGGTGAGGGATCACACCATCGTGGTTATCTAGGTCATGGAGATCTTTTTTGTATAGTTCTTCTATGTATACTTGCTACCTCTTCTTAATATCTTCTGCTTCTGTTAGATCAATACAATTTCTGTCCTTTATTGTGCCCATCTTTACACAAAAAGTTCCCTTAGTATCTCAAATTTTCTTGAAGAGATCTCTAGTCTTTCCCATTCTATTGTTTTCCTCTATTTCTTTGCATTGATCACTGAGGAAGGCTTTCTTATCTCTCCTTGCTATTCTTT
>NW_011494640.1:13302370-13326240 GCF_000754665.1 Bison bison bison | reverse complement strand
TGCATTAAAAGGGGTATATCTTTTCCTTTCTCCTTTGCCTTTCACTTCTCTTCTTTTCTCAGCTATTTGTAAGGCCTCCTCAGACAACCATTTTGCCTTTTTGCAGTTCTTTTTCTTGGGGATGGTCTTAATCACTGCCTCCTGTACAATGTCATGAATCTCCATCCATAGTTCTTCAGGCACTCTGTCTATTAGATCTAATCCTTTGAATCTATTTGTCACTTTCACTGTATATTTGTAAGGGATTTGATTTAGGTCATACCTGAATTATCTAGTGACTTTCCCTACTTTCTTCAATTTCAGTCTGAATTTGGCAGTAAGGAGTTCACGATCTGAGCCACAGTCAGCTCCCAGTCTTATTTTTGCTGACTGTATAGAGCTTCTCCATCTTTGGCTACAAAGAATATAATCAATCTGATTTCAGTATTGACCATCTCATGATGGCCACATGTAGAGTCTTCTCTTGTGTTGTTGGAAGAGGGTGTTTGCTATGACCAGTGTGTTCTCTTGACAAAACTCTGTTAACCTTTGTCCTGCTTCATTTTGTACTCCAAGGCCAAATTTGCCTGTTACTCCAGGTATCTCTTGACCTCCTACTTTTGCATTCCAGTCCCCTATGATGAAAAGGACATCTTTTTGGGGTATTAGTTCTAGAAGGTCTAGTAGGTCTTCATAGAACCGTTCAGCTTCAGCTTTTCAGCATTACTGGTTGGGACATAGACTTGGATTACTGTGATATTGAATGGTTGCCTTGGGAACAAACAGAGATCTTTCTGTTGTTTTTGAGATTGCACCCAAGAACTGCATTTTAGACTCTTTTGTTGACTATGAGGGCAACTCCATGTCTTCTAAGGGATTCTTGCCCACAGTAATAGATATAATGGTCATCTGAGTTAAATTCACCCATTCTGCTCCCTTTTAGTTCGCTGATTCCTAAAATGTCGATGTTCAGTCTTGCCATCTCCTGTTTGACCAATTTGCCTTGATTCATGGACTTAATATTCCAGGTTTGTATGCATTATTGTTCTCTTCAGTAGTTTCATCACCAGTTACATCCACAACTGGGCATTGTTTTCATTTTGGCTCTGTCTCTTCTTTCTTTCTGGAGTTATTTCTCCACTCTTCTCCAGTAGCATATTGAGCACCTACTGACCTGGGGAGTTCATCTTTCAGTGTCCTATCTTTTTGCCTTTTCATACTGTTCATGGGGTTGTCAAGGCAAGAATACTGAAGTGGTTTGCCATTCCCTTCTCTAGTGGACCATGTTTTGTCAGAACTTTCCACATTGATTCGTCCACCTTGAGTGGTCCTGCCATGTAGATACATTATATGGAGGTATATTATATGGTCTGTTGCTGATACCTCAACTACCATTCTGTTTGGCAGATACTGTACATTAGAGATGAAGACAAGGTTCAGCTAAGTTATTCCTTTCATGGGCTCCGCAACCTCCTTGGTTAATTCCACAAGTAAGCATTAATAGAAATAACCATATCCACTGCAGAGTTGTGGCCTGCCTATTGGGGACCAGCCTTCTCTCTAGACGTTCATAAACACTAGTTTATTTAACTCTCACAAAAGTCTTGTGAGCTAGATCTAATTTTTACTGAGATCTGGATGAGAAAACTGAAATTCAGCCACACTGCTAAGGAGTGACAAAGTGAGAGTCTAACATAAATTTTCTGGTGCTAATTTCAGTGTTTTCAGTTGCATCCCAAACCAACACATAAAATGCAGAAGGTCATAAAGTCACTTTTGTAATGTGGCGGGAGAATGGTCAGTTTACTGCTGTCAGTACACAAAGGGATCCTCACTCCCCAAGGCATGTGTGGGGTTTTCCAGAAAATGCTGGAAATGTCGTGGAGTTAACACAGGCATACAATCAACAAGTGGTCAGTTTGAATCCTCTGTTGTGTCTCCGTAGCTTTGTCAACTTACCTGAGTTAGTTACATGTCCCCTTGACTCTTGGTGTCAGACAAACCTGTTCCTCACCCGCACATTGGGACATTAAGCTCCACAAGGATGAGGATAGCAGTGGGTTCTCTTTCAGCTTTTAAAAAGTCTTTCTTTTAAGCACATTTTGAAAACCTCTAAAGCTTTTGGATTTTTGAAGATTATGTGAGTGAAAAACAATTCTCCAAATACCTTAATTTGCATTCCAGTCAGTACACCTATATGATCCTGAATCAAACTCTTAACAATCCAAGATTCTGAAAATGGGTTCACTATTACCCTCCTATGGGTTATTGTTTATTTAACTTATATAAGTTTATAATTTATATTTATAAATTTATGTTTATAAGTTATAAATAAACTTCATAAGTTTATTTAACTTATATACAGAGTACATCATGAGAAACACTGGGCTGAAAGAAGAACAACCTGGAATCAAGATTGCCAGGAGAAACATCAACAACCTCAGATATGCAGATGACACCACCCTTATGGCAGAAAGTGAAGAAGAACTAAAGAGCCTCTTGATGAAAGTGAAAGAGGAGACTGAAAAATTTGGCTTAAAGCTCAACATTCAAAAAACAAAGATCATGGCATCCAGTCCCCTCACTTCGTGGCAAATAGATGGGGAAACAAAGGAAACAGTGAGAGACTTTATTTTGGGGCGCTCCAAAATCACTACAGATGGTGACTGCAGCCATGAAATTAAAAGATGCTTGCTTCTTGGAAGAAAACTTATGACCAATCTAGACAGCATATTAAAAAGCAGAGACATTACTTTGTCAACAAAGATCCGTCTAGTCAAGGTTATGGTTTTTCCAGTCGTCATGTATGGGTGTGAGAGTTGAACTGTAAAGAAAGCTGAGTGCTGAAGAATTGATGCTTTTGAACTGTGGTGTTGGAGAAGACTCTTGAGAGTCCTTTGGACTGCAAGAAGATCCAACCAGTCCATCCTAAAGGAGATCAGTCCTGGGTGTTCATCGGAAGGAATGATGCTGAAGCTGAAACTCCAATACTTTGGCCACCTGATGCGAAGAGCTAACTCATTTGAAAAGACCCTGATGCTGGGAAAGATTGAGGGCAGGAGGAGAAGGGGACGCCAGAGGATGAGATGGTTGGATGGCATCACCAACTCAATGGACATGGGTTTGGGTGGACTCTGGGAGTTGGTGATGGACAGGGAGGCCTGGCGTGCTGCAGTCCATGGGGTCGCAAAGAGTCAGACATGACTGAGTGACTGAACTGAACTGAACTGATGGGTTATTGTAAGAGTTAGTGAAGTATATGAAATACATGCTTTTATTTCCTATATGAAGTATGTGAAAAAAGTGCTTCTTAAATATTTGTCAGGGCCTGTTTGCTAGTCAAAATTTCTGAGAGTTTCCATTATAAATTCAGGTCATTCATCTTAGATTTTTGGCTGGTGGTTTCTAAATTTAGCAACTGCTTTCCGTAGTGACATGTGGTAACACTGAGAACGTCTCAAGGTGTATTCACTTCAACACTTCATATGTATCAGCTCTTTAAAACTCAGACCTCTTCTATGAAATTGGTGATGTAGAGGGGTTAACCAAGCCACACAGGGACTAAGTAGAAGACTCAGTATGGTGGAATGTGAACTCAAGTAAATGAATCAATGAGACTGAACTCTTAACTATTAAATTATGTGTGTTTCAACTTCATGGTTTAAGTATCCCTTTTAGATCAGGCTTTCCGCCCCCCCCTCACAGTTTTCATATATGTTTTCATAGGACTCTTTGTTACTATTGTTGGTTTTGTTTTGTTTTTTGGCTGTGCAGCATGTGGGATCTTAGTTCCCTGACCAGGGATTGAACTGACACACCCTGCATTGTAAGCATGGAGTCTCAACCACTGGACCACCAGGGAAGTCCCTAGATCAAGTTTTTTGACCGTTCTGTACCACGGATCCCTTTGGCAGTCTCTTGAAGCTTACAGACCCCATCTCAGAGAAAAGTATGTAATTGCTTTAAACAAAATACATAGGAGAAGAGGAAAATAAACTATATTGAAAAGTTATTTAAATGTTTTTAAAAACTAAATTTATGACATGGTCACATATTTGCTCCTTTATTAATTGTTAAAAAGATCAGTAGACAGACATGGTTGAAACATTACAAAGTCACATATTTAGAATATCACTTCACGGCAAAAAGAAGGAGAAAAAGTGGAAGCAGTGACATTTTCTTTTCTTGGGCTCCAAAATCACCGCAAACAGTGACTGCAGCTATGGAATTTTAAAAATGCTTGATCCTTGGAAGGAAAGCTATGATAAACTTAGACAGTATATCAAAAAGCAGAGGCATCACTTTGCTTGCAAAGTCCATATAGTCAAAGCTATGGTTTTCCCAGTTGTCATGTACTAATGTGAGAGCTGGTCCATAAAGAAGGCAGAGCACCAAAGAATTGATGCTTTCGAATTGCAGTGCTGGAGAAGACTCTTAAGAGTCCCTTGGAGAGCAAGAAGATCAAACCAGCCAATCCTAAAAGAAAACAACCCTTAATATTATTTGGAAGCACTGAGGCTGAAGCTGAAACTCCAGTACTTTGGCCACCTGATGCAAAGAAACAACTCATTGGAAAAGACCCTGATGCTGGGAAAGATTGAAGGCAAAAGGAGGAGGAGGCAGCAGAGGATGAGAGAGTTAGATAGCATCACTGACTCAATGGACATGAATTTGAGCAAACTCCGGAGGAGTGGAGGACAGGGATGCAAAGAGTTGGACATTTCTTTGCAACTCAACAACAAAAAGGGCTTACTTCACTCTCTGTTCAGCCTTCATCAAAACTATTTAAACACACACATTTAACACACAGTATTTAAACAAGCACATCACTTGGTGTTCATTATGCAGTGAATCAAGGAGATAGTTTAATTCCAGACAGTTTTCTCTAGAAATCTATAGTTTGGCCTGATTGAACATTTCTCAGGCACTGCAGTCGCGAATCAGTTCTCAAATTGCTGAAATTCTGTCTTTATCCTATAAAACCACTAGATGGCACTGATTGTTTGATATTCATCTTTTACCTTGAATATCCCCCCATTCACCCCACCCCCCACCCCAAAAAATCTGATTTCTAAATGAAAAAGATTATATGGCAACTTTATCCTCAAACACTAAGAGTAGACTTCTCTTTCTGAAGTGAATTAAAGCTTTTTTCATTCTATTCCTATTTTATCTTTTACAGACCATTACATCATTTGGTTCCTTTGATTCTCTAGAGGCTTTTTCAAGTCCATTAGAACTTCAGTAATTCAAGATGTTTCACACCAATTAGAACTACCTTCTCTAAAACATTCTGTGTTTTTCCTGCAAAAGCATAAGCCATGGGAAGCCTTGCTTCCTATATGGGATGCTGGCAACAGAAGCATTTTGAAATTAGTGAAGTGATTCTGTGACATGCCTTCTTAGGAGCTGAGATACTTGTCCTGTAGTGGCTCAGAGAAGTCACATTTTGGGATTGATGCATCAGTCATGGGTCATAAATAGGACAAGGGCTGTACTCAATAAAAGATTGGACCAACACACTGTACCGTGATACTGACTTTGTGAGAAGTATTTTTAAGGGAGTAATAAAATGCAACGAACTATGGTTTAAAAGTGACTCTCAGAATAAGGACATTCATTATATTAGCAACTAAAGAAACAAACCAGCAAGAAGCACTATCAAGATACATTCCCAGGAGTACTGAATTCCTACTGTTGTGTGCCCTTAGTGTAAAACATGACTGTTGTTAAATTTTTCATAACTTTGCATATTGCATGTCAGATTACATGAATAAATCAGTGAGTCCCGACTACTGTTTTAACATTTGAAACAAGAGGAGAGAATCAGATTGGTTATTACTGAAAACGTGGTATTCTCATTCTCTCAGCCTCTGATAGGAATCCCACTGGAGACATGACTGACAACCCCACATTTGACTGTTTGGAAACTGGTTGTTCATTCTAATTATTTATACCTCCATTTACCATTCAAAGTCAAAATTACGTTTACCTTCCCTCAATCTAAAATTTCATCCCAGGGGACTTTCTTGGACGTCTAATGGTGAAGACTTTGCCTTCCAGTGCGACGGTATAGGTTCCATCCTTGGTTGGGGAGCTAAGCTCCCATATGCCTCGTGGCCAAAGAAAAAAAGCAAGTAAACAAAAATGGAAATGATATTATAACACATTCAATAAATACTTTAAAAATTGCCCACATAAAAAATCTTTAAAAAATAAAATTAAGAGGGAGGCTCAAGAGAGAGAATATATATATAAGCATATACATACATATATATATAAGCACATATATATAATTATGGCTGATTTGCATTGTATGGCAGAAACCATCACAACATTGTAAAACAATTTTTCTACAATTAAAGATTAAATTAAAAAATAAATAAAATTTTATCCCAGGATATAACAGCCTTCAAAATGTTTATCATATCTCCTAAAATTAAGATTGCCATGAATACAAAGATAGGATTTTCCTTTCCAACAAGGAAAAGAAAAAAGGAATTAAACTCTCAACACTCAGAACACCATTCTTAATATTTGTAGACCATAGAAAAGGCTAAGCACCAAAGAACTGATACTTTTGAATTATGGGGCTGGAGAAGACTCTTGAGAGTCTCTTGGTCTGCAAAGACATCAAATCAGTTAATCCTAAAGGAAAACAACCCTGAATATTCACTGGAAGGACTGATGTTGAAGCTGAAGCTCCAATACTTTGGCCGTCTGATGCAAGGAGACAACTCATTGGGAAAAACCCTGATGTTGGGAAAGACTGAAGGCAAAAGGACAATGAGGCAGCAGAAGATGAGATAGTTAGATAGCATCACCGACTCAATGGATATGAATCTGAAAAAAGTCCAGGAGACAGTTAAGAACGGAGGGGCCTGGCATGCTGCAGTCCATGGTGGTTGCAAAAAGTCGGACATGACTTAGCAACTGTACAACAAACCACTCAACTGCTTTGGGTCAAATACTTATGGGTCCATGTAGGAAGGTTGGGGGGAAACCTGAGAAAGCAATCTGGCATTAGATAAAACTCAAAACTGCTTGAATGAATAAAATGAGAGTAGATCACAAAAGGAGTTTGTCTATCTCTGGGTTTTCTTGTGACTGTGTTTATTTGTTAACTTGAGAAGGACTATTTATTTCCATGAGGTATTCAAAAAGCATTTGGCTGCCACATCTAATATTCCCAGCCAGCAGGTTAGGTCCCAGAGCACCACAATTTTTGCAGTTCACCATTGGTTGTAGGTAGTGGCCCCAGAATTCTTCAGTATTGCTTGATGGGTTATGAGGGAGACGTGTTCTGATCAGGAAGGGCATGAGGGCATCAGTCTCAGGATACATTTGGTCACAGTGGTTCTTTGCAGTATCTCAAGAGTAATTCCTCTATAGTAAGAAGAAACTAAGAAGCTAATCCAGTCCCAACCAATCCTAAGGAAATATTACGGAAAAAAATATGCTTCCTGATTCTAATACATGTGTCTTGCTAAATACTTCTAGTTTGTATGTTTTTGGTTTTTTTTTTTTTTTTCCAAAATTATTACCTTTAGGTCTGGATATGGAAGAACCACTTTCCAAGGTTCATTTAGTTAAGTGCTTTTTAAGCATTTGTTTTGACTTAAGTTGGCCACACTCTTTTTCTAAGATTGCCCTACAAATAAGCATGGAATTATTGCTTTTTGCCCAAAGAAAAAGAGGTGGCAAATAGTCATAATGGTAAGGCAATTAGAGACCCTGGGTCCTGAAGGAGTTTACTTACTTTCCAACAAAAGGGGTAGCGTATGGGCAATAGAATACACATGTGTGTATTCTGCATGCATGTGTGTGTGTGTTTGTGTGCACGCATGCATGTGTTATGCCACATAAGAATTATTTCACAATTCAAGGATTATGTTTCTTTTGGAAATTGACTTGGTTGGAGGCAGACTCACCTTGTCCAGTACTTCTAGACATATTCACTAGTCTTTCTCTGGGTTTTTTCATCTGATCTATTTGCATTAGACTACAAATCAATCAGTATAACTCTTGATTTTCTGCCATCTTTAACTCTGTCCTTTATGATGATATAATGATCTCACCGTGCTCGATTTCAGCCAGACTCCTGGGTCTGCCAGTTACCTTCTCATGTGCCAGGAGGTGAACATGAACTCATTTCAGGAAAAACAGACTGATTTGTTCAGGTGTGAGCAGTGGCTTTCTTAACTGTCAAAGCATTCCAGTTCAACAAGATGTTCCAGGAAAATATAATTTTGGAACCAGTCCATTCAGCTCTAGGTAGAAGAGTCCACTTAATTACTCTCAGGTGGTCACAGCAGAAACAGCAAGAGCAGGGTCTTAGCTACAGAGCACCTGAAGCCTGCCAGTAGCAGGTAGGTGGGCTCTGAGCCCTCCTGAAGGATCAGGTATGGAAAGTAAGGGAAGGAACTAGGTCAGGTCTTTTTTACAACAGAAGTTACAGGAAAGTGCCAGGGCCAAATCCTGGGCAGAGAGGTGGCGGGCATCTCAAGCCTGAATCCGATTTGTCTCAGATTCCTTAAGATCTTATCAGAGTCACTCTCTGCTGTTTTGCTGTCTGCATTCCTACGTCGGTCCTGCCACTTCTCATTACTTTATCTCCTATTTGAAAAGGTCTCATTGTTTAATAATCTGCAGCGTTTCTGCTAATGAATCCAGTCCAAATGTTTAAGCTGTACGACAAGTCTGTCCTGAAACTGCTCTCTCCTTCATCCTGACTCACGCAAATGTGAACAAGGCAGAGGGGTAGGGGAGAGAGAGACCGTAGGGAAATAAACAGCACATCAAATTCTCCTTCTTTAGAGACAGTGATTTTCCCCAAACTTGGTTAAATTCCAAAAATTTCACTGGGCTCCAGTCTATCAAAAATCAATTTCCTCCCAGCTGTGTAACTAAAGTTGGATCCTGAGAAGGATCAAGGACCACTGATTGCTGAAGAGGAGTAAAATTCAGTGCTCTGACTTGAAAGACGAGAAACCCCATTCTCCTAAGCCTCAGGAGGAAACCTAGTCTAGGTAGGAGCCAGTTTACAAGTTTACATGTTCACATGATAGGAGAAGAGAGAAGCCATCTGACTTTATAAACCAAGACAGCTTCACACAGAGATAATGCAAAAACACAGTTTGCAGAAGGCTGAATCTCAGACTGCCAAAGAACTTAAAATCTATGGTCCGTGGCCAAGATTTCTCATAGAGTTAAATTATAAATAAGGTTTCCTCGGAATCTGATCTTGATCCCAATACTAAATATATCACTAAGGACAATCAGTCCATCTGAGCTGGTGTCTGCATGCACAAACTAGTTTGGTTCTTTGATACATATGAAAATCATTTTAGTGTGAGAACAGATTAAATTCACAAGTGCCTTTACCTTCCCTATGTAGGGCCAGACTGGCTCAACTGATTTTTTCCCCACCATTGGAGAAAAGGATAAATAATCATATGTGTATTCAAAACACAAAGGGAAAAGCAACAATGCCTGAAGAATTTGAATAAGGCTAAGCCAGAGCTGGAAGTGCTATGAGAATATGATGAGAACCAGTAAGAAAATGTGATCAGTGCCATTTGCAATAATATAACAATTGGTTTAATCATGGCATCAAGTACCAGTCATATTATATTTTTCATCTTTAAAACTGACTGATAGTATATCTCATGTACCTCATAGAAACATTTTGAAGAATAAAGGCACACACTGGGCCCCTGAGTGAAAGGTGTTTTACAGTACAAGATTTTATTATTACTATTTTTATATCAAGGTCTTTTTCTACATAGTTTAGGTTTATAACCATCCGTCATCCAATGTGAAGCTCCTAAAAAAAGAGGGAGAATATTTAGTCTGCTAAAAAAAAAAAAAAAGATGAAATAGCTAATTTTGCTAATATCAATAGTAAAGAAATTCAAATTCAATTTTAAAGCAAATATTTTTACCAATTCAAATAGAAATATTCAATTCTAACAAGAATGCAGTGAAACTTATACTGCCAGACATTATTGGGGATTCTGTAATGAGCTTCAGTCATTTGAGAAAGTTATTTGGAAATACGTATTGAAAGTTCTTAATGCTGCTACTGCAGCTAAGTCGCTTCAGTCGTGTCTGACTCTGTGTGACCCCACAGACGGCAGCGCACCGTCCCTGGTATTCTCCAGGCAAGAACACTGGAGTGGGTTGCCATTTCCGTCTCCAATGCATGAAAGTGAAAAGTGAAAGTGAAGTCCCTCAGTCGTGCCCGACTCTAGCGACCCCATGGACTGCAGCCTACCAGGCTCCTCCGCCCATGGGATTTTCCAGGCAAGAGTACTGAAGTGCCATTGCCTTCTCCGAAAGTTCTTAATAAAATAGTCTAAAATATAAAAGAAGCTTTAAAGGCATGCTCACCCAAAATAGCTTAGCAGTAGGAAAATTTGAGACAATTCTAATATCTTCTAATAGTATGATTGAGGAAATTATAATGCAAACCTGGAATCCTGTTTATACAGTCAACATTGGGCTACTTTTCCAAGAAGCAATGGAGGAAAATACAATATAATGTAAATCTCAAAAGCAGAGTGCAATTCAAAGAATGCAAAATGATATATACAGTACTACCCTAAAATCATTAAAAGAAGAATACAAATACAGAGAAAATAGAATACGCACAAATGATAATCACTGCTCGGTTAGGAGAGTGAGATGCTTGGCCTTTTTAAAGGAAGCTGGATTCCCAAATCAAAGAAAAAAGGAACAATAGCAACAAGAGAACAAAGATCTTGAACATCAGGAAGAGAGGTCATTACATGCATACCTATGGCTGATTCGTATTGATGTACGGCAAAAACCATCACAACATTGTAAAGTACTTATCCTCCAATTATAATTAATTAATTAATTTAAAAAAAAAAGAAATAGAAGCCATTGCCTTATCAGAAACACGCCAAAACCAAAAACAACATATCTGTGTGGAAACCCCAGCTGCAAAAACACAAATCTAACTTCAGATCTGTCGGTTTATTCAGGTAAAGTTGCTGATGAATCTGGGCTAAAGTATCAGCACTGGTTTCAGTTACTAGCTTGAAAACCACCTCCAGGTTGTAGGGAAATGAGAAGAGGGAAGCTGGGGCTTCTGAAGAAAAACTTTGAAAAGTTAAATATGTTTCGTCTGGGAGAAAAGATGGAGAAGTGATCTCATTTCAGTGTTTGGATACCTGCAGTCGATATCGCGGGCACAAGGATGTGACCTGTCCTGTTCACTCAGAAGCAGGAGGAAACTGCAGCAGGAAAGGGTTACATCAGAAAGATCTCCTCTCAAAGATCATTACAGTTTATTCCAGTTTTAGTCTGAATGACAGGATTACAGTCCCCTCCCCATCTGTAATCCAGGGAGAATAATGCTTGCCACATACGTTTTAATGGCTATAACATCTGTAAAATACTTTGAGCCCATCAGATGAAAGATGCCATGTGAATGCAAAGAATTATTGTTATTATTTTTGTCTCCTGCCTCCCCAATTGGTATGGGTTTTCTTGTGACATTTACGGGACCCCTCCGGCCCGCCAGCTGCTCTGTAACATGTCATCCCAGTGATATTTTAAATCCTTCACGTGGTTCTGATCTTACCCAGAACAAGAGCAGCTGAGATGTTAATTGTTTGTCTTGAAGAAAGTAGAAGTCACAGCACCCCTTCAGGGCTTAGGGGTCAAAGTTTTTCCTAACATCCACTTGAGGGCTTATGTCCAGGCTTCCTAGTGAGGGCATGTTTGATGGGTCTTGTCTTCCTGTTTCCTTTGAAGAACATCAGCTGTTGGCCAAGGCTGGGGCATATAGCCTCCTTGCAAGATGTCTTTTTTAAGAGTTCATTTGGATTCGACTAACATCTATGAAATCCCTACTCAGTGTGTGCCTGGCACTGTTGGCAGACCTTTGACACACATTATCTCATTGTTTAAAATAACCTTTTCTCCTATTAAGTAGCAATACATGCTTTCGATTGTTAAAAACAAAAATGGGAAATGCAAGGAAGTTTAAAGAAGCAAAAATAAATAATCTATAATCCCAATACTCAAGAAGACAATCACTGGTGCTCTTTCAGTATATTTCTTCTTAGTTGTTTTTTTCTGTGTGTGTGTGTGCATGACTTTACCCACTTAATGTTATTTCATGAACATTTTCCCACGTTATTAAATTTTCTTCACAAGCACAGCTGGTCAGGGTGACATAATACTCCATCCTATGGGGGAGGTGTATGTTTTTATGCATTTCCTCACCTAATTTTCATACCATCTTCTATTTGAGTGCATTAATTGATGATGAATTAATTGATTGATTGTTTGTATACGTCTTTCACAATGTTTTTGGTCTTCAAAATAACCCTAAGAGAGGGAAAGAATATCTAGTCTTCTCATTTTTTTTAAGATTTTTTTTATGTGGACCATTTTTAAAGTCTTTATTGAATTTGTTACAATATTGCTTCTGTTTTGTGTTTTGGGGGGTTTTGCTTCTAGACTTGAGGCATACGGGATCTTAGCTCTCCAACCAGGGTTTGAACCCACACCCTCTGCCTTGAGAGGCTAAGTCTTAACCACTCGACTGCAAGGGAAGTCCCTAGTCTTTTCATTTGATAGCGAAGGAAACAGACCAAACAGATAAAATCCCTTGTCCAGGTTCACACATCCAGGAATTTGAAGAACAGAATCCAGGCCTCAGCGAATATCACCAGATCTTGAACTCCTAGGTTATTCTATTGGTTTCCATAAAGGTTTTCCCTCGGCGATTATGCTGATAGAGTGGAAGTCAAATAATAGCCATTAAATTAGGTGGATAATTTGTAGCATTTTTTAAAAAGATGCCCTCTTGGTCACTGCCTCAACACCTGCACTCAAACAATGTATTTACTTCCCTCTGTACTTACAAAGCGCATTCACACTCTTATTTCCCAACTGATTTCCACATTAATCTTCGGCATCAGGCAGGTCAGGAAATATGGTCTCTATTTTACTTATGATAAAACTGAGACCCAGAAGAAGCCAGTGACTTGCCGAGGTCATGTCAGTGATCTTGAAATTTGATCTGCTGACCCCCAGCTCTTCCCTTGTGTCACATGGCTCATGACTTACATTTATTTCTCACTTTCCAGAGTTTTGATGACTGTCAATTTTGTTTCTCCTTTCTTCTTTCCCCCTGCAATCATTTTCTGGCCCTAGCATCTAGAAATATCTTCATCTCATTTTTTGCCCCAAATTCGTCCATACCTCCTAGTTACAGCACAATTGGTTTGAGGTGGAAAATAATTTTTGTTACTGAAAGCTCTGCAGATCTCTTTGAAAAGGAATATCAGAGAAGCTATAATGCTGAATGGTTTCTACGAACCAGGCACTGTGACAAAGCTTGGTAAGATACTATCTTATACACATCTCCTAAAGGCTCTCAGGTAGATTCATTTATTTCACATTTCATTTTACAAATGAAACTCATGAAGCTTAAAAGGGTAAATAACTTATTTAAGGAAGCAAGGCATTGGAACTTGAGATGAGACCACCTGACCCCACTTCTCCATTGTGCACTCAGTCTTAAAATAGGTTTCTTCAAATGTACTTTACTTGCTTCACATAAGAAGTAAATAGAAAATTCTCACCTCAGTCCCATTTTTCAATCTTTCGGCCATGTCATGAGGCATGCGGGATCTTAATTCCCAGACCAGGGATCAAACCCCTGCCCCTTGCATTGGAAGGGCAGAGTCTTAACTACTGGACTGCCAGGAAAGTACCTTACTTCACACCCATTTTTAAAAGAAACTAAGGCAGACCTGAGTTTATAACCAAATGGCTTTATTAAGAGAATCATGTGCCTCTATTTCATGAACATACACTTAATTAATGACTGCAGACCAAAGGTCTAGCTAATAAAATTGCATCAGGTGAAATAATAAGTAAATACAGATTTTTGTGTCTTGGCAAAGTTATAGCACACATACAATTCTTTTCTCCCTCACCTCACCCTTCCCTCCCAGTTTCAATAATTGTAAGAGTAATATTGACAGATACACGTCTCTCCTCCAGAGGATCTTCCTGACCCAGGGATCAAACCTGGGTCTCCTACATTGCAGGCAGATTCTTTACCATCTGAGCCACCAAGGAAGCCCCTAGTTTGTTTTAGACAAGTTAATAAGTCAGCAATAAAAACTAGAAGTGTCTGGGATATGCTTCAAATTGTACAGCGGAGAAATACAAGAATGTAGGATGTATTCTACAATCAAAACTATTTTTGATAGTCTTGCTTACTTGACAAATCAAAGTGCCTTCATTCCTGGGTTTTGCTATAACAATTGGTATAAAACACTAGCTGGAGTTTCTATTTTGGTTAAATAGGACCAAACAACAATTGGAAGAATTCAAAGAACAATTGCAGAAAAGAAAAATAATCTAGTCATAAGGTAATTTAATGCAATTTGAATTCCATATTTGCAAGGAGAATTAACCTTTACACATCCTTATCTACCTCTTCCCAATGCTGCATGCATTCTCGGTCACTCAGTCATATCCAATTCTGTTCGACCCCATGGACTATAAGCCCTCCAGGCTCCTCTGTCCATGCGATTTCCCAGGCAAGAATATTGGAGTGGGTTGCCATTTCCTTCAATGATTTAAGTCATGGGCCTAAATGACTTAAAACTGTCTTCCAACTACTTCTCTGATGCAGACCTCACTCTAATCAGTCTTGAGGATCAAATGTTAACTCATCTGCTGGTTCCTAAAATCTTGCCTGCCAAGCCATCTTCTAGCCATCTACAGAATTATTTTTGCCAAATATGAAATTGATCCCATCACTCTCCAGGCTCAAAGTCTCCAATGCTTCCTCTGTTTTATAAATCCTGGCAGACAAATGTCACTTTTATAGGTCTCTGGCCAATCTCTTTCAGACTCTTCTCCCAACAGATTCTTTCTCAACAAAAGTTTACTGTTAATTAAAGAAAACTAGAAATCTCAGGTTCGAGAATTAGCACCTTTTTACGTATGGGAGGATGTAATCATTCACTGAGATCGTTCCTTTGAAATGCACCTCCAACTATCAGGGCCGGTATCCTGCGTTTTCACATCCTGAGTTTCCTTAGGGCACACCATAGGGAATGGCTGCAGGCTGACAATGGCTGCTAGATGGCAGGTATTCTTTTCTTTCCTGGGTGCCCTTGGGGCTCACCAGCTCACCTCTGGCTGTGTCTGGGCTGTGGCTACAATTGCTGAACTCTATTTTCAAGTCTATAAAACTTACCAAGAGGAGGAAAAGAAGAGGTCCAAGACTTATAGTGCATTTCTCATGTGTTGGAGTCCTCACTGGCCATTAAGGTCCCATCCTAGACTGTGGGCCTTGCGGTTGCCTGGTTGAAACCAGAATGGGGGCTGGAGATGAGGAACTGCTCAGTCTGGTGATCACCAGCAATATTGGAAGGACTGACAAGGTAGGAAGGAAAAGCAGTTTGACTGCAAGCAGCAAGACTAGATTTCACGGCAGGAACTGGTGAACTCAGAGCAGCATGGAACACACTGTGCTTTTCCTCCCTGGCATCCCCACTCCTTATCACAGCCAGGACTGAGGATTACTGTCCTCATTCTGCTTGCTCTCCATTGCTTTTTTTAAACCATCATACAATATCTTCACCCCACTAATGTTTCACCCATCTTCTTATTCCATCCTTGGCGCCTTTTTCCTGCAGTCATAACAAATCTCCCCTTGAGAAGTTTGAAGTCTTAATCCAACTCTCAATCTTTTGTTTCCAGCAGATTGTCATTAAGGATGACCTTAACATCTGTGTGGACAATCTATCTGACATATCCTGCTCAAAATTCCCTAATGTTCATGATTCCAACAATCTTTCTTGGTCACCAACTACCTACTCTCATGGACACCCCCAAGACGTAGTTATCGTCCAGAACTGCTTCTCCTCTGGGGTGTCCTTGACCACATTCTCTTGACCTCATGGCTCTCATTAAATGTTCCAGTTTCTTGGTTCTTCCCTTTTTTCTATTTCTTTGCACATGTACGGAGACACATTTATATTCAACCCAGATCCCTTGCATCCTCTTTCTAACCATTTGCATTTCAATCAGTTCAGTTCTCTTTTTTTGAATTTTATTTAGTTTTGGGTCTTTGTTGCTGCACACAGGCTTTCTCTAGTTGTGGTGAGTAGGGGCCATTCTTGGTTACAGTGCGTGGGCTTGTCACTGCTGTGGCTTCTCCTGTTGCAGAGCACAGAGTCTAGGGACGTGGGCTTCAGCAGCTGCAGCACAAAGGCTCAAGAGTTGTGGTTTACAGTTCTAGGGTGCAATGACTTCAGAAGTTGTGGCTGCTTACAACTTCAACTTCAGAAGGCTTAGTTGCTCAGTGGCATGTGGAGCCCTCCCAGACCAGGGATTGAACCTGTGTCCCCTGCATTGGCAGGCAGATTCCTATTCACTGCACCACCAGGTAAGTCCCCAGTTCACTCATCTTTTGAAGAAAGTGTTTATGCCTATAACTTGATAGAAGAAAAAAATGAAACTGTTGGACTTCCTCAACTCAACTCTTACCTAAAATATCTACATAACCAATATTTTCTTTTTTCCCAGGTCAAAGAGGGAAGTGTCCCTAACCTCAGATTAGATTATTTTCTTCACTGAAGTTCTTGATCTCACCCATTATGTCCTTGTTCCATTGGTTATTCTTTCTCTCTCTTTTTTTTTCAGTATTTCCCTTTCAATTGATTTCTTCCTCATGGAACACCAGTAGATTCAAGTGCCTCACATTTAAAAATTCCCTTCTGAATAAATAAGTAAACAAAAATTCCCTCTGGTTCCTCCTATTTTCTAATCCTCCCTCCTTTCATTACCACATAGTTTCCTAGAAAGAATGGTCTAGATGCTCAACTTTCTTTATGGGCATCTTACTCAAATGAGATTATGAGTCAGTAGGTCTAGGATGGGGACTGAGGGTCTGAACTTTGGACAAGCTCCTGGGTGAGACCAGACAAAGGATCTCTAAAGAATCCATTTCTTCAACTCACATGGGTTCTTCAATCCAACGTAATCTGGCTTCTGCCCCACCACCTCCATATCCTGGCACAATCACCAATGACTTCATATTTGTCAAATCAAAAGAATATGTGTCAAATGTTATGTCCACTTAGAGGCAAATCTTATTTACTATTCCTTTTGTGAAACTCCTCCCTTGACCTCCATGACACCACTCTGTCTTGGTACTTTTTCTCCCTCTCTGATGATCCATTCTTAGGCTGCACAACTGGCTTCTTTTCTGTCTTAGTTTGCTAGGGGTGCCATAACAAAGTACCGTTGGCTGGGTGGCTTTAACAATAGAAATTTTTCTCACAGTTCTGGAAGTCAGAAGCCCCAGGTTAAGATCCAGTGGGGTCAGTTTCTGGTCAGAGCTATCTTCCTTACTTGCAGATAGCAGACTTCTTGCTGTGTCCTCGCAGGGCCTTCCCTCAGTATGTATGCATGGAGAGATCTCGCTCTCTTCCTCTTCTTATGTGGCCACCAACTCCCTTGGATTAGGACCATGAGTTTATGACTTCATTAACCGTAACTATCTCTTAAAAGCCCTATTTCCCAAAATTGTCATATTGAGGGTTAGTGCTTCAATATACAATTTTTATTTTATGCACAATATAGTCCTCTGTTCTACTTTCAAAACTTCATATCCTCCCGCGTTCTGTCCTATGCCTTCTTTTTTCATGCCTTATGCCAGAAGAGTCTCATCTACACTTTTGACTTCAGCTACCACTTATGTGTAAGTGAGAGTTAAATCTTTATTGCAAGCCCAGTTGTGGGTATCCAAAAACACCTCCTGGACGTTTCCACTTGAATAACCCTCAGAAATCTCAGACTCAATATAACCTGCCCCTCCTCTCATTTCCTCATCTTCACACTGCATTAGTCACACCAGGCAGAAACTAGAGCCCCATCTCAGCAGCTCCTACTTCCTCCACGCTCAAGCCATTCAAGCCCCTTTATACCAGTCTGGGTTTAGACCTCAAGATTTTCCAAGTAGAAAAGCAGAATGAGAAAAGATGTAGTCATTATAGTCAGACTACCTGGGTTTTAATAATTCCACCTCACGACTTACTGTGACCTAACACAATATACTCACTGTGCCTCAGCTTCACCATCTGAAAGATGAAGGTAATAATAATACTAAGCATTGTGTTGTTATGAGGTATAAACAAAACAATCCATATAAAGCTCTTGGCTGGATGAAGCACAAGCCAGAATCAAGATTGCCAGGAGAAATATCAATAACCTCAGATACACAGATAACACCACCCTTATGATAGAAAGCGAAGGAAAACTAAATAGCCTCTTAATGAAAGTGAAAGAGGAGAGTGAAAAAGTTGGCGTAAAAGTCAACATTCAGAAAACCAAGATCATGGCAACTGGTCCCATAACTTCATGGCAAACAGATAGGGAAACAATGGAAACAGTGAGAGACTTCATTTTGGGGGACTCCAAAATCACTGCAGATGGTGACTGAAATTAAAAGATGTTTGCTCCTTGGAAGAAAAGTTATGACTAACCTAGACAGCATATTAAAAAGCAGAGACATTGCTTTGCCAACAAAGGTCCATCTGATCAGGGCTATGGTTTTTCCAGTAGTCATGTATGGATGTGAGAATTGGACTATAAAGAAAGCTAAGTGCCGAATAATTGATACTTTTGAACTGTGGTGTTGGAGAAGACTCTTGAGAGTCATTTGGACTGCAAGGAGATCAAACCAGTCCATCCTGAAGGAAATCAGTCCTGAATATTCATTAGAAGGATTGATGCTGAAGCTGAAACTCCAATACTTTGGCCGCCTCATCCAAAGAACTGACTCATCTGAAAAGACTGATGCTGGGAAAGATTGTAGGCAGGAGGAGAAGGGGACAACAGAGGATGAGATGGTTGGATGACATCACCGACTCAATGGACATGAGTTTGAGTAAGCTCCGGGATGGGGAGACGGTGTGCTGCAGTCCATGGGGTCACAAAGAGTCCCACACAACTGAGCGACTGAACTGAACTGAGTACCTAATGAAAATTCTGTTAATTTTAGTTAATAATGTAATCATTTGCTCATCCTTTCACTCTTCCTTGGAGTGTCTCTCTTTCCTTTTCTTCAAAGTTCGGCCCAAAGGAAATGCGCTTAAACTGATGTATGTTGATACCAGTTGCACAAGTTGATAAATTTACTTTATAAACTTTGCAATGGATACATTATATGATTTTTAAATGCCTCAAAGAAATTATATTTTAAAAATTAAACTCAAGGATAAGCTTCAACATGAATCTTTTTTTATTTTTCTCTAGTCCACATGAATTAATAGCCACTCTTTCCTGCACTATATCCAGTACTTACTTCTTTCATAGTTTCTGTATAATTTGTTTACATGTATGCCTTCCTATTTAAAATTATAATATTCTTAGGAATAGAAACTATGCCTTACTTCTTTGTATCTCCAGCTCCTAGCCCAGCTAAGTGAGTAAATGAATAAATGGCAAGTTCTACTTGAATAATTGTCCAAAAAGATTCATACATTTCCTTCAATTGATAGTAGTCTCTTAATATATAACATTTCTACTCTTCCCCACCATGCTATTTATTTGTCGATGAAATTGGATTATTTCTCCTGTAGAATTCCTACATTCTGAGTTTGGCTGATTACAACCTCAATGTTGTTTAGCCTGTTCTCTTCCTCTTATATTTCCTATAAATTCATGGTTAGATCTAGGGTTGCATATTAATAAAAAAAAAAAAAACCTATGAAGAATCTGAGATTTTATCCTACTTTTAAGCTCACAGGTCAGTCTTCAGTTCCATAAATGCTGGCAGAAGACACAAGACTCCTGGGACAGAGACAAAGGATAGTTATTACTCATGACATAACAGTAGGCATAGTATCAGCATTTGTGCTGGTTTCTGAGCTCCAATTCCCACAAAGTAACACAAGGAAAGAATTTTACAATCTCTTCAGGTGATTCTAATGTATAGCTAGGTTTAAGAACCACTGATTAAAGGCTTGACTGGATTCCGTAAAGTCTAATTGCCCTATTATTTATTCTTATATCCCCAATGTTTAACAATGCGCTGAGTTGATTCTCAATAACTGGCAATGCTGCGGCTGCTGCTGCTAAGTCACTTCAGTCATGTCCGACTGCCATCCCTGGGATTCTCCAGGCAAGAACACTGGAGTAGGTTGCCATTGCCTTCTCCATGTGTGAAAGTGAAAAGTGAAAGCGAAGTTGCTCAGTCACGTCTGACTGGTAGCAACCTCATAGACTGCAGCCCACCAGGCTCCTCCATCCATGGGATTTTCTAGGCAAGAGTACTGGAGTGGCTTGCCATTGCCTTCTCCGAATAAATGGCAATAGCTAATGCTAATTGGAAGAACCTTGACTAGACGGACCTTTGTCCATTCTGAAGGAGATCAGCCCTGGGATTTCTTTGGAAGGAATGATGCTAAGGCTGAAACTCCAGTACGTTGGCCACCTCATGCAAAGAGTTGACTCATTGGAAAAGACTCTGATGCTGGGAGGGATTGGGCGCAGGAGGAGAAGGGGACGACAGAGGATGAGATGGCTGGATGGCATCACTGACTCGATGGACATGAATCTGAGTGAACTCTGGGAGTTGGTGATGGACAGGGAGGCCTGGCATGCTACGATTCATGGGGTCGCAAAGAGTCGGACACAACTGAACAACTGAACTGACCTGAATGCTAATTGGATATGTATTATATATGTTAAATATCTGATATATTTTACACTAAATCCTTTAAGTACTAGTGTCATTGTTCTCCCCTTACACACAAAGGGAGGCATAAAGAAGTTAAGATACTTGCCCAGAGTCAGGGAGATGACAAAGCTAGAATTCAAACTCGGGCTTCAATGTCAATGTTCTTATTCACTACACTCCAAGTCTAGGCAGGACTGCAAATTGAAGAAATGAATGCATTTCCTAGTTTCCTTAAGCAAATGATTGCTTTGTTGTATTAAATAAACTCACAAATGAGACATACAATACTTGTTTTTCTTTCTTGATTGGTAGATCTGGAAAAACCTTAGTCTACTCCAGCGTTTTTTTTCATTTTCACAAATAAGGAAGTTAGAGTCAAAAATGACATGAAACAAAATAACATGCCCCAGTTACACAACTAGTGGCGAAGCTAAAAAACAAGTAGCAAAGTGCTCCACACAGATGAGCACTTGGTATATACTTTGATGTTGATGAAGTGTTGGAAAACAATTATAGCTTTTCTGCTTCCTTAGGAAAAAAAAAAAATCATTCCAATTTAACTGAAAAACACATGCTGGAGTTCAGAGAAAGGAAGATGTTTTCAGTACTAATGACCCTTTCTCAATATATTTTTCCCTCTTCCCTCAGAGGTGATCAGTACGTGAAGGAAAGACCCTGGACAGTCCTAGGAGATGGTCACACCACTGGCTTCCCTTAGTCAATCTCTTTGGTCCTAAAAGTAAAGAGAACTCAAGAAGAGCAGCATTTAGTTACCACCATCCAGCCTATGAGTGCTCATATTGGGGAGCCAGATGCCTCCTGCCCCATGTACTCAAAAATATAAAACATGTGCACTTCATATGCACAGTATTCAACAGGATCACAGGGCACAGCGCATTTTTGGAGACAATATTTTAAAACTGAAAACTTATGTTTTCCTATTTGGGCTGCCTGCTATTTCTTCTTTCCTTTGTCCTTCCTCCATTATTTAGAATTACCTGTTGCATATGAGGCAGATTTTATTTCCTGGAAGACTATGACACAAAAAGTTCCTTTCTCTTTTATTCATTCAGTCACTGAACAAATATTTTTTTGAGAACCTAATACATCAAGTCCTGTGTTAGACAGTGGGCATCCCAACAATGAACAAAGATCTGGTGGAACCTGTCATCACGAGGTTAGAGAGAAAACATTAGTTAAATAAACATACACATCTCTTATGGAAATTACATTAAGTGCTATGAAAGAGAAAAAGGGAAGCATGAGATAGTTTAATAGAGAAAATCTAATATAGATTGAAACCTAGGGAAAGAACTCTGACATTTAACCTGAAATTGACATTGGGGATCTTAGCCAGAGCAACTGTAATAGCAGATTGAGGGCAGAGATATTTGAGAGATTACTAAGTAGAAAACATTAAACTAGGTTGTCAATAATAATAGACAATTACAAAAATTAAGGATAGTTGATAACTAAACAAGGACGCAGGAGTAACATGAGAATGGAGTATGAGATTTGTTCATATAACATTGGATTATTTTGAGTGAAGCAGACATGTGCTTTGCTCTTGTGCCAACCCCTATTGCTGGGGATTTAAGTATAAGCTCAAAGTTCTCTGAATGGCACAGTGGCTCTTTCATCTGTTCAGGCCTCTTGGAAGTTTTATCAGGTGGATAGCTATCCTAGGAAGACCACATTATATAGCCGGCCCAGACTTATCCTGGGGAGACTGGTGGAAATGAATGTGAATGCCAATTCTGTGCAAAATCCAGTAGTACCCATGTAATTTCATCACATTATTCACCATAGGAAAATAATAACAGTGTCCTGTGAAGCGTTGATTTGCAATACTAGGAAAGCATGTAACCTGAAATATTAAAATGCAATTATTAAATAAGTTCATTCAGCCACAGATATTAATTGATGTCACTACTCCAAAGCCTACAACATGATTAAATTGGCCATGGCTGGCTAACGTGGTATTTTCAAATGTCTTCACAAGGGATTCTGTAAAGACAGACCAGGCAGTTATTATGGTGGACATTGAATGATTAGCTTATCTAAGACTCCTCCTCCTTTCTGAAAACAGAACTTACCATCTTTTCGGGGGGAACTATTTCTCCTCACTCTTTTATTTCCCAATTCCAATAACTAAGTTCAAAGAATTGCTGCCACCTTCCTTCATAAACCCCTCCCTGGACATGGTAATTGTCTGTAAGATTGGCCTATGACCCAATCTGAACCAAGTCTAGTTTTTCACCCTCCTTGCCATAATAATTTGTCCAGGAATTAGACAAGTAATCCAAAATGAGGTCAGCTACTAGTCCTGAGGCTTTTCAATTGTTTCTGAAAGGAAGACTCTTGAGAGCCCCTTGGACTGCATGGAGATCAAATCAGTCAAATCCTAAAGGAATCAATCCTGATTATTCATTGAAAGGATTGATGCTGAAGCTGAAGCCCCAATACTTTGGCCACCTGGTGCGAAGAGCCAACTCATTAGAAAAGACCCTAATGCTGGGAAAGATTGAAAGCAAAAGGAGGAGGGGGTGGCTGAGGATGAGATGGCTAGATAGCATCACGGACTCAATGGACACGAATCTGAGAAAACTTTAGGAGATAGTAAAGGACAGGAGAGCCTGGCATGCTGCAATCCATGGGGTCACAAAGAGTCGGACATGACTTTGCGACTGAACAACAGCAAAAACTGGAAGAAAAGTCCCTTCTTGTGGATAACGGTGCTGGTAAGATGTGCTGTCAGAAGCTATTGGTAGCAGCCATTGTTCTAGCTTCATAGATAAAGCTGACCTACAGAAAAGAAATGAAGATGAGTCATTAAGTGCTGAGAGCATTCTGGTCCCAGTTCCAATCTCTGAATTCCCTGGAGCAGCCCTGGGTTCCTGTATGCTTGAAGCTTGTGGTACACTTGCTTTTCAATACTATGACCCTTCCATCCATCTAACATACACTCACAAATAAATGTCTTGTTTCACTTGAATGGGTGTTGAATTTCTGCCTCTGGAAACCAATGGGGGTTTGACTGAAAACGTGATCCATCAATTGTTAAGAAGGCTGGAAATACCCCATCCAAAGTACTATACTCTTCTATTCTTGTAGATATGAGTAACGTAACACAGCACTC
>NW_011494640.1:13289032-13302270 GCF_000754665.1 Bison bison bison | reverse complement strand
ACTGCACAACATAAGTGAGAAACAGATCTCTCCTCTTCACCATGTGGACATCTTGAAAGATCCCTTTAAGAGAATACTGCAGAAAGACTAGAGCACAATACAACATGACTGCGATTCTTCAGAAGATGAACAGTGTCTTATTTAGTCGGGGGAGGTAACTTTCTATTTGTATCATGAAAGATGAGTAGAAGTTTGCAAGGTAGCAATTAGAGGATAGCTGCTGCTGCTAAGTCGCCTCAGTCGTTTCCGACTCTGTGCAACCCCATAGAGGGCAGCCCACCAGGCTCCCCCGTCCCTGGGATTCTCCAGGCAAGAATACTGGAGTGGGTTGCCATTTCCTTCTCCAATGCATGAAAGTGAAAAGTGAAAGTGAAGTCGCTCAGTCGTGCCTGACTCTTAGCGACCCCATGGACTGCGGCCCACCAGGCTCCTCCGTCCATGGATTTTCCAGGCAAGAGTACTGGAGTGGGCTGCCATTGCCTTCTCTGAGAGAGAGGATAAGGTATATATAAAAGCTTAAAGGTATATCTATGGAATTTCAAGAAAATAAATGCAACTAACATTTTAAAAAACTATTTTCCATCTCAGGGTATAAAATCTTTCTCTCAGTTTAATTAATGAGAAAGTCTGCCTTATGATAAACAATAGAAATAGCAACAGTTAAAGTTGGGTCCCTTGATTACTAAAAGCTATTCCGCTTTAAAAAAAAAAAACATAATGAATTTGATCTAGTTTCAAATAAGAAAGGATCTGTCTTAGGGCATTGTGTTCTTTACCTACAGTGGTAAAAATGTGTGTAAGATACAGTTCCTGTAGTTCACATGGAGACCATTTAGTAGGTGCAGAAACAGAGTCATACAAAGGAAGAGGTGATTCCATTCACTGGGGGAAGTCAGGATATCACGGAGAGGAGAATTTAAGGTCGTACTTGCAATGCTGGGAGAATTTCCTCACATAAAAATGAATTAGAACAGAAGTTCTTAAAGTGTGGCCTGGGGACCTATTGGAATCCCTGAGATTGCTTCAGGTGACCTATGATGTAAAAAACGATTTTTATAACAATCCTAAGAATTTATATGCCTTTTTTCTCATTCTCTCATAAGGATACTGTGGAGCTTTCCACTGTGCACTTTGAAAATCTACATAATTCAGGAAACAAATATATTTTTAATACTTCATTATGTGATTTACAAAATTATGTGTGGGTAAAATAACCCTTCAAATTGCAAGAGATGCCAGTGAATTTGGAGGTAACAAGGTATGAGAAGTTTACCAATCTGGTTTCGAATTCCACTTAAAAATAACCTTTATAAAGCTACGGTTTGTCAAGTTTTGGTATGAAAGTGAAAGTGTTAGTCATTCAGTCGTGTCCAACTCTTTGTGACCCCATGGACTATAGCACACCAGGCTCTTCTGTCCATGGAATTTTTCAGGCAAGAATATTGGAGTGGATTGCCATTTCCTTCTCCAGGGGATCTTCCCCAACCAGGAACAGAGCCTGTGTCTCCCACATTACAAGCAGACTCTTTACCAACTGAGCCACCAGGGAAGCTTCGGTATAGTTTCATAGAAAACTAAGCACAGTTACCTGAAAAGGCTTTTAATATATCTCTTTTTTACAACTATATTTTTTATGAGATCAGATTTTCTCCATATATTTCAACTGAAACAATGCATCCCAGCAGACATATGGGATGATGAATTTAGTTATTTTCTATTATACAAGATATTAGAGATTTATAAAAGTGCAAACCAATGTCTATTTTCTCACTAAATTCTTTTACATTGGAAAGTACGAATATTTTCACACAAAAACAAATTTAACTTCTGTCATGGGTTGAAATGTATCTTCCAAAAACTCCTAACTCCTAAAGGAAATCAACCCTGAATATTCATTGGAAGGACTGATGCTCAAGCTGAAACCAATACCTTGGCTACCGGATGCAAGGAGTAGACTCAGTGGAACAGACCCTGATGCTGAGAAAGATGGACGGCAGGAGGAAAAGGGGATGACAGAGGATGAGATGCTTGGATGGCATCACCGACTTAATGGACATGAGTTTGAACAAACTCTGAAAGATGGTGAAGGACAGGGAAGCCTGGCATCCCACAGTCCATGGGGGTCACAAAGAGTCGGACACAACTGAGTAACTGAATAACAACAACAATACCTGTGGTGGTCCTCTCTCTTGAAAACAGAGTCTTTGTAGATGATCAAATTAAGATGAAGTCGTTACAATGAAACCAAATGCAGTGTGACAGGTGTCTTTGTAGAAAGGAGAAATTTTGGCACAGAAACAGACATTTGCCTCTCTTGCATTTCTTGCAAAGGAAGGAAGATGATGGGAAGACACATGGAGAATATCTCTACAAGCTAAGGACCAACTGAGGCTCTTGGAAGTTAAACATGGAACAGATTCTTACTCACAGCCCACAAAAGAAATCAACCTTAGCTGCACCTGTATTTCGGACTTCCAGTCTCCAGTTTTGTAAGACAACAAATTTCTATTGTTAAGCCCACTCCCTTTGTTACAGTAAGCCCAGGACATTAACAACATGCAATGATTTATTTTTTTTAATGTTATTCAGTTGCTCAGTCATGTCTGACTCTTTGCAACCCCATGGACTGCATGCACTTTTAAAAATGTTTATCATTTCCCAATTTAAATTTCTAATATGATAAATAGTGACACACATAAAGCACATAAACAAAAGTTTTGTGTTCTCCATAATTTTTAAGAGTGAGAAAAAGGTCCGGAGATCAAAAAAGTTTGAGGACCACAGGATAAAGGGTTCCCAGTAAAGGGACAACATGAACAAATGCAGTGGTTCCCAAATACCAGTGCCCTGAAGTTACTTTAGAAAAAAACAACAGACTCAGGGCTTTCTCTATATCATAGAATCAGAATTTCCAGAATTCTGTCCCAGAAACCATATTTCTAACAAGATCCCCAGCTAATTCTCATATAGATAATCAAAGTCTTAGGGGCAGAAATGCCCTAAATGAGTTGAGAATTATTTCAACCTCTCCTCTGGTAGTGAGACATACTCAAGTTAGCTCAAGTAAAAGGGGAGTTTATTGTAAAAATACACTTGGCACCACTGGGAGAAATTAGATCTTTCAAGAAACAGGTGCTATAATAGATCCCCATCTCAGAAAGAATTGGGAGATCATACTATCTCCAAGGATACCAACAAGAAGTTCCTGGCTCTTGACTCTCTATTCTGCCCTCAGTGTGACTAAGCTTTATGACTACAGGACTGCATACATTCTACAGTCTGATCCCTTCTGTCCTTCCTCTAAATATCTGCTTCGTATTTCTGGCTATACAAGATTTTGGCTTATGAGGCCTCAAGTTCACCTCAAAGCAACTTTTCAGCTTCTGCTTTATTGTCAAGTGACAGATTCCTTTGTCTTTCTCAATTTCAATCCTGAAATGGAAAATCTGATTGATCAGTTTGTCTCCTAGCACCAGATTATGCTCAGATTTACTGGCGAGCTTATGTTTTTGCTACCCTGGAATCAGATGCTTATATCTAGTTTAAGTCTATGAGTGCAGGGTCCAGATAAAGTATAAAACATGACAGCCGGTCCATCAGGCACTGTGGGCAGGGCTTTTACCCCTTAGATGAGCCTATGAGCAAAACAGTTATGCAATTATCATCTTCAGAATGATTTTTGGTTTTGCTCTGACAATTCCAAAAGACTTGGATTTAATTTTTATCAAGTTAACTGATTATTAATATAGCTGATTTGACCAACTCATATGACCTTTTTGACATAAGCATGACTATAGCTAAACTGATAGATTGGTAGACGATAATTACAATGCTGGTGATGGGATTTAAAGATCCTGAAACTATTATCTATGCATTTTCCTCTGACTTTTTAATTGATTAAACTTGCTAAGTAACAATTCTAGTTCTCATTCTCATCTTCTTTCTTTGTCTTTGTTCTTTTGTACCCTATGAAGCCCTCTGTCTTTCCTCCCTTATTCTACCTACCTTGTGATGTTAGATTAAAAACAAAGCAAACAAAAAAAGGAAGTCCAAGCCACTTTTTAATTCCATTAGTTTTACCTTAGAGTTTGATTTGCTTCTTGACAATTTTATGAAATATCTTTGTCCTTTGCTTTTATAAAGAAGGAAAAGACATGAAAATATTAAAGTACCCTAAATTTAATAATCACTGGGTATTTCCATTATTTGGGCTGTCACCTTAAAGCAAACTGTAGCTGTTGAGATAAGATCCTTTCTTTGTGCATTAGTATCCATGGACTTCAGCAAATAGTTTCATTTTGTGTTTGGGTAAATTATTTGTATGTGTGTGTCACTGTGTAATTTTTTTCTGTGTGCTTGTATATATATGTTTGTTGTTTTCTTGGTATGTGTGTGTGTGTCTCTCAATTGAACAAAATTGCATCATTTTCTTCTGTTGTACTATATATTTTTCATTTGTTGCTCTGAATTGAAAGAAAACAGTTTCTATTTTGACTAAACTGCTGGATTGCTCAAAAAAACAAGCAGAAACATCTCCAAGATTTTGTTGAATCCAATTAGTTATATACAACTTGTAGTACATCTGATTCTTATTAAATGCTTTTGTGTTTTTGCCAGTAAATCAGTTGAAACTAAGTGACTATGACATTTGACCTACATAGTGAAGGTGTGGATTTAAATTTGCATACTTTACTGGGTTTTGTCCTTTACATATTAATATTTTTCTTAAGACACCCAAGAAAGTAATGTGCAGTTTTGTATATATGATAGCATATGACAATATAGAGCATTAACTCCAATTTACAGAGTAACATTGATTCAAGTTCATTTCAATCAACTAATGTTTCCAACTCAACCAATGCATTTATTTGTAACAGAAATTACTGGCTCATGGAACTTAAAGCTGAGAAAAGCAAAATCTTCAGGAGATTACATCAAATTAAAAAGCTTCTGCACAGCAAAAGAAATCATCAACAAAATGAAAAAGCAATTTTTCAAATGTACAGAGATGATATTTGCAAGTCATATATCTGATAAGGGGTTAATATCCAAAATACATGAAGAACTCATTCAACTCAATAACAAAAATTCAATTAAAAAATGGCAGAGGATCTGAATACACAGTTTTCCAAAGAAGACATACAAATGGACAGCAAGCACATGAAAAGATGCTCAACATCATTAATCATCAGGGAAAAGCAAATAACAATTACAATGAAACATTGTCTCACACTTGTCAGAATGGCTATTATCAAAAAGACAAGCAATGACGTGTTGCAAACATGTGAAGAGAGGGAATCTTCATATACTCTTAGTGGGAATGTATATTGTTGCAACCACTATGAAAAGAGTATGGAGTTTCTTCAAAAAGTTAAAAATAGAACTAACATATGATCTAGCAATTCCATTTCTATTGATGTCTATAGCAAGAAAACAAAATACTAATTCAAAAATATATATGTAACTCCCATGTTTACTGCAGTATATTTTCAATAGCCAAGACATGGAAACAACCAAAGTGTTCATCAAGGTACAAATGAATAAAGAAGGTGGGGCAATATATACAATGAGGCACTATCTCAGCCATTAAAAAAAAAGAAAAGAAATCTTGCTATTTGCTGCCAAATGGATGGAATTGGAGGGTATTAAGTAAAATAATGTGGACAGAAAAAAAACAAATATTGGATTACTTCACTTGTATTTGGAATCTAAAAAATAAAACCCAGACCCATAAAGTCCCTTGGACAACAAAGAAATCAACCCAGTCAATCCTAAAGGAAATAAACCCTGAATATTCACTGGAAGGACTGATGCTGAAGCTGAATCGCCAATACTTTGGCCATCTGATGTGAAGAGCCTTCTCTTTAGAGAAAACCTGATGCTGGGAAGATCGAGGGCAGGAGGAGAAGAGGGTAGCAAAGGATGAGGTGATTGGATGATATCACTGACTCAAAGGACATGAGTTTGAGCAAACTCTGTGAGATAGTGAAGGACAGGGAAGCCTGGCATGCTACAGTCCACGGGGTCACAAAGAGTCGGACACAATTTAGTGACTGAACAACAGCAAGACTCATAAATTAAGAGAACAAACTAGTGTTTCCTCCTCAAAAGGGAAAAACGTTGGAAGAGTACAAAACTGGGTGAAGGAGATCAAGAAGTACAAACTTCCAGTTGTAAAATAATTCATGTGAATGTGATTAATGTACAGTATGGGAAATTAAGTCACTAACATTGTATTAACTTTGTGTGGTAACAGATCATGATTAAACTTACTGTGATAAACATTTCACAATGTATACAAATGTCAAATCACCATATTCTATACCTGAAACTGATATCATATTGATGTTAAATATATTTAAATTTTAAAAAACCTTCAGGAGACATTTGATCAAGGTTTCAGCCCATTTCTGCACAGTTGTTCAGACTCTGCTTCCTCATTTGCTGAATCTGCTTTCAGGTCACCATCTTCCATGTAGTGAAATGGTCTTGGATTCTCAAACTACATCACCCACCAGAAATGAGATTTTATGTCCTCCCAATCATTAAACAAAAGTTTTCATCTTCTCTTTTAGGGACCAACTCTAATCATGTGTCCATCCACCTCTGAATTAATCTCAGTGACCAAGAAAATAATATGCATTGGTTGGTTTAGTCCTAATTGGGTTGTATTCAAACTGGCTTTCTCTCTCATGGTAGCAAAATGATTACAGCAATTCTAAGCCTCACATCCATAGACCACCCATTTAGAAGATGCTTCTAATTCTGCAACTGTCATACAAAACCACTGCAAGTAGAATCCCCTTCTCCCTCCTCTGTCTCTCATGCACCTCTCCCAAAGATGCATGCTCCCTTGAAGAACATATCCTTCCCAGATATACAGAACTATTTCAATCAAACCTGCACGACTTTATTTGAGTTGACTATAAAGAAATCTGCTGTATATGACCACCCAATCTGCCAATTTATTGCTCCACACCTCTGAAACCATACGTTTGTTTTCTACATCTATGACTCTATTTCTGTTTTGTAAATAAGTTCATTTGTACTATTTTTTAGATTCCATATGTAAGTAACATCATATTTGTCTTTGTCTGACTTAGTATGACAGTCTCTAGGTCCATCCACGTTATTGCAAATGACACACTGCTGCTTCTGCTGCTTAGTCTCTTCAGTCGTGTCTGACTCTGTGCAACCCTATAGACTGCAGCAAGCCAGGCTCCTCTGTCCATGGGATTCTCTAGACAATAGTACGAGAGTGAGTTGCCATGCCCTCCTCCAGGGGATCTTCCAAACCCAGGGATTGAACCTGGGTCTCCTGCATTGCAGGCAAATTCTTTACCACTGAGCCACCAGGGAAGCCTGAAATACACATATAAAATGGAATGAATAATAAAGACCTTATTGTACAGCATAGGGAATTTTTCTCAGTACTCTGTAATGAACTATATCTGAAAAGAATCTAGAAAAGAGTGAACATATATATTGTTGTTGCTCAGTCACTAAGTCACATCTGACTCTGTGATCCCATGGACTACAGCACATCAGGCTTCCCTGTCCTTCATTATCTCCCAAAATTTACTCAAACTCATCCATGGCATCGGTAATGCCATCCAACTATCTCATCCTCTGTCACCCTCTTCTCTTGTATGTGTATGACTGATTCACTTTGCTGTACAGCAGAAAATAATGTTTTAAATCAACTTTATTCCAATACATTTTTTTTTAGAAAAACTGCTGGAGAAAGTCAGTGCAAATGTGTTTACTCTACTTCTCTCTCCAAGACACAATTCTTCACACATCCCATTACTTTTAACTTACTGCTGTTTTCAAATATTTTCTATCTATGCACAGCTCCATTTTGAACTTTTTATTTACTTCTGTGTCTGACACGTGGGGCTTGCAAAACATATCATAACACCTCAAAAACATTTCACAATCAGGCAGTGCTCCAGCACCCATGTTTTTAAAATCAGGCTGTTGCGAATTCTCCAAGAAGGCCAAGAACAACTGTGAATTGTGTCCTTGAGCATTCTCACAGGTGCACAGGAAAGAGTCCTGGCCAGCAGAGTGGGAGGTGCCAAATGGAGAGAGCAAACTGCAATCTCAACCAAAAAGACATTCATCTGCGGGGACCTGCTATCAGAAACGCCCTGGATAGAGCGGTCTTGACCTACACAACCAGAGAAGGCATTACCCCAGTGTTTTTAATCTCTATTTTCCAGGGACTGAAAAGATTTTCCAGGAGCATCAGAGAAAGAAAAATATTCTATCTGTAGCCATGTAAAATATTTATGAGAAAACTCGAAGCTTTTGAAAACTCTTTCCATTCATACATATCTTCATAATTGTAAGAAAGGTGGAAACATTTAAAAAACAAGTGAAATTTATGAAAATATTACGTTTCCATTTCCGAAATGGTTCCATCTAAGATTGGGCTTTTTAAGTCAACTTAAAGCTTCATAGAAAAAGTTTCCTGTAGGAGACCTTTATTAGCTGCTATTTTTCCTTAGGAGTCAATCTCAGTTTCATCAAAGTATAATACTGTATGGATGAGTTGGGCAGAGGGGGTTGCCTCTGAAAACCAAAAATCAATATATAATATGGGTGCTCATGGAAAAATATTCCAAAATGCCCTATTCAGTCAGCTGGCCATTCAAGAACCATGTCTGAAACCCTCTCTCTCACTTGTCTGAAGCCAGTTTTCTCTCTATTCATCTCAACATCCACAAATTTCCATGCATCCATAACCATTATGTTCAGTCTTCCATTTTCCAGAGCCACTCTGTTTAATATCTCTTTTCATGTTTGTTTTGAAAGCTAGAAATTGTGTTTTTTTTTTATATGCTGCATTTCCCACACTGCATGTGTGGGATAGGATGTATAATTGAAGGTTTTTGACTAATCCCTACTGTTGCACAGGTGGGTAAGAAGCAGAAAATGATTGCTGGAAAACTGTAGCCCAAAAGGACATGTGTTTATGTATGTCAACATTTCTGAAAATTGAGGCTGGGTCATTATTCCCATTTCCACTTTAGGCGGAGATGATTAAATCATTCTGTCCTGATGATTGTTATGTTGCTAAGTAAACTTCCCTAACATCATCATTATTTGTCTTAATTGATTCTGAAAGGCTAATATAGTTTCTATTTGTAAAAAGTTTCTGGAAGTTTCTTTCAGTCTAATGAAGCCTTCCAAAAAGTGGAAAAGGTAGGAGCAGGAAAGCCATCAACCTCCAAAGAGACGGAGAGACAAGCACATCTCCAGAGTTCAGAGAAAACTGAGAGAAAGACACAGAAATCAGAGACTTGGAGACCACAATATTAAGTTTATTTCTTATGAGAAAGAAAAAAGAGAAGGAGACAGAAGCAAGGGTAAACGGGAGGATATGGCTTCAAATTTATGACTGAAAATGCTGATATTTACCTTTAAATTTAACAGCCTTGTACATTTCTCTGGTCTCTGGAGCTGGGCAAATGTAACAAAAACCTCCTAGCAAACAGTTCTGTGTATTCTTGCCACCTCTTCTTAAAGAAGACTCTTGAGAGTCCTTGGACAGTAAGGTGATCAAACCAGTCAATCCTTAAGGAAATCAGTCCTAAATATTCATTGGAAAGACTGATGCTGATGCTGAAGCTCCAGGACTATGGCCACGTGATGTGAAGAGCCGACTCATTAGAAAAGACCCTGATGCTGGGGGAAGATTGAAGGCAGGAGGAAAAGGGGGTGACATAGGATGAGATGGTTGAATGGCATCACTGACTCAGTGGAAATGAATCTGAGCAATCTCCAGAAGACAGTGAAGGACAGAGAAGCCCAGCATGCTGCAGTCCATGGGGTGGCAAAGAGTCAGACATGACTGAGAGACTGAGCAACAACAATACAACAGCCAGCAGTGGATCAGAATGCATGGTATCTGAAATGTGATGGATAGATAAAAAGGAGAGACAGGGACAGGAGAACAGAGAGGGAAGGAAAGGGCTGTATCATGTTCCTTCTCCCAAACTAAGCCATTAGAAAGCCCCTCTTTCACCCTGGAGACAAATGAAAGTTGAACAGTGAGCAATAGAGGTTTTCCTCTAACCCATGACTCCCCCAGCATGGAAACACAAGACAGTGCAAAAGAAGATTCTCACTTTCTTATCCACAAGCTCATGAACATGAAAATTTCTTTGTCCTAAAGATCTAAATGCAATCAAAATGTCACCAAGACTGGCAGTGTACTCACTTTGAGAAATTTCCAATAAAGCAGAATTATGAAAGCAGAAAAAAAAGTCAAGAAGCAGTAAAATAAACTTGCAAAGTTGTCAAAGAACTGAGAGCAGTTCTTGATGTTCACTATAAAATGATTTAACTTGTCATCCAACCTCCCACCAGGGCTTCCCAGGTGGCGCTAGTAGTAAGAACCTATCTGCCAATGCAGGAGACTTAAGAGATGTGGGTTCAACACCCGGGTCAGGAAGATCTCCTGGAGCAGGGCATAACAACCAACTCCAGTATTCCTGTGTGGAGAATCCTATGGACAGAGAAGCTTAGCAGGCTACAGTCCATAGCGTCACAAAGATTCAGACACGACTGAAGTGACTTAGCACGGGTGCACCAAACTCCAGTCATGGTGTCTCTCCACCTGGATATTTAACCTGAATGTTTCAAATAAGAGGGTTCCATGAAACTGATCCTGGGGGGCAGATTTGGCTCAGAAGATGCTGATAGTGATTCTGGTTCTCTTTCTGTCTCATGCACACAGAGAGATGTAAAAATATAAATGTAGTTGTTAGGAAAGTGATAGATATGGAAGCAATCAGGGGGAAGTGGGGAAGTAACAGATTAGGTCAGGGAGCACAAGCATTTCAGGCACAGAAGTTCTACCCTCTAATTACAGTAGAGGGGCTTTTTAGAAAAGCTGAAACTGAGAAAAGTGGACTCTAATTTCAGCAGAACAGACCAACCTTGATAGCAATTAACTCTCACAGATTAAAATTTCATTTTCCTCCAACAGGAACTCCATGAGAAGGCCATGTGGCCCTGATTTGGAAGAAACAGGAGAAGTAAACCATTCCTGGGTCCCGCTGAGAGCTGGAAGAACTATCCAGAAAGCACAAGGAGATCCACACATATCTAAGAGTATGCACTCTTAAACTCCCATATGGCCTAAAAGGGTAGTGGGAAGAAATGGTGAAATAATAACTTGAGACTTTTGGGTTTGGGTTCAAAAAGATGCAATATCGAATATAAAAACATGAAATATTTGCCAGGCTGAATTTCCTAATTATTTTTATTTACTTGGCCTTTAAGTCATTGAAAGGAACAATGATCTGAAAATAATTTTAACATTAAAAAAATGTAGGCTTACAAGCTTTCAGAACTCAAAATTTCCCTTCAGAGAAGAAAACGGAAGTTGGGAGGAAAGGTATGGCTTTCCTAACTTTACACAACTTTAAATACAGTGTCTTATCGAATATCCATGTCCACTCCTTCCCAGGACAGTGTTCTTTCTGCTGCAGGACTTCAAAAAAGCGCCCATTCTATCACATGTATAAGGACACACCCTCCCTGAGGCCCTCAGTGTGCAAGCTCAGTTTGTCTACAAACACTGTTCCCAGAACATCCCAGGCAGAGACCCTGACCATTGCCACATACCCAAGGAAGCAGCATCAGTACTTGTGAAGGGAAGCCGGATCTTGACTTGCTTAGGTGAACTTTTATGCCCTAGTCTGCTTTTTCTGACAAATTTGTTTTGAGTAGTTGCGCTTCCTCTGATGTGGGGTTTTCACATTTAAAGGCAGCCTCAGGACCCCGTTGGCCTGCCTTATGTTTGCAGAAGGTCTAGTGGAAGTTGAACAAGTGGACTTTATTGTCCTTTGCAGAAGATCCATCGTGAATAGGAACAGCGTGCCAAGTCCCACAGTTTTATATCCATAAATACACATACATTAGTGCTTATGATCCCCCTGCACGAATCAGAGGTTATTTCACTCTGAAGCACATAACATTTCATGTGAATTCCATTTTTTGGCATCTTGAAATAAATCATTCATTGAGGGTATATTTCTCATCTGATATACACAGTGAAATTATCTAGCATTTTAACAATTTTGCTATGATGAATTTTTAAAATCATTATGTTTCAGATGAGTCATAAATCAGGAGACTAGACTTTAGAGGAGCCAAACAGTTGAGCCAGGATCTAATAAGACTGGATATTTTTCATCCTTACTAAGTTTGGTCTTTACAGTTGCCATGATAAAAATTTGGAGAATACATCAAAGTGAAAAGTGGCAGGGGTCTAATTTTAAATAAAGATAAAGTTTTTAAAACTCCTCAGTATACCTTTGCAGTCCCATGGACCAAGCACATTTTAAATGTGCTACATTCAACACCTTCTGTGAACAGAATAGAATACATCTACTGAAAACCAGAGAAAACAATCCTTGAGACTTTGGATCATCCAAGGAGACAGTCATCAGTCTATAAAATAAATTATTTCACCCTACAGTTTCTCAGAATGTTGATAAAAATTCTTTCAGGAGAAAAATATTTCAGTAATAAGACATTTGAATAAAATATTCAAAAGTAAAACAGATGGAATTTTAAGAAGTCAAGATACTTCACTGTTCAATGTCTCTATGTGAGTGTGTGTGGTGGGGGAAGGTGTGAGTGTGTGATGGGGTGTGTTAGTATCTTGTAAATCTCCAAGATGAGTATATGGGCTTCCCTCATAGCTAAGTTGGTGAGGAATCTGCCTGCAATGCAGGAGACCCAGGTTCAATCCCTGGGTCAGGAAGATCCCCTGGAGAAGGAAATGGCAACCCACTCCAGTATTCTTGCCTGGAGAATCCCATGGACAGAGAAGCCTGGCGGGCTACAGTCTGTGGGGTTGCAAGAGTCAGACACGACTTAGTGTCTAAACCAGCAACTGCCCAAATTTATCTCAAGATTTCCTTCCTATAACACCTTTACTTTTTTGGAGCAACTATTAATCATGAAAACTCCATGTAGAAAACCAGATAGGTTTTAATTTAATTCAATCGTAAAGTTTGCTTTCATGTTTTTAAACAATGCCCGCCCCACCTTCCAGGTTTATCAGCATCGTGGGGGCAGCAGATGCACCTTATAATTCTTTACCTCCTCCACTGTGCCCCTAGTGACCCACCCAACCTCATTCATTTTCTCCACCCTCCTTCTCATTCACTCCTCTAAGCCTCTTCAAGGACATCAAGCCCAACCTTGGCTGAGGA
>NW_011494640.1:13266750-13288932 GCF_000754665.1 Bison bison bison | reverse complement strand
AAATATCGAAATGAATCCACCACAGGTATACCTGTGTTCCCCATCCTGAACCCTCCTCCCTTCTCCCTCCCCATACCCTCCCTCTGGGTTGTCCCAGGGCACCAGCCCCAAGCATTTAATTTCTTGGCCACTCTCTGCAGTAAGTGGGATCTTGGTCCCCCAACCGGGGATGGAACCTGCACCCCCTGCATTGGAAGCATGGAGTTTTAACCACTTGGCCACCAGGGAAGTACCAGCTTAGGGTTTTGCATTTCCCATTCATGCGCTTTAAACCTTCTTCCCAAAGAACGTCGCTTGACTATCTATCTTCCTCCTTTCATCCACGGCTCTACTAAAATCACTCCCTCTATTACTATTATTCTTTTCCCCTTTCCCTGATTATTTTTTCTTCACAGGACATAAAAATATCAGACATTACATCATCCATCTACCTACTCCTTGATTACCTCTGTCCTCACACCCACCACATAAGCACAGGGACTATGCTTTGTTCCCTGCTGTGCTCCTAGTCCCCGAGGCCTTGCCTGTTACATTTCTGCAAATGTTGTGCACATGCGTTCAGTCATGTCTGACTCTTTGCAACCCCATGGACAGTAACCCATCAGTCCTCCTCTGTCCATGAAACTTTCCAGGCAAGAATAATGGCATGGGTTGCCATTTCCTACTCCAGGGGATCTTCCCAACCCAGGGATCGAACCCATATCACCTTCATCTCCTGCTTTGGCAGGTGGATTCTTTACCACTGCACCACACTGTATATAAATAAGTAGTTACTGAAATTATAAACCAAAGAATCCTACAAGAAAAAAAGGAAGCAGAGGGAAGTTCAACTTTTGACTGTATTATAATCAGTCCTATTAAAGGAGCTTCGGACTAAGGTCCCCACAATCCTATTTCACAGATGAATATATAATTTTTAAATTAAAGATTTACCTTTGAAAACAAAAGATAATGAAAACAAAGCATTTTATTAGAATAGCATGTACCTGACCAGATGGATGTGAAAGAAGTTCTTTTGGAAGGCATCCTGTGTTAACTCACTGGCTGGATCATACATATTTCAACCTCACTTGTTTTCTTTTCTTTTGATTTTTGACAGTAGTTGGTGGCAACCTAAGGGAGCAGTGAAGGAAGAGGATTAAGGTGGCTGTCCAAATAACTGTGTTCTACCCACAGCTTCGTCACTAAATTGAACAAATTTTTAAACCCACTGGGGGCTTCCCTGGTGGTCCAGTGGCTAAGACTCTGCACTCCCAATGCAGGGGCCCCAGTTCAATCCCTGGTCAGGGAACTAAATCCCACATACCACAACTGAGAGCTTGCATGCCTCTACTAAAGACGCTACATGCCACGACTAAGACTTGGTGTGCTCGATGTGCGTGCAGTCATGTCCGACTCTTTGCGACCCCATGTACGGTAGCCCACCAAGCTTCCCTGTCCATAAATAAATAAAAAATTAAAAAATAAACTCTCTGGATGTCCTCTTTCACATTTCATCTGTTAAGGAGATCCATGGAACATAGCTTGGAAAAATTCTGCTTTACAAATGTGTTAATATCACTAGTCTTACTTAATTGTTGACATGATCTAGGCTCAGATGAGTTTAGGGGATGTTTGGATTAAAGAACTAATAGGTTGCTATTCCAGAATTTCTCAGATCTTTAATATACTGACATATGTTATAACCGTCCAAGAGGAGGGATACAGTAAACAGAACTCTCCAAAGAAACTCTTGACCAAGGAACACTTTTAACAGCTCCTAAGACATTCTTCCCTGAAACACCACTTTAGGAAGTACTAGAAATCATCTCCAAGATCACTTAAAGCATTACTGTTATCTGACCATGATATGGTCATTCAAGGGACAATTCTGATGCTGTTGAAAAGAAAAGCCACAAAGGAGCTTTTAAAATATTATACTCACTTAAAACTTAATAAGACAAACAACCAAGTAAAAATTGTCTTTGAAAAGACATTTCACTAAAGAAGATATCCAAGTAACTAATAAGTATGTTAAAAGATGCTCAACATCATTAGTCATTAAGAAATGAGTATTAAGACCACAAGGAGATATTAGGACACACTCATTAGAATACCTATAATCAAAAAGACTAACAGTATATCAAGTGTTGGGAAACATGAAAAAGCTCAAAACACAGTTTGCTGGTGTGAATGTAAAATGACACAGTCATCTTGGAAAATAAGTAGATTCTTAAAAAGTTAAACATACACTTTTAACCACATACCCAGAAATTCCACTACTTGTATCTACTTAAGAGAAGTAAAAGTATATGTTCCCAGAAAAAACTTTTACTCAAATTTTCATATTAGCATTGTTTATGAATCTAGCTAAAACCTGAAAACAAAATGTCCATCAGCTGATAAATGGATAAAAATGCAATTCATTCACACAATAAAAAGGAACAAACTCTCCATTCACATGCAGAGAGTTGCATGGAAGCATATACACTAACATATGTAAATAGACAGCCAATGGAAATTTGCTGTATGACTCAAGGAACTCAAACTGGGGCTCTGTAATATCCTAGAGGGGTGGGAATGGGTGGGAGGTAGGAGAGAGATTCAAGAGGGTGGGGACATATGTACATCTATGATTAATTCATGGTGATATAAGACAGAACTCAAACCAATATTATGAAGCAGTCATCAATCAATGAAAAATAAATAAATATTTAAAATAATAATAAACGAAAATTAATTAAGACATGCCAAAAAATGAAGCTGGACACATCTTACACTATATACAAAAATTAATTAACTCAAAACGGATCAATGACCTAAACATAAGACCAAAAAAAAAAAAGAAAAGAAATAAACTATTGATACATGGGTGAATCTAAGAACATTATGCCAAGTAGGAGAAACTGACATAAAACACTACATGTAGTAAGATTTTATTTATATGAAATTTCTATAAAAGCAAAAGTATAGACATAAAGTAGATCTACACCTATCTGAGGCTAGAGGTGGAAGATCCCCTGGAGTAAGAAATGGCAACCCATTCCATTATTCTTACCTGGAAAATTCCATGGATAGAAGAGCCTGGAGAGCTACCGTCTATGGGAGTCCCAGAGTTGGACACAACTGAGCATGCGTGCACACACACCAGATAAAACTAGAGGGAGCCACCAAAAACTTACAGCTCAGTCTTACAGAAATCTCATTTGCTGTGTTCATGATTTGAGCCAGAAATCTCTGAGCAAGCGACATTAAAGCTGATATTGAAATGATAAGAAGGAGCCAGCTCTAAAATGATCCAGGAGAAAAGCATCCCACATTGAAGGAAGAGGATGTGTGAAGACTCTAAGTAGGAACTAGGTAGGGGTCAGAGGTCAGAGGGAAGTTTAGCCAGTGCAACCGCAGCATGAGCAGCCAGAGTGAATGTGGCATGGTGAAGCTGAGGAGATACAGGGCATTAAATCATGCTGGCCTTGCTACGGTTTTTGGATTTTATTCCAAGAGCATGAGGAACTAGTGGAAGAGAGAGAGACATTTTTCTTAAAAAAAAAAAGCACTTTAGCTGCTCTATAAGAGGCAAGAGTGACCACTGGGAGAACAGCTGGAAGAACTCTGCAGGAGTCTTGATGAGGTATCATACTGACAGCGTGGTTGTATTTTTAGGGTAGTATCATTGTTAAGAGCAAGGACTATGGCAACAAAATGATGGAGGCTCCCATTTCAACCCTCTGTCACTTCCCATCCAAGTGGCTTTGGAGAACTTATTAAATCTCTGTAAGCTTCAGTTGCTTCAGTGATTAGTAAAAAAAAAGGGGGGGGGTAATATTAATATTTATCCATACAATTGTTATGATGACTCTGTGAAAGAGATGATCATACTAAGTGATGTAAGTCAAAGAAAGACAAATATCACATGAAATCACTTACATATGCAAACTAAAAAAAATGATACAAATGAACTTATTTATAAAATAGAAACAGACTTAGAAAACAAGTTTATTAGTTACCAAAAGCGAAAGGTGGGGAGGTAAATTAAGAGTTTGGGATTAACAGATACATACTATACAAAACAGATAATCAACAAGGACTTCCTGTATAGCACAAAAAAAGAAAAGAATTGTTTTCCATTATAAGTTATTACAAGATATTGAATATATTTCCTTGTGCTATACAGTAGGACCATATTGATTATCTATATATAACTGAATCACTTTGTTGTTCACCTGAAACTAACACAACATTATAAATCAATTATACTGCAACTAAAAAATACATATAAAGCACTTGGAATATAGTAAGTGCCTCCCCAAATGATAGGGATTATGATCCTTGAAACTCTATTGTACTAATTATGCCATCTTCAAATGTAGCAGATGCTGTTTGTGCCCTGCCCCGTATCCTCTTGAGACACCTGAATTCACCAGCAGGCATAGTGGACAGTTTCCAACACAGTCAACTTCCCACCTTCAGCACCTAATCTCTCCTCATTGCCTGAACAGCTTCCTCTGGCATCACAAAGACTTGCTCAACAGCAAGAAGGATTTTGAGTAAGTACCCAGCCAGAGGCAACCATCAATCAAGAGAAGGTGGCAGTCAGTAGATTAACCGGCTCCCCATCTTCTGGCTGCAGATTTCAAGGTGTATTTCATGCAGGTTTGGGGAAGGGTGTACCCGGTGAGACTCAGTTGCCTGCATGGGTAATTCACTCATTGACTCACATTTATTGAGTTTCCTCCTGCCCTGTCACTTTCCCCATTTCTTCACACCTGCTTTCTGGGATCACTTCCCAAATAAGTTACTAGGACTGAGATACTTGTCATTGAGTCTACTTGTGGGGAAACCCAAACTAAAGCCAACTCAGCTGTGTGTGCTTAGGCAATATCCCAGGCCCTCTTATCTGTAAAAGGCGTGCTTAAGCAGTCAACTTCCACGATTCAAAATTTAGCCTACTTATGTTTGTCCACATTTCCATCTAGCATGGAAGTATAATCTGTATCAAATTAGTAATTTTAATAAACACTTAAATATGGCTACACATTCTCTTGTATAAAGAATGAATGGTTTCTGCATATTTAATGATAGGAAATGATATGCTACTTGGCTTTTGTGCTCACCAGATATGGCATCATAGTGTTAATTGCTCAGTCTTGTCAGACTCTCTGTGACCCCATGAACTGTATCCCTCCAGGCTCCTCAGTCCATTGAATTCTCCAGGCAAGAATACAGGAGTGGGTTGCCAATTAAACTGAATGGAGAAGTTTAAAAATGGCTGCTAAAATAAGGATATATTAAGTGAATCCAGGTTAAGAAAGTGGCAGATGATATTTTCTAAAGACAGTCATATCTAAAGACAGTGATATCTCCCATGTCCCACATGGGTTCGCACTGGAGGTTTGTCATTCTCCCATCAGGAAGCAGAATCTGTTTTCCCTCCCCTTTAGGTGGATGGGTTCTGTGACTGCTTGTCCAATAGATATGATGAAGACGACATTGCACCAGTCTTAAGAGAGGCATTAAAACTAGGCTTGCAGGGTCCACTTCCTGTCTTTTGGAAGACAGCCAATGGGGAAGAAAGGAGACCTCCTGAGAAGTCCATGCTATATGAAGCCCAAGCATGTGGAGTAGCCACACCAGGAGAGAGTGGCATTGAAGTGAGTGAAGAAGCTCTCTTGGAATTGCCCCTCCAGCCCCTGATGCCCCAGGTGGAAAGTGGCCATGTGAGCCCCCTTGAATTCTTGCCCCACAAAACCATGAGCAAAATAAATGGATGTACTTAACCACTAACTTGGAGAAGGCAATAGCACCCCGCTCCAGTACTCTTGCCTGGAAAATCCCATGGATGGAAGAGCCTGGTGGGCTACAGTCCATGGGGTCTCGAAGAGTCGGACACAACTGAGCGACTTCACTTTCACTTTTCACTTTCATGCATTAGAGAAGGAAATGGCAACCCACTCCAGCGTTCTTGCCTGGAGAACCCCAGGGACGGGGGAGACTGGTGGACTGCCATCTATGGGATCTCACAGAGTCGGACACGACTGAATCGACTTAGCAGCAGCAGCAACCACTAACTGTCCAGTGTAGTTTATTACACAACAATTGTTATTGTTGTTCAGTCTCTAAGTCACGTCTGACTCTTTGCGAACCCATGGACTGCAGAACGCCAGGCTTCTCTGTCCTCTACTATCACTCGGATTTTGTTCAAATTCACGTCCATTGAGTCAGTGATGCTATCTAACCATCTCATCCTCTGTTTCTCCCTTCTCCTTTAGACTTTGATTTTTCTCAACACCAGGGTCTTTTCCAATGAGTTGGCTCTTCACATCAAGTAGCCAAACTATTGGAGCTTCAGCTTCAGCAATAGTCCTTCCAATGAATATTCAGGGTTGATTTCCTTCAGAATGGAACTGGTTTGATCTCCTTGTTGTCTAAGGGACTCTCAACAGTTTTCTCTTGAAGAAGAGCACCACAGTTCAAAAGTGTCAATTCCTCAGCTTTCAGCCTTCTCCATGGTCCAACTCTCACATCCATACATGACCACTAGAAAAACCATAGCCTTGACTAGATGGACTGTTGTTGGCAAAGTAATGTCTCTGCTTTTGAATATGCTGTCTAGGTTGGTCATAACTTTTCTTCCAAGGGGCAAGCATCTTTTAATTTCATGGCTGCAGTCACCATCTGCAGTGATTTTGGAGCCCAAGAAAGTCTGTCACTGTTTCCATTGTTTCCCGATCTATTTGCCATGAAGTGATGGGACCAGAGGCAATGATCTTTTTTTGAATGTTGAGCTTTAAGCCAGCCTTTTCACTTTCCTCTTCCACTTTCATCAAGAGGCTCTTCTGTTCCTCTTCACTTTCTGACATAAGTGTGGTGTCATCTGCATATCTGAAGTTATTGATATTTCTTCCTGCAATCTTGATTCCAGCTTGTGCTTCTTCCAGCCCAGCGTTTCTCATGATGTACTCTGCATATAAGTTAAATAAGCAGGGTGACAATATACAGCCTTGACATACTCTTTTCCCAATTTGGAACCAGTCCATTTTTCCACATCCAGTTCTAATTGTTGCTTCTTGACCTGCATACAGGTTTCTCAGGAGGCAGGTAAGGTGGTCTGGTATTCCCATCTCTTTAAGAATTTTCCACAGTTTGTTGTGATCCACACAGTCAAAGGCTTTAGTGTAGTCAATGAAGCAGATGTAGATGTTTTCCTGGAACTCTCTTGTTTTTTCTATGATCCAATGGATTTCGGCAATTTGATCATAAACCATAGCTTTGACTATAAGGACCTTTGTCTGCAAAGTGATGCCTATTCTTTTTAATATTCTGTCGAGGTTTGTCACAGCTTTCCTTGCAAGGAGCAAGTGTCTTTTGATTTCATGGCTACCATCACTGTCTGCAGTGATTTTGGAGCCCAAGAAAATTTAAAAAATAGAGAATTTTAAAGTAATTAAAATTAATAATTTGCAAACTCATAAATGTTTTCTAGGATTAGATTGACTTCGGGATCAAAGTTATAGATATGGTTTCCAAAAACGTGAAAAATGTTCCTTGTGGGGAATCAGAAATAATGAAAGCAGAATCCTATTTGAAGTCTCACTTTTTTCATTAGCTGCAGAGTAATGAAAAACAGCCATCCTGAATATCCGATTTCCCCCAATACTTTAATTCTTTTCTTAGGCTGGAAGTTTTAACAATTCATTCTCTACTACAAGTTGAAAAAAAAATACATAATGATTTTTTAAACTTTTTCTATTTCTGGGCAGCAGATTCTGAAGGTGAAGCTTTAATCACATGCTAGTCTTATAATCACTGCTGGTTTTCAACTAAAGTATTACAAATTGGGCTTTAGTTCAATTTAAATTGCATGGGCCAAATCCGATCCGTGGTTATTATGGTGACTCCCATTGAAATCATTAGTAGTTGTACATGTGTAACTGAGGAGATAATTTGTCCACGTGTGCTTTCGTCTCCATGTGTCTCTATGCAAGTGCAGGCACAGAGGCTGGGCTACAGAGGGGAAACATCTTGCACTATTTGGAATAAGTTATCTTCTCACCATACTGGATTCATGTCAACATGATGGAAAGAAAATGTAAGAACAACCAGCATTTCCTGCTGTAGTTTTCAGTGTCCTGGTGGTTCCTGGCAAACCTTGAACCACCTATGAGAAGCAGTTCAGGGTTGCAGCTCCTCTCAGTAACTATGAAAAAGGTCATGCCTGCCCCCCTCTACTTTGTCCACTGCTTGGAGACCCTCCTTTATTTTCAGCTGATTGGAAGGCAAGGGCCTCAACATCAGGTTTTGGCGCCAGCTATGCTGTAGACAACTGTCTTCCTGGGCAGAATGTTCACTTTTGACCGAACAAACAAATGTCCAAGGCACATATAGTCAAAACCACTGGCCAGAGGACATGTTTATAGAAAGTCCCAGGGGATATACTTTGCTCATTCAACAGTGAATGAACTTTTGTGAGCATCTAGAAGACTGGTCCTCCGTCTTTGGGGTGCTTTAGAATCATGAGCAGGGCTTGTTAAAAAGACAGAGTGCTGGTCAGTCCACCCTCAGAGTTTCTGATTCAATAGGTCTGGGATGAGGGCCTGAGAATTTGCATATCTAACTCCCTAGATAATGCTAATGCTGCTGGTCCAGATATCATAGTTTAAGAACCACTGTTGTAGAATTTGTTTGTAGAATTTGTAGCTGTTGTCATTGTTGTTGGCGTTTAGTCTCTAGGTCATGTCTGACTCTTTTGTGAACCCATGGGCCATAGCCTGCCAGGCTCCTCTGTCCATGGGATTTCCCAGGCAAGAATTCTGCAGTGGGTTGCCATTTCTTTCTGCAGAGCATCTTCCCGATCCAGGGATCAAACCCATGTCTACTACATTGGCAGGTGGATTCTTCAGCACTGAACCAACAGGGAACAGCTGTTTTAGCTATGGAAGCTATCTAAAGATTGTCAAATTCTTCGTAGTTGAGTTGTACTTAGGTTTTTCACACCAATGATTACCTTTAGTTTTGTCAGTAGTGAAAGTAAAAGTGTTAGTCCCTCAGTCATGTCCGACTCTTTGAGACTCCACGGACTACAGCCTGCCAGGCTCCTCTGTCCTTGGGATTCTCCAGGCAAGAATGCTGGAGTGGGTGGTCATTTCCTTCTCCAAAAGTGAAAGTCTCTCAGTTGTGTCCAACTCTGCGACCCCATGGACTATACAGTCTATGGAATTCTCCAGGTCAGAATACTGGAGTGGGTAGCCATTCCCTTCTCCAGGGGATCTTCCCAACCCAGTAATTGAACCAGGGTCTCCTGGATTGCAGGCAGATTCTTTACCAGCTGAGCTACCAGGGAAGCCCTTGCAGACAGAGTGTTAAATAAGATATGATAATTACCGTACAATGTTGGGTTCTAGCATGGAAGATAAAAAGGCAAATCAACAATTGTGGGACTGATGAGTGCTATCCCAGAGAAAATACTAGCTTCCTAGAGTACATGAGCTAATTTAGATTAAGAAGAAGGGAAGAGCATATAATATTTAGTGATTAAAGAAACCTTTGTAGTCAATATTGGTTGTTTATGTCAGTCAGTACTCCTTTTCCCTCTGTATCAAAAAAACTGTTTTCCTTTTGAAAAACTGTCCTTGGCTTACTATAAGCTTGTCAATATCTGCTGCCAATCACATGGCCCTACTTCTTGCCACTAGGGGCCATATGACCCAACTGGCCCTTTTCTTGGGAATGATAATGAGCCTGAGAGAGAGAAAGAGTCTTTCTCCTTCTGAGATTCCCCAGCAATAAGGGCCACAAATGCCTGAAGCTTCTGTGGACCATCTTTACTATCATGTGGACAGAGCCCGACTGAGAATAAAGGTGTGGCCAATCGTATTTTTGCAAAGAATGCCACAAAATGGGATATCTCCCATCCCCCATGATCTCCTTTGACATGCCTCCTATGAAGCAATGGGGTCTATGTTTCCTCTTCTTGAATCTGGGAAATGGCAGAAGTGACACTGAGACTAGGACATAAAAGGCAAACCAGGTTGACTGATCCTCGTGGACGTTCACTCATGGAACCCAGTCACCATGCTATGAGGAAGCCCAAGCAGTCACAGGAAAAGGATACATGTCAGTGTTCTAGCCAACAACTCCAGCTGATGTCCCAGCCAGGCCTCTACCGTCAATCACCATGCATGTGAGTAAATGAGTCTGCAGGCAATTCTGGCCCCCAGTCATCACTCAGTTCTTTCCAGCTGAGGTCTCAGACGTTGTGCAGCAGAGAAAAGCCCTCCCTGCTCTGTCTTCTCCTATTCCTGACCCACAAAATACCATGAAGTTAGGGGAAAATTTAGGGTGATTTATTTGTGACAATAGTAATTGGAACAGAAGCCAACCCAGAAATAAATAGAGCTGTGAGATAGAAGAGAAAGAGACCAAATGAACTTTATTTCACCTTCAACTCTATTTAGACACCCTAGCTTAAATTTTGCCTGAATTAAGATGGACTTGATGTCAGCCATCCTAGTTACATGAACTAGCAAATTCTTACTTTTGCCTAAGTTACTTTAAATTTGGGTTTCTGTCAACTCCAACCTAAACAATCTGAGTACAACAACCTTTAATTATCATGCAGACAAGGAAAATTAAAAAAGAAGACACATAAAATACTGAGACAGCTTGGTACTTGATGTCTCTTAAGTGAAGTCACTCAGTTGTGTCCGACTCTTTGTGACCCCATGGACTGTAGCCGACAAGGCTCCTCTGTCCATGGAATTTTCCAGGCAAGAGAACTGGAGTGGGTCGCCATTTCCTTCTCCAGGGGATCTTCCCAAGCCAGGGATTGAACCCAGGTCACCTGCATTGCAGGCAGACGCTTTACCGTCTGAGCCACCAGGGAAGCCCGTTGATGTCTCTTAGGATGCTGTCAAATATACTGTAAATGTAACTAAAAATCTCTCAGAAAATAAAATCATTAAAACAAGAGAAAAATAAATATTAGAATCAGAAAACTATCAGGTTTAGGTAAACATCTAAACCTAGCACATCTAGAAATAAACCAAGACCCTATACTAGAAAGTCTGGCCTCTTGCCTTTGATCCACCTTAAAGGACCCAGTGACATCTTTTTCACTTTAGTTAAACTATTGAATAAGCAGTAGTACAGAAGATAGGATGCTTCTGAGAAAGAGCTTCAGAAAACCTAGGAAAGAAATTTTGTGAATGAAAAATAAATATGGTAAAGGAATTAGTAAATGAATGGATAGTAAGGCAAGATTTTAACAAATTTTAAAACATTCTATAACGTTTGAGAATTACCTCCTATGGAGTAATCTTTCCCACTTCATTCTTCTTCCCCCAGGTTTTTTCTGAACCTGAAACATTTGAGGATTTATTTTCCTTCTGAGCGATTCCCAGCCATAATCAACTAAGAAGAAATACATCCAAGCAGAAAAAGAATTTTAATTTCTTTGAGATTTCTGAGTATCATTATATCAGTCTTCCACAGGTGACCTGAGAAATAGGCAAGGACATTATTTTTAAAGTTTACAAATGAAGGTAGAAGACCTACACAGATTCTTTTCCCTATATTATAAGGAACACAAGGCTGAGTCATTATCCTTCAACATACAATGTTAATTTTTGTGGTTAATCAAAATTGTTCCATTACACAGTGAATTGAGCTTAAAGGACTGCCTTGGTTCTCCACAACTACAGGATAATAGAACACCAAGCTTGGTCATGGTACCTCCACTCAACAATAGATAGATTGCTTTGGACAAATCTTTCACTTCTGGAGCAAAATGTCTTCGTATGCAAATTCTTCCTCCCACTTATATGGATGCTTTGAGTCTCAAAACAAGTAATGTGAGCTTTCTTGTCCTACATGCTCTAAATAGCTATTCAAGTTCAACTTATACAGGGTAGGTCAAACATATTTAGATTAGATGATCTTAACGCTCCCCACATCTGTAAAATTGCTAACCTTCATCAACAGAAAAAGTATTCTAAGGTATATTATATAAATTTGTATATATATATATGAATAGCTTTAAAAAAGAAGAGAAGCTAAAGGCAAAGGAGAAAAGGAAAGATATACTCATTTGAATGCAGAGTTCCAAATAGCAAGGAGAAAAGAAAGCCTTCCTCAATGATCAATGCAAAGAAATAAAGGAAAACAATAGAATGGGAAAGACTAGTGATCTCTTCAAGAAAATTAGAGATACCAAGGGAACATTTCATGCAAAGGTGGGCACAATAAAAGACAGGAATGGTAATGGACCTTACAGAAGCAGAAGATACTAAGAAGAGGTGGTAACAATACACAGAAGAGATCTTCATATACAATATACAATATATGAAAGACATCTTCATGACCCAAATAACCATGATGGTGTGATCACCCACCTAGAGCCAGACATACTGGAATGTGAAGTCAAGTGGGCCTTTGAAAGCATCGCTATGAACAAAGCTAGTGGAGGTAATGGAATTCCAGTGGAGCTATTTCAAATCCTGAAAGATGATGCTGTGAAAGTGCTGCACTCAATATGCCAACAAATTTTGAAAACTTAATAGTGGCCACAGGACTGGAAAAGATCAGTTTTCATTCCAATCCCAAAGAAAGGCAATGCCAAAGAATGCTCAAACTACCACACAATTGCACTCATCTCACAGGCTAGTAAAGTAATGTTCAAAATTCTCCGAGCCAGGCTTCAACAGTATGTGAACCGTGAACTTCCAGATGTTCAAGATGGTTTTAGAAGAGGCAGAGGAACTAAAGATCAAATTGCCAACATCCGTTGGGTCATCAAAAAAACAAGAGAGTTCCAGAAAAACATCTACTTCTGCTTTATTGACTATGCCAAAGCCTTTGACTATGTGGATCACAACAAACTGTGAAAAATTCTTCAACAGAATGGGAATACCAGATCACCTTACCTGCCTCCTGACAAATCTGTATGCAGGTCAAGAAGCAACAGTTAGAACTGGACATGGAACAACAGATTGGTTCCAAATAGGAAAGGAGTACATCAAGGCTATATATTGTCACCCTGCTTATTTAAATTTTATGCAGAGTACATCATGCAAAATGCTGGGCTGGGTGAAGCATAAGCTCGAATCAAGATTTCAGGGAGAAATATCAATAACCTCAGATATGCAGATGACACCATCCTTATGTCAGAAAGTGAAGAAGAACTAAAGACCCTCTTGATGAAGATGAAAGAGGAGAGTGAAAAAGTTGGCTTAAAACTCAACATTCAATAACTAAGCACATGGCACCCAGTCCCATCACTTCATGTCAAATAGACAGGGAAACAGTGAGAGAATTTATTTTTTGGGGCTCCAAAATCACTGCAGATGGTGACTGCAGCCATGAAATTAAAAGATGCTTGCTCCTCAGAAGAAAAGCTATGACCAACCTAGTTAGCATATTAAAAAGCAGAGACATTACTTTGCCAACAAAGGTCCGTCTAGTCAAAGCTATGGTTTTTCCAGTAGTCATGTATGGATGTGAGAGTTGGACCATAAAGAAAGCTGAGCGCCGAAGAATTGATGCTTTTGAACTGTGGTGTTGGAGAAGACTCTTGAGAGTCCCTTGAACTGCAAGAGATCTAACCAGTCAATCCTATAGGACGTCAATCCTAAATACTCATTGGAAGGACTGATGCTGAAGCTGAAACTTCAATACTTTGGCCACCTGATGTGAAGAACTGACTCACTGGAAAAGACCCTAATGCTGGGAAAGATTGAAGGCAGGAAGAGAAGGGGACAACAGAGGATGAGGCGGTTGGATGGCATGATCGACATCACCAACGAGTTTGAGCAAGCTCCGAGAGTAGGTGATGGACAGGGAGGCCTAGGATGCTGCAGTCCATGGGGTCACAAAGAGTCTCACGTGACTGAGCAACTGAACTGTACTGATATAAATCGGTATACCTAAAAGTCAACCTTAACAAAAATTCTAAAATAAGCACTTGGGAGTGTTACTTCTTGGAATCCTGACAGCATGGGAAGCATTGGCCTGGAGATTTTAAGAGATGAAGAATGAAGAACTAGTGAGAAAGTTGTGTGCATGTTAAGTCGCTTCTATCATGTCCAACTCTGCGACGCTATTGCTGTAGCTGCCAGGCCCCACCATCCATGGGCTTTCCCAGGCAAGAATACTGGAGTAGTTTGCCATTTCCTCCTCCAGGAGATCTTCCCAACCCAGGGATCAAACCCACATCTTTTGCATCTCCAGCATTGGCAGGAGGAGTCTTTCCACTAGCGCCACATGGGAAGCCCCAGTGGGGAAGTTATTTCATGCTAGAAGAACCCACCAGTTATACTATTTAAGCTTGTCTCATCTGACAACTATAAATATGATTGGAATTCTCCTTTTGTGGCTAAAGGCACATATCTGATACAAGTGATTTGATAGAACAATTAGAGGAAGTTAACTAATTGGGCAAGTAGGGTTAATACAGAGCTAAAATATGAAATATGAAATTTCCTAAAATTTCCTAAAATATGAAATATGAAATTTCCTAAAATATGAAATTCTAAGCATCAACCCAAGGACTAGTGGCTTAGCTGGTTATACATGGAAGAATTGAAAATGAACTAGGAATGCTGGCTACATTCTCTTCTCTGAAACTAACACTAGGAAGTAGTAAATTTTCTCAGTTTTGACAATCATGACAAAACATGACTTTCCATAATATTGATGACACATTTCATTCACTTTATAGGTAGCACAGAAGTCTAAGACAGCTCTATTTTTCTACTTTCCTCTTTCTGGAGACCCCTTAAGGACAGGGCTGTGTGTTAAGGGGAAAGTCTAAGGACAAATGTCAAAACCGTCTTCCTTGATAGAGAATAGTTAAAATTAATTAATTCCTGCCTTAACTCTCCACTTACCTTTCTCAGAATATCCACAACACAGAATATCATTATTTAGGCATTCAAGATATTTCAGAGAATTATCAGACAGCCTCAACAAAATTTCCACATGTCACACAACCCATCTCCGGTGGGTTGAATTATGTCCCCAAATATTCACATGTTGAAGTTCTAACCCCCAGTATCTCGGAATGTGACTGTATCTGGCAATAAGGTCTTTAAAGAGGTCATTAAGCTAAAATGAGGTGAAAGGTTAAAATGAGGTTAAGCTAAAAAAGTCTCTGGCCTATAGAATGGTCATTAAGGTGCACTCTAATCCAGTATGACTGGTAAATTTACAAGAAGACGTGACCAAGACACAAGACACTCACAGAGGAAAGATGATATGAAGAACCGGAAAGAAGACAGCCATCTATAGGACAATAAGAGAAGCCCCAGAAGACATAACCCAGCCAACACCTTGATCTCGGACTTCTAGCCTCCAGAATTGTGGGGGAAAAAATAAATATCTGTCATTTAAGTCCCTCAGGCTATGGTACTTTGTTATGGCAGCCCTAGCAAACTGATACTCTATTCATTTGCTTTTAGCTCAAACACTGGTCTAATGGCTCAGCTCTTTTACAGATTTCTAGAGCTAGAAATCCCAAATTATTCCATAGGCAATAGTTTTTAGAGACTGACCCATTTCTGTGCTCACGCAGGTGCTCTTTAAGGTCACCAGGTTAATTTGATCAAGGTAGAAACCTGTTATACTTTCCCCACCCCCACATCCTATGCCTCTATCATTTTTCTCCTTGTTTTCATCTTTAAAAGTATAGCCTGAACATTTAATGGATGCTTAATATATCAGCGTCCATTAAATGTTCTCTGAAAGGAGCTCTAAGATGAAGTTCAGTTTCAAATCTTAGTTTAGCTTTTCAACCTAACACTTACGAGCTAACATTTAGATTCAACATTGAGCATCAGTTCAGTTCAGTTCAGTTCAGTCACTCAGTCGTGTCCGACTCTTTGCGATCCCATAAATCGCAGCACACCAGGCCTCCCTGTCTATCACCAACTCCCGGAGTTTACTTAGACTCACATTAAGATACTAATAAGGACATCACTTCCATTCTGAACTTTATCTTCTCAGGCCATTGACTCCACAGACAAAGAGCTGAGAAAAATGCCTTCCTTCCATTCCTCCAGAGGAGAGAAATTAATTTTCCAGTCATGTAAATGAACACAGGTTTATGACTTTTTGACTTCTAAATCACAGATCAGAAACAAGACTAAGGATGTGATAAACTGTTGTGATTATCATTGTTGTTTGGACGTTTAGGAAGTGGCATTTAATTTTGTCATTCATCTGTTTCAAGCAGGGAAAATCGGAAATTATATTTGTAATAATATGATATTTACATCAGCAGAGTTTATGAGAATGTCATTCAACAAATTTTGTGCAGTAATTGCAATTAAATTACCTCCAATTGCAATTGAGGGCACATAACAGTTTCTCAGATTTCAGCTTCCTGGTGGCAGGTGTCTCCAACTCTTGACTATTCCATGGATTTTAAAGGTAAATTAGATTAAATCATCAGTTACCGCTCTACATTTATTTTATCTTTCCTTGTTAAATTAAAGTCACCATCATATTTTTGTACCCTAATGTGAGGGCCTTTGTTTTTCTGCTTACTTTATGGGATATAGTGTTTGTTATTAGCATGTTGTATTTCAAATACTTCGTTCAGCCTTTAGAATCTTACAAAGGAAAAGAGAAGCCTATAATCCATTAAGGAATCTGTTTCTAAAAAACACCATTATTGCATCAAAGAAATTCACTGCATTTGTTTGGAAAATTTCTAACGACAATATAGTCATCTTTTCTGACAAGAAGTCAGAAAACTTTGATAGTTATAAACATTGATAGTTATTAAACCAAAGCAGACAGTGAGAGGTCTATGGTGTACGAGGGGAATAATTTCCTCTTTGTGTGTTTTTGTTTATTACTGACCATGGAATAAGTGATTCAATCCTCCTCCACACTGTTGCAGAGTTAATACATACTTATTCCCAGAAAGATAAATCTGTACCTTGTTTAGTTCTAGGTAATAATATATCTGTTGAGAATTAAAAATGTGTTGGCACTCTTTGGGGAGAAACAAAGAAAGAGTGTTTACTGTGACTTTTAGCCTCATATTTCCTTTTGCCAATTGCCAAGCAGGTCATTCTTCCACGGCATTGCCTGGTTAGCATTGAAAGCTTTGTATAAATACCCTTTCCTAAGTTAGCAGCTCTTACTCTTTCGTTTCTTCCAACATTTTTTCTTAATGTGCATCAGTCAAGGCTCTTGTCATTGGCTGCTTTCTGGGGAAAGCTTCTGCCATATGGCCCCACTTCAGCTGGCAAAAGGGGTGGTTTAAAAGTCCATAAAATTCCATGGACAGAGGAGCTTGGCGGGCTATAGTCCATGGGGTCTCAAAGAGTCAGACACAACTGAGCACATTATAATAAATAATAAAAGTCTACAAAGTACTGAAACCTTCAGAAAAAAGAGAGATTAATGTTAGATTTTTTTACTACTGTCTTGCACAGCAGCTGCCACAGTTGAAGAAATTTATGACTACAATAGCTTCTGCTGTGTTGAAAGGAATCCATAAATGAGTCTTAACTTTACATGATGACAGGCACTAGCATTAATCAAAATTGTGATGGTCTGGTAGTACATCACCAAAATTACATTCAAGTTAAAGATATGCTGTTATCTCTATGACCTTGGGCAAGTCACTTTTTGTCCATAACCCTCTAATACTTTATCTCTCTAAAGTTCATTTCCAGTATAGAATGTTATGGTTCTATGGCCTATAGAGGAATTTTAAATTTCTGTATACAAACATCACTGTTGGTGTTTTAATTCTGGAATCTATCTTCTCTTTTCTTGAAAGTAGGAGGTGCAAGTAGATCTGATCAAAATTAGTCACTCCCCAAGAACAAAGAAACAACCAGATGTGTAGCAGGGTCTGTCCTGCCAGAGTACTTAAACTGAGACTTTATAACCAAAGGCAACCCTTAGAATGGCTTAATGCACATAGCATACACACAAGCGTATAACCAGAATTTACCAAGCATTTAAATTAAGCATATACAACTCATTACAAATTTCTTCTACAACCATATCTACAAATAAACTTTGCGTATGTGAGTTTCATTTAGATTATGCATACTTCCCCCAACTCGGAATTAGAAACAGAATGGATATGGGTCTTTGTTCATCTTTCTGCTGTGCTCACAGGAGATCGGCTAGCTGAATGTCAGATTCAGTCTCTGAGCACTTCTTTGTGCTTAAGACATAAACAAAATGCTTCTTTCAACAAGACAGTTAAATACGTACAAGAAGCATAAGCAGCACTAAGGTGGACTTGACCTATCACTTATAAAATCACTTGGCCTGTCAGTTCAGTCAGTCAGTTTAGTTCAGTCGCTCAGTCGCGTCCGACTCTTTGTGACCCCATGGACTGCAGCACTCCAGACTTCCCTGTCCATCACCAACTCCTTGAGCTTGCTCAAACTCATGTCTATCGAGTCAGTGATACCATCCAACCATCTCATCCTCTGTCATCCCCTTCTCCTCTTGCCTTCAATTTTTCCCAGCATCGGGGTCTTTTCCAATGAGTCAGTTCTTCACATCAGGTGGTCAAAGTATTGGAGTTTCAGCTTCAACATCAGTCCTTCCAATGAGTATTCAGGACTGATTTCCTTTAGGATTAACTGAGACATGCAAAACACTTAAATTTGGGAAACACAAGTCATTCTCACAGATCCAAAGTGCATAATAATTTAGAATAACCTGGAATTTGGTGGGCTCATCTTTGGTGCAACAGTCTTTCTAGACTTTTTCTTTCAATGCTAAATTCCTCAGCTCTCACTCACAGTGGGAAAGGCTGTTTCGTTACCTCTCAGAAATCTCAGGTGTTGCCTTTGGTGGGAAAGGGCTATCAGAAAAATAATCTTTCCCCCAGGAATCAAATTTTCCATCACTAGCACTTCCTAATTCCAGGCAGCAGTTCCTTCTAGTAAATTCTTTTAGCCTGAATATTGAGGACTCATGTGGCTAGTGCTGCCAATATCCTAATCAAAGTTGATACAGCCCACCCTGGAGGTTACCTGTAGCTTGATAGACCCTTCCTGAATGTAGTGACAGCTTCTTACTTTTTCTGACCAAAAGAGCACACAGGGCAGGCTAGGAATGTCAGGAGTTAACACCTAGTTAAATACAAATCTCAAACCCTGAGGGATTGAGTGGTAAATACTTCAACTTTCGCACTTCATTAGTTGCATAATCCTGAGGTATTCCCCCCACCACCATCTCTCATAGGATCACCAGAGGGATAGGATCTGTCTCCCACAACAGTAGCTCAATAATACTCTTCCACCACCACCACCGCCGCCCCCCATCTCTCCTCTTAACTCCTTCTCAAGTGCCTCCCGAGATCATCTCCCTTCTTAATTTTTGTTTCCATATCTTTGTCTGAGATCTGCTGTGGAGTAGCTCAAGATAAGCAAAGAACAAAGATAAAACTAATAGACTGTGGAAATATCAGAAGTTAAGTAGAGGAAGGGAAGGAGAAGGAAGAGGCTGTTCCAGAAACCCAGGTGCTAAGTTAGGACATGGCAATAAATATTTAGGCATGGTCAAAAACACATGTGAGGACCAATAAGGGAATGAAATGGACCTTCCTACCACTTAATCAGCTGATCAAAGATCAAGACTGTAGGAAGGTTGGTCAGTCAAAGTTACAAGGGCCAGTTTTGAGCAGATGAGCCAGGAAGGAAAAAGCCAGAGGCAGAAGTTAGTCGGGTTAATAGACAGGCTTGAAGTCTACATGACAGAAACTAATGAAACTTTCACAGAATTATAGTAGAGTCTTAGCTGAAAATGGGGTCATAAAACTGGATTTTCCCTGGAAAGTCAAGTTGCACCAAAGAAACTGGTGCAATTCTACTTTGTTAATGAACTGAGGCCAAGCTTCATGAGCATCTCTCTCTCCAATGGGGCATAATAGCTTCTGTGTTTTAGGAGTAGATCTAGAATGTAGGTCTCCCAATTTCTGAGTAACATATGTTGTTAACCTACCAGTAAACATCTGAGTCCTTTAAAATGAAAGCACACACACGTATACAGATACTCTTGTCATATCTTAAGGCACATATTTGATGACTGAATGAAATGAACAAGAAACAAGATCACGAATGTGCGTTTTCAAATCTCCTCATTCATGTAAAAAAAAATTGGCTTTTACTATTGTAAGACTACTCTTATATTTCTGTTATTGTTGAGTTTTGAAGATAATAAAATAAAGATCTTAATTCCACATGAGTGGAATCAACACTTCAACTCTGTCAATTACATCATGGGTTTATTTCATCTTCCCAAGACTTGCATTCTTTGTATTGAGTTTGATGTGCCAGGTCCCCAAATTGGGAATTGCATCAAGACAAATATTTTTTAAATAAAGTAAGTATTGTTGGTTTCAAGTATGATTGTCTCAAATATAAACAACTACACAAATTCAAAACATGTTGGATGAAATAGTAGAAAGAAAACAGAGGAAGAAGCAAAGTAAAAATAGAAGCCATATACATAAGGGTATAGTGGATGAAGCAGAGGGTTTATTCTGGAATTATATGAAGCCAGGGAAAAAGATATCATTTGGAACATAATGTTTTGCAATTCTAGCCAATGTTAGAGGCAATCAAAATGTTTCAGGGGGGCTGAAATGTTTGAAACATGAGGACAAGTGTTGGCCTATTCAATACCTTAGAGAAAAGAAAACTATGGGAAAATTTTTTCCAAGGGTATATACATGAGCCAAATTCTTCACTCACATACTTGTCCATGGGACCTAATTCTGCACTTGGATATTTGTGGCAACCCTGCATTCTGCAAACTTAGTGCTTGTGTGAAACAGGAGTTAAGCATATGGCAGAATTCAGCTTGCATAGCCATGCACTAGCTTCTGTTAGCATTAAACTGCTCATTAGCATGCAGTGGAACTTTTTAAAAGGAAAACATTAATGGCTAGGAGCCATTAGTAAGCTATTTTAAAAGCTGGAATTCAAAATACAGTTGAACAACCTAAAGCAGATATGGGTGTAATCCACCACCCTAACATCAAGGGCCTCTACTAGAAGCCGCTCAGCTTAATCTCAGAAAGTATAAACCCAATTTAGCAGCCTGTGGCATGTTTTTGAGAGGCATACCAAAGACAAACGGAGAGACCCAATGACTCGTAGCTGTATTGTCAACCATCTTCCAGGTTCAGAGGAAGGCGAAGTGCCTGGAGAGGCGGTGCTCTCAGCCTCCTGCACCTCCCTAGGAAATAAATGCTTCCCAACCATTAGCAAAGGAGCTTATTTTTTTAATTTATGTTTAATTGGAGTATAATTGCTTTACAATGTTGTGTTAATTTCACCTGTGCCAGAAAGTGAATCAGCTATACATTTACATATATCCCCTCCCTCTCAAGCCTCCCTCCCACCCCCCATCCCACCCATTAGGTCATCACAGAGCACTGTTCTGTACAGCAATTTCCCACTAGCTATCTACTATACACACAGTAGTATATATATGTCAGTGCTACTCTCTCAATTCATCCCATCCTCCCCCTAAAGAGCTCATTCTTATGCTACAGATCCTATCTTCTGTGTATTTACTTGGCCATAATCTTCAAATTGGGCTTCCCTGGTGCCTGCAATACAGGAGACCTGGGTTAGATCCCTGAGTCAGGAAGATCCCCTGGAGAATGAAATGGCTATCCACTCCAGTATTCTTTCTTGGGAAATCCCATGGACAGAGGAGCCTGGGTGGGCTACAGGCTGCAGTCCATAGGATGGTAAAGAGTTGAACATGACTGAGCAACTAACACTTTCACAGTCTTCCAATTATGGAACAGAGACAAAAAGCTCTTACTTTAAAATGCAAAGGCTTTCAAAAGAAAACCAGTCACTTCTGTGAACAGAACAAATATGGTCTCTGCATTTTCAGTATTACAGTTTCTTAAATGGGTGGATGTGGTGTTTCAAGCTACTGCACACTCATGGTCTCCTTCCTCTTCTTCATATGTTTCAATGTACTTGATGTTAACCTATAAAAACACATGTTTCTGCTTTCAGGAACTTCTTGGATCTTCCAAGTCTGTTCTTTCTTGGCAAAAATTTGATCTGACAGCTATGGAGGATGCAGCAAGTGTTGAGTGGAAAAACTGAGAAGGGGAAAGCAATTAGCTTTAGCCCAAGTTCATTTGGGGTAGTATGCAACATAATATAAAGAACAAGATCTTGAGGCGGGGGGGGGGGGGGG
>NW_011494640.1:13260394-13266650 GCF_000754665.1 Bison bison bison | reverse complement strand
GGGGGGGGGAAGGAGAGAGGTTAGATATGAAATGAAATCTAAAGAGACAACTGAAATTTATTAAGGATGGAGGTTTTCACCTGTCTTCTTTTTTTTTAACAACAGAAAATAAAGAGTACAGAACATGATGCCATTCAACAGAAACATACCCCACACAGAGCATACCAGGGAAATCACTTCATTTGGAGGAGCCACTACCTGACTATAAATGGACAGAGTGTGAAATCAGAACAGAAGTCTGGGTCAAGGTGCTTACAGAAGGGTAGACAGGGAAAAGACAATTGTCCACTGGAGAACAATAAAATAAAACACTCAACTTCAGAAGTTAAAGAATAAATACATACCTACTAAGAGTATGGTCCACAGAACTCCGTAGCCAGAGAGCAGGGAAAAAATTGCCAAAAGAGTGCTAAGCTGCTATAAAAGCCACAGGAAAGCTAGGTTATTTACTCAGGAGAAGGCGCTCAAGAGGGTCCACAGAAAATGCAGTGGGAACAAAGAAACTCAGTCATCTCAGTCAGCCAAGAGAAATAAGCAGTAGCAACAACATTTTAAAACCCCAATTTATGGGGAAAAGAAGAAAATGATTAGTCCCAGCCAAGAAAAATAATAGCTCTGCATATCTTCGGCTATTGGATTTTTGCATTCTTAAATACATGACTGTGGTCTGTGATTCCCAAGTCCTTTCGTGAGTGTGAAAATTGACCTCCATAAACTTCTCACTAAGCCACTTTCTCCTACCAAAATGTGGATGAGCTATTTACTATCCTGACTCAGCTGATGTACTCTGTAGCATCAGGATATCATTGTTTACTGGGAGAATCTTAAAGCTCTCTGATAGCTCAGCAGGTCTTTTCCTTATTGCAAATAGGCCCTTCCTCTGGATTCTTAGGGGGGAAAAGGAAGAGAAGGGAGTGAATCATTTGTCTGGACTTTTAAGGTAATCATAACAGAGGAAAACCTGGGAATAAAATGAGAGCCCGAAAGGCCATGATTCAACTTTGTCTGCGGAGTTTGACTTCAGTTTTTAATACAATTCTAAAACACTCAGCAAATGTGATTAAATATGAACAAGTGTCAATGCTGGGTGGTGGAGACATCGATGTTTTACAAATTATTATTCTTTTTCTTTTTCTAAATACTTAAAAATATTAAACAAAAATTAGTTAAAAGTAAAAAGTTTGCATGGTGTAATATTTAACAACAAATGGTTGTGGTATTGTGATACCAACAAAAATCATGAAGTTTAAAAGAGAAATGTACAGAATTGCCTGATCTGTTATTCCAATGAGCTTCAACTCCAGAAATAAATTGTCATTACATTGGGGGGAAGTTTTTAAAACTACTACTCCAGTTCAGAGTTCAGCTTGGACCAAGTAAATGTGAGAATCAGTGAATATAGGCCCCAGGCATCTGTATTTCTAGAAGCTTCTCTAATGGTTCTAGATGTGTAGCCAGCATAGAGAGCAACTCATATCTCTTGGGACATTGTCCTCTATTAACCTGGGATGAAATCAGAAAGAGTGTGGCAACAAAAAGAGCACTAGAGTACCAGGAAATTCAAGTTCTAGACCCAATTTTATTACAAGCTGCATAATCTTAAACAATTCATTTAATCTCTTTGGAATCCATTTCCCTTTTCTGGACCATGAAAATCCTATACTAGATCAATTAAAAGGTTTGTTTCTTTTCCAAAATTCTATTAATTCAATATAAAAAGAAGAAAACAGTTAACACTGATGTATTCTTTGGAAATATTTTCTACAACAATATTTTCAATAAAATAATTGAATATGTGATCCCCATTGCAGCTAATTTGTATTTGTCTTGCTTGGTATATGAAAGATCCCTACACATGGCTAACTCTGGAAGATCCTTTTAAGCCACTTTTGGAAGAGGGGATTCCATCTTTTCAGTATCATGAATCAACGGATGCATTCAGCTGTGAATAAAGGTACCTAACTGTACTTAATGGAATTGCTTGCCTTCTATTAAATAAAGATGGACCTAGCATTTTCAAATAACAAAAGTAAAGGAATACTCTGCAGAATGGTTGATGGGGAGCTAGAGGGGCCCTGGGAATTATACCTAGACAATGGAGAGGAGGGAAAGATAAGCAGCCAGGCTAACAGCGTGGTCCAAAGTGGATGATAGATAACCAGTCTACTATGCAACCCAAATGGGGTAACATTCATTCCTTCAATTCTGGCAAAAACCAAGTAAGGCTCTGGTCCTGCAAGGCTTAAAGAGCTTGTCAGAGTATCATGAACAGGAATTGGACATAACAAAACAACAACTCGAATGTGTGACCCAGGTTACATGGTGGAACTCAAGAACGAGGCAGAAAGCAACCCAGGGACATGCCCAGCATCCCAGAGGAAGAGCAGGGCTAGCAGTAGGATGATTAGTTGCTGAACTTACTCTCTAAGTACTAAGATTGGGACTGAGCTGACAGTTTTGGTTAAGAGATCTGTCCTGTAAAGATGGGGAAATAGAGGGGCAGTCAAACTACCAGGCTCTTACCAAAGCAACTTAGAATTAACTTTGGTGAGCTTTCCTATTTTTAGGGGCAAAAAAAGAGAAAATCTAGCAAAAGTAGTCATATTTTATGCCAGAACAGCACCATTAATAGATGCTGGAAAAAGCTAGACATACTCTGAGAACATGAAAAAAGCCAAAGGATTAGAAAGAGGAAAAGATATGGAAAACTACTGGAAGAGAGTCAAAACTAGAGGAAAAGGATAAAGAGCAAGAGAGAGGGTGGCCAGCGAATCCCACCCATACAACTTCTAGTCCCTGGAAGATTGGTCTCTCCCCTTCACAATTCATCCCTCTGGCTTCTATTTTAATACTTTTGTTTCTACCTTCCCCACTGAATGGACAAAACAAGATCTCTTTAAGGTGGGTCTATGGGAACTTTCTTCTTTGCTGCCCTTCCCCGGTACCAGTCAGTACTGCTTGTAACATGTGCCTAAAACCAGCTTCCACTCTTTCAGGCCACTTTCCTTTCTTGTTCAGTCCTTGCTCCTTCCCTCCAGACAGTTATAACCCCCTTGTCTATTTGGCTGCTGCAGGACCTCATACATCCCATAGGCTTCACCTAGCTCCAGTGCTCCTGGGAAATCTGGCTCTTCATTACAGCCCTGACAGTGGTCCCCTCTCCATCACAATCATCTTGGAAGACGTCTCTGCTACAGAGAATAAACCGGACTTTGTGGAAAAATTATTATAAGAGTGCCTGCAATACAAACTATACATAAGAAGGACACTTCTTTTGAACTACCATTTCAAAACAACCTTCCATATGCACTTGAAAACAGTATGTATTCTGCTGCTTTGGGATGGAATGTTCTCTGTATAAATTAAGTCCATTTGGTCTATGTGCTATTTAAGACCTCTGTTTCCTTATTGATTTTCTGTCTGGAGGATCTGCCCCATTGATGTAAATGGGGTGTTAAAGTCCCCTACTATAATTGTGTTACTGCTGATTTCTCCTTTTAAGTCCATTAATATTTGCCTTATGTATTGAAGAGATGTTGGGTTGAATCCATGTATATTTACAATTGTTATATTTTCTTGGATTTCTCTGTTGGTTATTATGTAGTGCCCTTTTTGTCTCAATAGTCTATATTTTAAAGTCTATAGTGTATGATATAAGTATCGCTACCTTGGCTTTATGAGTTTGGGTGAACTCTGGCAGGGAGGCCTAGCGTGCTGCGAGTCATGGGGTCGCAAAGAGTCCGACACGACTGAGTGACTGAACTGAACTGAACCTTGGCCTTTTTGATTTCCATTTGCATGGAATGTCTTTTTTCCTTCTCCTCACTTTCAGTCTGTATGTGTCTCTAGAACTGAATTGAGTATCTTGTATGCAGCATATATGTGTACCTTGTTTTTGTATTCATTCATCCACTCCGTGTCTTCTGGTTGGAGCATTTAATCTGTTTACATTTAAAGTAACTATTGATACTTATGTTCTTATTGCCATTTTGTTAATTCTTTTGGATTTGCCTTGTAGGTCTTTTTTTTTTTTCCATTTCTTCTTCTTTTGTATTCTTGTGATCCGATTACTATCTTTAGTGTTATGTTTAGATTCCTTTTTTTACTTATTATGTATATCTATTGCAGATTTTTGGTTTGTGGTTACCATGAGGTTTTTGTATCATAGTCTGTGTATACATGATCGTTTTAAGTTGCTGATCTCTTCATTTCAAATGCATTTTTTAAAAACCCTGAATTTGTACTTTCCTCCCCTCATAATTACTGCTTTTGATATTATCTTTTACATCTAATTGTTCTGTGTATCCCTTAATTGTTTATTGTAGACATAGATGATTTTACTACCTTTTTCCTAACCCTCCCTACTGGCTTTATTTGCGGTCGATTCCTACTTTTACTGTCTGTTTGCCTTTATTAATGAGAGTTTTCATTTCATAATTTTCTTGTTTCTAGTAATGGCTTTTTCTTTTTCACCTAGAGGAGTCCCTTAACATTGGTTGTAAAGCTGATTTGGTGGTGCTAGGCTCTTTTAGCTTTTGCTTGTCTGTAAGTCTTTTTTTTTAATTGGAATATAATGGCTTTTCAACACTGTGTTAGTTTCTACTGTGCAATGAAGCAAATCAGCTATGTGTATACATATATCCCCTCCCTCTTGGACCTTCCACCTACTATCTCCCATCCCGCCCATTTAGGTCATCACAGAACACCCAGCTGAGCCCCCTATGCTATATAGAAGGTTCCCACTAGTTATCTGTTTTACACATGGTAGTGTATATATGTCAATCCTAATCTCCCAATCCATCCTACCCTCCCTTCCTCCCCCGCCATGTCCTCATGTCCATTCTCTACATATGCAACTCTGTTCCTGCCCTTGATTTCTCCACTAAGTCTGAACAAGAGACTTGCTGGATAGAGTATTTTTAGTTGTAGGTTGTGACACTTCCTTCTGGCCTGTAGTTTCTGCTGAAAAGTCAGCTATAGCCTTATAGTATCTGTTCCATTGTATGTGATTTGTTGCCTTTCCTTTGCTGCTTTTCCTATTCTTTCTTTATCTTTAATTTTAAATTTTGTATGCAAATACAAAAGACATCAAATAGTCAAAACAACCTTGAGAAAGAAGAGCACAGCTGGAGGAATCACACTCCCTGACTTCAGACCATATTGCAAAGCTACAGTAATCAAGATGGTATGGTACTGGCATGAAAACTGACATATAGACCAAAGGGACAGGATAGAGAGCCAAGAGACAAACCCACATGCTTATGGCCAATTAACCTACGACAAAGAAGGCAAGAATATACAATGAAGAAAAGACAGTCTTTTAAAAAGTGGTACTAAAAAAAAAAACTGGACATTTACATGTAGAAGAATGAAATTAGAACCTTCTTTAACACCATACACAAAAATAAACTCAAAATGGATTAAACACCTAAATGTAAAACCAGACACTATAAAACTCCTTGAGAAAAACTTAGGTAGAACACTCTGACATAAATTGCAGCGCTATTTTTTTGAATTTACCTGCTAAAGAAAATAAAAGCAAAAATAAACAAATAGAACCTAGTTAAACTTACAAGCTTTTAAACAGCAAAGAAAACCATCAACAAAATGAAAAGACCAGCTACTTATCGGGAGAAAATATTTGTGAATGATAAGACTGATAAGGCATTAATATCCATCGTACATAAACAGACCATATAATTCAATGTCAAAAAAGAAAAACAAAAAACAGAAAAAAAAAAAAACTGGCAGAAGAACCAGACAGACATTTTCCAAAGACAAAATGCAGATAGCCAACAGGTACATGAAAAGATGCTCCAGTTCAGTTCAGTTCAGTTCAGTCGCTCAGTCGTGTCCGACTCTTTTCGACCCCATGAATCACAGCATGCCAGGCCTCCCTGTCCATCACCAACTCCCGGAGTTCACCCAGACTCATGTCCATCGAGTCAGTGATGCCATCCAGCCATCTCATCCTCTGTCATCCCCTTTTCCTCCTGCCCCTAATCCCTCCGAGCATCACAGTCTTTTCCAATGAGTCAACTCTTCGCATGAGGTGGCCAAAGTACTGGACTTTCAGCTTTAGCATCATTCCTTCCAAAGAAATCCCAGGGCTCATCTCCTTCAGAATGGACTGGTTGGATCTCCTTGCAGTCCAAGGGACTCTCAAGAGTCTTCTCCAACACCACAGTTCAAAAGCATCAATTCTTCGGCACTCAGCCTTCTTCACAGTCCAACTCTCACATCCATACATGACCAC
>NW_011494640.1:13237645-13260294 GCF_000754665.1 Bison bison bison | reverse complement strand
TTTCCTTCCAAGGAGTAAGCATCTTTTAATTTCATGGCTGCAGTCACCATCTGCAGTCATTTTGGAGCCCAAAAAAATAAAGTCTGACAGTGTTTCCACTGTTTCCTCATTTATTTCCCATGAAGTGATGGGACTGGATGCCATGATCTTCATTTTCTGAATGTTGAGCTTTAGGCTAACTTTTTCACTCTCCATTTTCACTTTCATCAAGAGCATCGCTAATTATCAGAGAAATGCAAATCAAAACCACAATGAGATATCACCTCACCCCTGTTAGAATGCCATCATCCAAAAGAATACAAATAACAAATGTTGGCAAGGATGTGGAAAAAAGGGAACCCTCCTACACTGTTGGTGAAAATGTAAATTGGTGAGCTACTGTTGAAAACAGTATAAAGTATTCTCAAAAAACTAAAAATAGAACTATCGTATGATCCAGTAATTCCAATCCTGAGAAAACAAAAATACTAATTCAAAAAGATATGTGCACCCCAATGTTCACAACAGCATTGTTTAAAATTTCCAAGATATGGAAACAACCCAAATGTCCACCAATAGATGAATGGATGAAGAAGATGAATGCAATACTATTCAGCCTATTAAAAAGAATGAAATTTTGCCATCTGCAGCCACATGGATACCTTGGTGGGCATTATGCTAAGTGAGATAAATCAGAAAAGCAAATACTGTACGGTAGCACTTATAAGTGGAATCTTAAAAATACAACAAACTACTGACTGTAACAAAAAAAAAGCAAACTCACAGATTCAGAGAACAAATAGTGGTTAACAGTGGAGAGATGCAGAGAGGGAATATACAGAGGTGGGGGAACGGGAAGTATGAACTATTAGGTGTACAATAGGCTCAAGGATATATAGTACAACATAGGGAATATAGCCAATATTTTGTAGTATCAATAACTTAAACAGAAAATAACCTTTAAAAATCATATAATTTTTATATAAAATTTTTAAAAATTAGAAATAAAAAATGTTTAAGTCTACCAGTTGTTTTGCATTTACATCATTTAATTACATAGGACAAATTTTACAGTAAAGTACTGTTTTTTCCATTGGTAAGGATTAGAACACTCTGGCTTAGAGGAAAACACATGTGGTTTTCAACAGTTTAAGATTATAAACACTGCTTAAGCACCCAGAGAAGGGTGAAGAGAAGACACAGTAAGGACTTTTAGGCTGCAATCACCCTAGGCCTCTCCTCATCTATCAGTATGCAGATGTAGGTGCGGAATTGATGCGGGTGGAGGTGGATGGTCCTTCCATGATCCTTGGCCTTAACAATATAATCTGGAGAAGGAAATGGCAACCCACTCCGGTACTCTTGCCTGGAAAATCCCATGGACTGAGGAGCCTGGTAGGCTACAGTCCATGGGGTTGCAAAGAGTCGGACACGACTGAGTGACTTCACTTTCACTTTCATAGCCCTTGTCTTTGTTCCAACATCTTAGACGTCCCACTAATTCTTTATTAAAGCTCAGAAACAACTATGTTAAGGTGAGAAAGATCATAAAATTTCAACATTTTTGTTATTTATATAAATTGTATGTTATTTAATGAGTTTGAGTAATATGGATGAGCATATGTGTTTGTTGCCTGGTGGTGGTCAGAGCACATTTAAACTTTTTATATTAGCTCTTATGAGAATATATTCAACTGCATAAGTCTCTCACTATGCACTATATTCTTCTGGTATGTAAACTTGACATATGACAGAGACCTTCTTCACCCTGAATAATGCTGCTGTCCCTATTTTGCCATCTGGAAACAAGCCATTCTTCCTTTAGGGAATACTGAAAGTTTTCTCAAGTTCAGATGGCAAATCCTTTGCTGAACGTTTCTTTATAGAGTTAAGCATGATAATCTTTAAGCCCAACTCCTTTCCCCCTTTAGAAAAGAGTTCTCTCTTGTGGAAGAAAAGCAGCATCCCTTCCTTAATGAATTTAATCAGCATTCCCAAAAGCGATGGGTATTTTCATTCTGCACCTCTTCAGAGTTTCAACTCTAGAACTTTATCAAATTGGCATTGGTTGGAGAAGTCCGTGGACGCTTCATTTTAGAAACACTGAAAAAGACAAAGAAAAAATTGAACTTAAATCCAGTTTTTAAGTTCACTAATTCTAAAAACTTTCTAGCATTCCACAAAATGTACCAGGCATAAAGAAAAAGTTTGAAACATCTAAAGGAAAATGTTTATGAGTGTATGTAGGTAGGAGATAGATAGATAGATAGCTCAAAAAAACAAATGAAAAACAGAAAAAGGCAAGATTTTCCACCATCAGTAAAAACAATGTACAACTTGATAGAAAAATATGATCAATGGGTTGTTCAAATAAGATGAAATACAAATAGCCAAAAAATATGTAAAAGATACTTAATTTTACACATAGTTAAATATATGCAAGTCAAGACAGTGGGATTCTTTTATTTTCTCAATTATATAATGAAAGTTTATAAATGCATAGAACCTTAATGGGAGAAGGCAATGGCACCCCACTCCAGTACTCTTGCCTGGAAAATCCCATGGACAGAGGAGCCTGGTAGGTTCCAGTCCATGGGGTCGCTAAAAGTTGGGCATGACTGAACGACTTCACTTTCACTTTTCACTTTCATGCATTGGAGAAGGAAATGGCAACCCACTCCAGTATTCTTGCCTGGAGAATCCCAGGGACGGGGGAGCCTCGTGGGCTGCCGTCTATGGGGTCGCACAGAGTCGGACATGACTGAAGCAACTTAGCAGCAGCAGCAGCAGAACCTTAATGAAAGTTGTACATGTCTGATAGCTTTGGAGGACAGGTTCTTTCATTGATTGTTGATGAACATATAAAATAGTGCAACATTTTGAGAGAACAGTTAGGCAATAGCTATCAAAATTCTAAATATGCATGCTTTTGACTCAATAAATACAATGGATATAGTCTCCTGAATAAACGGATGAATGTATACCAAAATTCTAAAAAAAAAAATTAATTGTACCAAGAAATTATGATACCTCTCTACAGCAGAATATTGAGCAGCTATTAAAAGAGGGTAATTAGATTTATATATGTTATTTCAAATAAAATCTCCTAAGATCAAAGTAAAAGAAATATGTAGTCTGTAATCACTAGGCAGCATATTTAAAAACAGAGATACTACTTGCCAACAAAAGTCCATATAGTCAAAGCTATGGTTTTTCCAGTAGGATGGATGCCTAAGTTGGACCATAAAGAAAGCTGAGTGATGAAGAATTGATGCTTTTGAACTGTGGTGCTGGAGACGACTCTTGAGAGTCCCTTGGACTACAAAGAGATCAAACCAGTCAATCCTAAAGGAAATCAATCCTGAATATTCATTGTAAGGACTGATGCTGAAGCTGAAGTTCCAATACTTTGGCCTCCTGATGAGAAGAGCCGACTCATTGGAAAAGACCATGATGCTGGGAAAGATTGAAGGCAGGAGGAAAAGGGAATGACAGACAACAAGATGGTTATATGGCATCACTGACTCAATGGACATGAGTTTGAGCAAACTCTGGGAGATGGTGAAGGACAGGGAAGCCTGGCGTGCTGCAGTCCGTGGGGTCCCAAAGAGTCAGACACAACTGAGAGACTGAACAACAACAATCTCATTTGTACAAGCAAAGAGAAGAACAGGTATGGAAAGAAAAGTAGTTATATCCATAGATACAGTTGTACATATTCACTAGCATTTGCATAAACCTTTTCTGGAAGTTCAGGCAAGAAATAGTTAAGAGAGTTGCAAGGCTCCTTCCACTTCTGCCACTGTGTTTTCATTTCACGTTTGGCAAGTTTTGAGTAGAAGAAGGCTTTCCTTGGCTTTTCTGTAAGTTAGTCTTTCCATGAGTCCAGAGATGGATGGCCAGAAAGTCTCATCATACTTTGTACTTCCTGTTCCTTGCCTAGGGAGAAACAACTGTAGTGTTTCTTGAGTTGTCTTTATGATGGTTCCTTTGTGAAACTCATTTCCAGTGTGATCTACTCTTCACAGGCCATATACCTGATAAGTCACTTCAGTTGTGACCAACTCTTTGTGACCCTATGGACTATAGCCCACCAGGCTCCTCTGTTCATGGGATTCTCCAGACAAGAATACTGGAATGCACTGTAATGCCCTCCTCCAAGGGATCTTCCCAACCCAGGATTGAATCCATGTCTCTTACGTCTCCTGCATTGGTAAGCCAGTTCTTTACCACTAGCACTACCTGGGAACCCCTCACATGCCATGAAGACTCCATATATCAGTGTTGTTCATTAGACCTCAGATGTTACAGAAGCTATTGTCATGGTCGGGTAGGAAGTCTCCTTCACCAATGTAGTACATGCTAGCCAGAAGACGTAGTGAGTGACATTGCCAGGTATCATAGGCATATGCATATCAGGTCTGCACAAAGGCACAGAAACATAAGGAAGATCCCTAACTAGATGTAATTACTCTCTGCATAAATCATTTTGAAATTCCAGCCTCTGAGAATAGAGGCTAAAGAGACAGGCCAGAGAAGCTTCATGAGAATTTCAAAGTTTCCTCTACAAATATGTATTAGTATTTCCTTCGTCCTAGCTGGTTGTTCAATTTTCAATCATTGATCTTCTCCCCCATTCTATTTCCCTCACCCCACAATTCCATCTGACTTATTTCTTTTAGGAAGAATACTTTTTCTTTGTGTACATGAGTGGGTATAGACTCACTGGGGTATGAATGAATTTAATGAATTTCCAAATACAGAACTTTATGCAATTGCTATATTCATTTTCTTTAAAAAGTAGGTTTGCATCATGTTATATCATTTTCATATCTGCATGTTAAGTCATTTCAATCGTGCCCAACTCTTTGCAACCCTGTGGACTGTAGCCTGCCAGGCTCCTCTGTCCATGGGATTTCACAGGCAAGAATATTGGAGTGGGTTGCCATTTCCTTCTCCAGGGGATCTTCCCAACCCAGGGATCAAACCCACATCTCTTATCTCCTGCATTGGCAGGCAGGTTTTTTTTTTTTTACCACTAGTGCCAACTGGGAAGTCCTTTTCAACCCTGAAAGTGAAAGTAAAACTGAAAGTGAAGTCACTCAGTCGTGTCTGACTCTTTGCGACCCCACAGACTATAGCTTACCAGGCTCCTCTGTCCATGGGATTTTCCAGGCAAGAGTACTGGAGTAGGGTGCCATTGCCTTCTCCAGAGGATCTTCCTGACCCAGGGATTGAACCCAGGTCTCCTGCATTGTAGGCAGAGGCTTTACCATCTGAGCCACTAGGGAAGTCCTAGACTCTATTAATTTCCCATTCAGTGGTGTGGGAAAATAATAGCAATTGTTTTATGCATTTTAATTTATGCCCTGTAAAAACACTAACAGATAAAGAATTCCCCAAACTGGAATGGTGATGACTGAACTTGATTTTTTTAAAGAGGGTTGTTTTCCAAAGAGTTTACAGAGAAACATTCTTAAAAGGACTGAGGATTTTGCACAGCATTAATTTCATTGCACAAGTCTATTTTGGGTACACACTGTCAACAGATCCTAGTGGCTAGTTTATTTCAAATGCACAGTGCACATACTTCACATACTGGGATATAATGCCAAGAGAGATCATAACCAAGTCCATGACCTCAAGTCTTGGTCTACAGAACATGAAAATCAAAGAATGCATAATCTAGAAAAATGGTACTGATGAACCTATTTGCAGGGCAGGAGTAGAGAGAGACACAGAGAACAGACTTATGAACACAGCAGGGGAAGGAGAGGGTGGGATGGACTGAGAGAGTAACACTGAAACATACATATTACCATACGTAAAATAGCTAGTGGGAAGCTGCTCTGTAACACAGGGAGCTCAACACAGTGTACAGGGGTAGGATGGGGTGGTGGTGGGAGGCAGGTTCAAGAAGGAGGAAACACATCTATACTTATGGCTGATTCACGTTGTTGTATGGCAGAAATCAATATAACATTATAAAGCAATCATCATCAAATTAAAAATAATTAAAAAAAAATAAGAATACAGATTCAGCCTAGTAGAGTTGACACACTATTCTAGAAGGCTGGAGTCCTGGCTCAAGGCTCAGCCTCTCTTCTACCTATCAGTAAGACCTAGCACAGACTACTTAAACACCCAGCCTCATCTGGACAATACGTGAAACAGGTTTAATGATCTTGGAGGTCTCTTCTAGTCTTCCAGTCTCATGAAGATGAGTAGAGAAAAAGTGAAAGTGAAGTTGCTCAGTCGTGTCCAACTCTTTGCGACCATCTGGGCTGTAGCCTACCAGGCTCCTCCATCCACGGGATTTTCCAGACAAGAGTATTGGAGTGGATTGCCATTTCCTTCTCAAGGGGATCTTCCCAACCCAGGGATGGAACCCAGGTCTCCCACATTGCAGGCAGACACTTTACTCTCTGAGCCACCAGGGAAGCCCATGGGTAGAGATGTCCTTACTAAAATCGCTTTTCCACCGCAAACTTTTGCTTCAAGAAACTATCATTCCCACCTCAGGAAGTTAAATTTGTTTCACCTGAAAACTAATTTCAAGGCAAGAAGTTAGTTGTGAACAGAGACAACACACCGGTTTCAAGCAACCTCTAGCACAGAACGATCTGTCTTGCTCACCCTCAGATGAATATGACTCCTTTATTTCTATGGTTGGTTTTCCTCATGAATACACATCAGTCCGGTTAGTAAAGAAACTCTTAGCTCAATCCAATAACATGAATCTGATTCAGTAATGACACATTTTCTAAAGGTAACTCTTCAGCCTTCCTCAGGTATAGCATTCATCCACGTAGAAATTTGTTCCCATCCCTAAATCTCCCCAAGAGATTTGCTGCAGATTTGCTGTCTGAGGTCCTCCCTTGAAGATGTAGCTGCTGAGGTGATGGTTCTCCTGGCATTTTAGATGACATGTTGGCACACATTACAGGATCCGTGGTCATGTGTGTGTGTGTGTTTGTGTGTGTGTGTGTGTGTGTGTGTGTGTGTGTTAGTCACTCAGTCATGTATGACTGTTTGTGACCCCATGGACTGTAGCCCACCAGTCTCCTCAATAATATTTGACTTCTTTCGGCCATCCAGATTCTATCACCTGCTCCTCATTCTTCCTCTGATGGTTATATCTCTGAGAGTCAGCATTAGAGAAAGCTTAGAGATGAGTAATATCTAACCAGGAAGGAGAATACAACAAATGTTGAGTGGGATTAATTTCATCACAAAGAAAAACAATTGGTTTGTATATTCTATTTACATGTCTGTTAATCTGTGTATTCGTCTATTTCATTCGATCACAAGGGAAAATGCCCCATTTCCTGCTTCCTTCCAAATGGCTTTCTCCATGCTGATTCTGCTCTTAGGTCTCTTTTAGACCCAAACCATTTGTTTCTTTGGACTGAAGGAATCTTCCTGAACTTTCCCCCAAATCCTCTATTTCACAGCCTTATGCACTTGAATCATTCATCTAACCAAATCTAGAAAGCTCATAATTTATTAAGCTACAATTTAATTGTTCCCAGTTGTCCATGTACTTTCTCCTTTGAAGAGGTAAACTGCTTAAAATTAATCATTTTAGCAATTTTAAGCTTTTCTTCTCTGAAACTTGTCTTTTTGTTTTTAATTCCTTTTTTATTCTGGATTAAAACCTGTTTTACCACCCTTTTCCCCAAACATCACCCATGACTAAAAATACCCAGTTTTTGTTCTTTCTGTCCATTTTTTTAGCAGTCTTCAAAGAATTTTCTGTGTTCATTTCTCTTTTGTGCAGCCCTCCCCAGCTCCCCCATCATTTCCATTTAGCAAACAAGACAATCGTTCTGTAATGATTTGTTTGTCTGTCTCAGATCTTTACACAACTCTCCTTGCTTTCCCCAATGTGTTATGCACATACTATTTTTGTTAAGTTCCACATTCTTCTTTTTTTTTTTCAGAAGGCCCGCAGTTCTTTGAGCTTTAATTATGGTGTCTCAAAAGATTCTTCAGCTGCTTTCATGCTCGTGAATTTTATACTTCCTCTTATTGCACCTTATTCACCAGATTTCTTAATTCCCCAAAATTTACTTTCTTGAAATCTGATACTTTTGTATAGCCGCATTGTTTGAAACTTACATCTCATTATTCCCAAAATGAGTCATCTGTGGACGTGGAAACCCTTTTGCCTGCCCAACTGCTGTCTTCAAATTACAATGTTTTACTTCTTCTTTCACCCCACTGCAAAAAGATACCTGTATTATTTTTTCTCTCCAGCAATTTCTATTATTATTAATTCTCTCCAGAATCTCTAAAGATAATCAAAATTCTAACATATCATTAAATCAAAATCTTTTATTTATGACCAAAATGACAATAATCCTCTGCCTTCCATTTATCTCTTGATCCAGTCAATACCTTTGTTAGGATCAAGCCAGAATTACCTAGCACGGTGCCAGACTTTGTTTCTAATCATCAGTAATCAATTTCTTAAGGAGAGGCATCTAGTCCAGAAAGAAGGAAATATAGTCTATGAGCCAAAAATCTGAATCAATTGAAAAGAATTACAAATAAAGCTAGAGTTCCAGAGAAGTTGGAAATATACATATTAAATGTTCAAGCATCTACCTTTTTTAAAGCAAGTGACAGATAAATATAGAATTTGAACATGGAAGAATGAAAGTTAAAACCACTTCCTGGAACCAAATTAGTTTTCGAAATTCTTTTGCCTTGAATGTAAAGTTATTATCGTAAAAGTCGTCATGTACTGCAACCCTGTACTGACTTCAAAGTGAAGTATCAACAAAGACGATCACTCTTCAACATGAGAAAGAATATCTTGATGGAGGCAAGGCAAATAACATATGAATTCTGGTTGGTTTGAGTAGAAAGAGAACCTGTAATTGAGGAAAAGGGTTTAACCAAAAGGATTTGAGCCCATTTGATTAAAAGTATTTTTAAAAGTCTCACATAAGCATCCCTGGATATTAGAGTTCTGAGGTTTATCCATCACTAGTCATTTTCCAATTAACTGCATATCCTAATATCCCCTGATCCTAGTTCAATGGCTTCAGTGACTGATAATTTTGTGTCTTTTCAGAACACATACTTAAAACTGAAGCCTTAGGATTGTGATTACAATCATTCTGTGGGTTTGGGTTTGCAATCCTGATTATTCAGAGAGTGTTTCTTTCTTCTGGGCCACCGTTTCAGCATCAGGTAGCTTCCACCAGGTAAACTGGGTGAACTCTGTAGATGTACTGGTGGGAATTTTTCTCAGAAAAGGAAAATTCAGTATTACAATAGTTCAGTTAATTTATTTAACAAAAGTTATAACCACACATGTGAAGTGATTATTAACTGCGACATTTACATCCATGTGTTTAAAATGTTATACACATGATTTTAGCAATAAAAATGAAGAAACTTCAAAAATACAGCATGGATAAATCTTAAGAAATAGTGTTGAACCAAACAAACACAAAATGAGGAAAATTCTATTTAAAACAGAGTAGGGAAATGTATATATTACAAAAATTATTATTATATTTTTAAAAAAGGAATTATCCCTGATTAGAGAAAACTAAAGAGATATGACAATTGAATGAAGGCAATGGCAGCCCACTCCAGTACTCTTGCCTGGAAAATCCCATGGATGAAGGAGCCTGGTGGGCTACAGTCCATGGGGTCGCTAAGAGTCGGACACGACTGAGCGACTTCACTTTCACTCTTCACTTTCATGCATTGGAGAAGGAAATGGCAACCCACTCCAGTGTTCTTGCCTGGAGAATCCCAGGGACGGGGGAGCCTGGTGGGCTGCGGCCTATGGGGTCGCACAGAGTCAGACACAACTGAAGCGACTTAACAGCAGCAGCAGCAGTATTGACCCTAAACTATGTCCTATACTAAAGAGAAACTTTCACTGGAAGGTGAAAATTGCTATAAAGGATTATTTAATAAAAGTGTTATTGTGGGCAGTAGATCGTATTGTATGAATGTAAATTTATAAACTTATCACTGTATTATTCTCCAAGCAAGAATACTGGAGTGGGTTGCTATTTCCTCCTCCAGGGGATCTTCCTGACCCAGGGCTTAAACCCATGTCTCCTGCATTTCTTATATTGGCAAGCAGATTCTTTACCACTGAGCCACCTGGGAAGACGGATTCCATTTATATAAAGTTGCAAACCAAGAAAAATTAAACTATGTTCTTTAAACGTGCATTACTAGGTGTAAAATTATAAAGAAAGGCAAGGAAATTAACCATGATTACAGTCATTCTGTGGATTTGGGTTTGCAACACTGATTATTCAGAGTGTTATTTCTTCTGGGTCAACATTTTGGCATCAGGTATCTCCCACCAGGTAAACTTGGTAAAACTCTGCAGATGTATGGTAGATGTAAGTATGGGGGCAGCATAATCCCATAATAGGATACCACAATAGGGTAGTGATTATCTCTGGCATGGAGGGAGGATCTTACTTAGGGCAGGGACCCCCTGGGGACTTTGGAGTGCTAGAACATTCTATCTTGTATCCTGGGTAAAGATTGTGTGAAGATTGTGCTCTATAAATATTAAACAGAATATCTACATTTTATGAACTTCTCTGTACATGTTTTCTAAAGGAAGGAGGGAAGAGAAAGAGGGAGGGGAGGAAAGAGAAGAGAAGGAAGCAGGAGAAAGATGCCAAGATACAATTTGTTACCTGACTTTATACCCTTATTGATGAGTGATTTGCTCTACTCTAGTCATCCTTGTTAAAATAAGGAGAAAATTGACACTTAATCTTATTTTAGAGCAGAAACCCACTATTGCTTCCAGGTTTCTGACTTGGTACAAGTCTGAGCTTTAGAGCTGTCAAATATCCAGGCATAACTTGATGTAATCCAAGTAACTACAGAAACGGGTAATTGACAGAAGCAAGATCTGTACGGTCCAGCTGCAGATTTGGAGAACACCCAGGGCAACAGGTAGACAATGGCATCAAAACGATAAGAGAAGAAATCAACAATAACCAATGTCAGCCTTCCTACATCTTAACTCGTTAGATCCTCTTCCTGTGACATACGACTTAGCATATAAGTGAAAGAGTGTTGTATGGCTGCATAGACTGGGAACCCAACCACAAAGCTGTGTAACCACCTCCCAGCTTCAACTCCATTTCTGTCTCCCGCGGCTGCAGGCTCTGACTTGATGTTCATCAGTACCTGAAGTGAGTTGTCCTCTTTCCTGCATCCATTTCACAGGTGGTCCTTTCCCCACTCCTTGCCTAACCATTGTGCATCCTCCAATTCTCAGCTGAAATTTTACTTCTTGGAGAAACCTCTTTTAATTCTCCAATCTAAATCAAGTCTCCTTGTAATACTCTCTCATGGCATTCCTTCCTTTTCCTTCACAGCATTTATCATATCTTATAATTATATACTCATTTGTGAAACTATTTACTTTCCCACCAGCCTTGAGTTCCTGAGAGTAGTATACTATCTGTTTGATACCAACTGTTTTCCCAGTTACTAGCACAGTATCTGGAATACAGCACTCAAATCTTTTTGTTGACTCATGAGAGAATGAATGAATGAATGAATGATTTGTCAACCAGCCTAACAATTTCTACTCTCTCTTCCAATAGACAGAGACATGACTGAAATATTGGTTAAATAATATCATCACATATAGAAAACAAACTAGTGGTTACCAGTGCGAAGAGTGAAGGGGAAGGGGCAAGAGAGGGATACAAAATTAAGAGATACAAATGATTGTGTTTAAGATAGGTAAGCAACAAGGATATATTGAACAGCATGGGGAAATATAGCCATTATTCTGAAATAGCTTTAAATGAAGCATAACCTGTAAAATACTGAATCACTCAGGTATACACTTGCAACTAATATAAATCAAATATACTTAAAATCTGAAAAAAATACTATCACCAAAAACCCTCCCATAACCATAAAAGATTTTCTATAACATTGGCAGGCTCAAAGGAGATCATGTTTGTGAAAGTACTTTATAGACAGAATCAACTATTCTTTCCTGAATTTTGTAGTTCCATATAGGAGACTGACTCATTTTTCCATTTCTTCATAATACCTACTATAGATCCAAACACACAGCAGGTGCACAATTAATCTTTGTTGAATGACTGAAAATCTAGTTTAATAAAGTGATTATACTTTTTAAAGAATATTTTAATAGTATGTGAAGACAAACGTTACATAGAGAAAGTGAAGTGGGGAAAGTATCTAGAGTTCACTTTATTCTGCCCTAAGAGTCACTGAAGAACATACTTCTCCAGCTCTCAAGTGCCATTATTAGAGGACACAGCAAGGACAGTAACAAGAGAACTAGTTTTTAGGCTCAGTAAAACCTGTGTTTTACTTAAAAAGTGAAAGTGAGAGTGTCAGTTGCTCAGTCATGTTTGACTCTTTGACTCTTTGTGACCCCATGGACTGTAGCCCGCCAGTGTCCTCTGTCTATGGAATTTTCCAGGCAAGAATACTGTAGTGGGTAGCCATTCCCTTTTCCAGGGGATCTTCCAAACCCAGGGATTGAATGCAGGTAAATTCTTTACTGTCTGAGCAACTACAGAAGCCCATGGGTTTTACTGATAACTAAGTTAATTTTCATCTAACCTCCCAAGTTTGATCTCCTTATCATCAGTTGAGGCCACTGGAGTTGATTTTGGGGGTGCATTATTTAACTATTGGGATGCTTTGTAAGATCAATGACTTATTTAAAGGTTATTAAAATGTAAGATTTTTTTTTAAAGCTATGACCAACCTAGATAACATATTAAAGCAGAGACATTACTTTGCCAACAAAGGTTCATCTATACTAAGCTATGGCTTTTCTAATAGTCATGGATAGATGTGAGAGTTAGACTATAAAGAAAGCTTAGCACCAAAGAATTGATGCTTTTGAACTGTGGTGTTGGAGAAGACTCTTGAGAGTCCTTTGGACTGTAAGGAGATCAAACCAGTCAATCCTAAAGGAAATCAGTCCTGAATATTAGTTGGAAGGACTGATGCTAAAGTTGAAACTCCAATACTTTGGCCACCTGATGTGAAGAACTGACTCTTCTGACAAGCCCTGATGCCGGGAAAGATTGAAGGCAGGAGGAGAAGGGGACGACAGAGGATGAGATGGTTGGATGGCATCACCGACTCAATGGACATGAGTGTGAGTAAACTCCGTGAGCTTTTAACTCCCACACAGGGAGGCCCGGTGTGCTGCAGTCCAGGGGGTCGCAAAGAGTAGGACACAACTAAGCGACTGAACTGAAAATGTGAAATTAAATATTCTAACCAAGAATGGGCTTTCTTTTTTAAAAAGATTAAAGAATCTTTTCTTTGATGTTTAGATCTAGAAAAATCTCATATTATCCATAAGAAGTTTATGTTCACTCTTCAATATAAAAGAATAATTCTTCAGAAAATTTTCTCACAATTTTGTAGCTCTGGGGATACAGGACTTGCTACTGGGACAAACTAATACAGCATAAATAACTCATAATTCAGGCATCATTTCCATGACATTGACATACAGAACATAAAGAAATTCAACTATACAATAACAACATATAGAAGAAACTGGAAAACTGCTAAAAACTGTGTATGACTAGCTCTGCATATAGAACTAATTGAAGAAAGAGGTACAAAAAACCAAATGAGGATTTATATTTTAATTTGTGCAAATGCATATAGAAACCATGAAATTAATCTGTTCTGTGTTTGGGTGGTGCCAACTCCTTAAAATTTTAAGTAATATATGACCAACATTTCTCTAAACTATGCAAATACAACAAGCTAGATTATAGTGTTCTGTTTACTGGCTAGTTTTGGAAACATTTCCTGTCTTAAGTTTAAAGTAATAATTTATGTATTTTTCTTAAGATACAATCTACCCTGAAAGGAAGGGTGACATATTTGCTCTGGTCCTAAAAACACCCCCATGTGCAGTCAAGCCAAACAGCAGAGTGGTAGTTAAGGTGACATTCCACTTTTATTGGGGGTGGCTAGACTCTGCTTCCTTGAAGCATACCCATTAGAGACCCTAGAAACCAGCATGGTTTCCACAGGAATGGTCCTCTTGGGCACCACAATAAAATCTTGAAAAGTGGTTTAGAAGAAACATCTCTAAGGTTTTATACTTACCGATTTCTAATGTGGTACACTCTGAGCTTGATAAGAAACGCTTAGCCAATGCGATGTGATTCAGAATCCAAAATGAAAAAGGAAAAAACAATCTGCAAAACAATGGTATGTAAACAAGTGTTCTTCTTCCCAAGGTTGATCCACAGAGTTTTATCTGTCCTTCCCTCCCATCCACTCCACAGTCACCCTAAACTCCAGAACATAGGGGTGCAAATTCCATCACCCCTTAAAGAAACTGAGGCCCAGGATGTCTGCAAGTATAAAGCCCTGGTCCAAGTGTTGTCCTTCTGCAAACCTAATTCTTAATTAATATCCCTTTAATACTTGCTATTGTAAAACATTGGGCTGGACTTGAAGCTTGAGGAATAGGCAAACATCTGTGTGTGTGTGTGTAGTTACTTCCTTGACCACTGCTGGTTCACAAACTTAATTTAAAACCTATTTTTGTTGTAGCCAAATAAATAAATATTGTAAAATAAATAGAATCTTTTTTTAGAAGTAAAAGATATGTTATCTGATTTGAATCACTTGAGATGTTTGCAAGATTCAATGCAAAAGATAAAAATGCAGATTAAAAAGATTATACTTGAAGAAGAAAAATCATGCTCTTCTTAAAAGAACTCTAAAATACATTAGCATCTAGTTAAAGCACCCTGGTGGTAAAAAAAAATTTGCCTGCCAACACAGAAGACTCAAGAGGGTTCTATCCCTGGGTTGGTAAGATCTCCTGGAGAGGAAATGGCAACCCACTCCAGTACTCTTGCCTGGAAAATTTCACTGACAGAGGAGCCTGGTGGGCTACAGTCCATGGAGTTGACAAAGAGTTGGATAAGACTGAACATGCACACATACACATGCACACACACACACACACACACACACACACACAGATTTCCAAGATTTAGATGCACTGTGGGTCTAAGCATGTTCACCTAAGTAGACCGCCTCTATAGGTCTATAGGATGATTATAGGGTGATTGCCTCTATAGAGTGATTGCCTCCAGCCGTTTCACGGTCACCAACCTCATCTTCCAATTCCAATATTTTAAAGGAGGTTCCAAAGGAGCACTGTCCTTTAAAGAAGTAGTGTGCCTTGCTATATTGAAAATGGAAAACCAAGAAGACCTACTGTACAGCACGTGGAAGTCTGCTTAATGTTATGTGGCAGCCTGATGGGATGGAGAGTTTAGGGGAGAATGGATATATGTATATGGAAGCCTGAGTCCCTTTGCTGTCCACCTGAAACTATCATGAAATTGTTAACGACTATACCCCAACATAAAATAAAAAGCTTAAAGTTCAGAAAAATAGAGGTAAAAAAAAAAAAAGTAGTGTGTCTAACAGCCAAGTATTGAGGTCAGCCCCACTGGAATGGCAGTTCTGGTTCCACATCTGACTCTCTGCATTACCATGGGAGCCTGCTTCATCTCACAATGTCTCAGTAAAGTGACCGGCATAATAACCACTTTATTCATGAAGGGACACCGTAAAGACCACTTTAAATTCTCATAGCAAGACTCCTTACTGAGCCAAACGAAGCATCTTCTGATTTCAGTCATCTCTTTTCTAAATATATAAACACATGGCCAGCTTATCAGCTAATAATAATAATAGTTTAATAAAAACAACAAGACTCTAATATGTCAAGCAATAAACTAGGTATTTTTAAAGACATCATTAAATAAATTCTCAACCTTCATGTTAAAGTTTTTAACATGTGAGCCATTTTTTACATGTGAGGAATCTGAGATTCAGAGCTATAAGACACTTTCCCAAGACCAAGCAACTAATCAGAGTATAAACAGAATTCAAACCCAGGCCTGTCTATAGGCTTCAAACTATAGTGTTATTTCCACTAGGTCAGAATTATTAAGAGTTTCCAATAAAATTATAATTTACAAAGCACTTTTATAAAAGTTCTGAAAGATGAAAATTTCTGGGTTATCATGAAATTTATGATTGAAAATAATAAAATCAGTAGTATATTGGGCATATGTGGCTAAGTCCACATATTATTGTATTTACAACATGCCAAGGAAAAGCTGATTAAGCTTATCAAGTAAATCAGTCAGGCAAATTCAAAACTTCTATTAAGCAAGTCAACCAATCTGACAGAAAGCAACACAATATTGTAGTTATCCTTCAATTAAAAATAGATAAAAAATGTTTTAAAAGTCAGCCAAATTGCTTATGGTTTTCATTGAATTTTTAATTTCCCTGTAATTTACACGAGTGTGTAGAATACACTCACAAACATGGTCAGATCTTTTATGTTCTCTAAGGTAGTCGTGTAATGAGGTGCATGGGGTCAGGGGAAGGTCTGAAGACTATTTTTCAGCATTTCAAAGAGTCTAACAAATATCAAATATGTCTACTAGATAAGGCAGAACAGGCTAACTAAATAACCACATTCTTAAGCTTTTGACCAAAATTACTTCAGCTCAATGCAGTAATACTCATGATCTCATCCTGATCAGAAAGACTGATTGGGAATTGCATATGTCTTTGGTTATAAAAAAGTTTCAAAAAACATAATGATTACTTAATATCATAAAGGTATATGTGCCAAGATGTTTATGCTTATTGCAGCATTATAGTTACGGTACCAAAAGGGGTGGGGACTGGAAACTAGATGCTCAACAATAAAGGAATAACTATGTAAACTATAGCTTATTCATGCAACGGAATACTACCTAACTAAAAAAAGGCCAGGCATCACTTCAAGATATGTTATAGACTAAAATACAGAAAAATACAGAATAAAATACACAGGTCACAGAACAGTATTTATTCCTTGCATACTAAGAGCCTTATTGTCTCACCAGGTTAAGAAGATGTGGATAGAGATATGCATATTCTCTGTATACCCAGTGCACTAATAGAAATATGCAAAATTGCTTTAATAGAAAAGGAGAGAAGTAACTGGAACTGGTGGGCTTGCCTTGCATTTCAGTGGTAAAGAATCCACCTGCCAATGCAGGAGACATGGGTTCAAACCCTAGGTTGGGAAGATCTCCTGGAAAAAGAAATGGCAACCCACTCCAGTTTTCCTGCCTGGGAAATCCCATGGACAGAGGAGACTGGAGGGTTACAGTCCATGGGGTGACAAAGAGTCAGGCACGACTTAGCAACTTATCAACAACAACAACCTAAACTGGTAACAGCAGTAATTTCCAGGAAAGGAAGGAAAATGAGGACAGACAAATAGGGTCTTTCACTTTCTACTCTAAATTCTTTTTTTTTAATTTATTTAATTGGAAGTTAATTACTTTACAATATTGTATTGGTTTTGCCATACATTGACATGAATCAGCCATGGGTGTACATGTGTCCCACATCCTGAACCCCCCTCCCACCTCCCTTCCCATCCCATTCCTCAGGGTCGTCCCAGTACACCGGCCCTGAGCGCCCTGTCTCATGCATCAAACCTGGGCTGGCACTCTATTTCACATATAGTAATATACATGTTTCAATGCTATTCTCTCAAATCATCCCACCCTTACCTTCTGCCACAGAGTCCAAAAGTCTGTTCTTTACATCTGTGTCTCTTTTGCTATCTCACATATAGGGTCATTGTTACCATCTTTCTAAATTCCATATATATGTGTTAATATACTGTATTGGTATTTTTCTTTCTGACTTACTTCACTGTATATAATAGGCTCCAGTTTCATCCACCTCATTAGAACTGATTCAAATGCATTCTTTTTAACAGCTGAGTAATATTCCATTGCTTATACGTACCACAGCTTTCTTATCCATTAATCTGCCGATGGACATCTAGGTTGCTTCCATGTCCTGGCTATTGTAAACAATGCTGCAATGAACATTGGGGTACACGTGTCTCTTTCAATTCTGGTTTCCTTGTGTGTATGCCTAGCAGTGGGATTGCTGGGTCATAAGGCAGTTCTATTTCCAGTTTTTTAAGGAATCTCCACACTGTTCTCCATAGTGGCTGTACTAGTTTGCATTCCCACCAACAATGTAAGAGGGTTCCTTTTTCTCCACACCCTCTCCAGAATTTATTGTTTGTAGACTTTTTGATAGCAGCCATTCTTACTGGTGTGAGATGGTACCTCATTGTGGTTTTGATGTACATTTCTCTGATAGTGAGTGATGTTGAGCATCTTTTCTTGTGTTTGTTAGCCATCTGTATGTCTTCTTTGGAGAAATATCTATTTAGTTCTTTGGCCCATTTTTCACTTGGGTCATTTATTTTTCTGAAATTGAGCTGCATGAGCTGCTTGTATATTTCTGAGATTAATTCTTTGTCAGTTGCTTTGTTTGTTATTATTTTCTCCCATTCTGAATGCTGTCTTTTCACCTTGCTTATAGTTTCATTCGTTGTGCAAAAGCTTTTAAGTTTAATTAGGTTCCATTTGTTTATTTTGCTTTTATTTCCATTACTCTGGGCGGTGGGTCATAGAGGATCCTGCTGTGATTTATGTCAGAGAGTATTTTGCCTATGTTTTCTACTCTAAACTCTTATATGGCTTGAATTTGGACAAAGAGCATCAATTGTGTTGTAATTTTTTAATTCGTTAATACATGCAAGAGGGTCCTTTGCTTTGGTAAATGTTTCCAACCAAGGGCTCCACATGGAAACAAAAAGAAAATGAGTCCCTGGTAGTGGAAACTAAGTGACCCGCTGGTGTGGAAATACTCTTCCAGCGCACATATGTAACACACGCATCCACGCCACCAGGGAGGGATCAGGAGTGAAGCATTTATGGAGAATGCTCTGTTTCTCATTGCCAGAAATCTATACCATGTGACAACTCTTCTCTACAACCTTAGCTGGTAGCTAAGCATTGTCAACAAGTTGGAGGAATAGCACAAAGACCCTTCAGGAATGCTGGTACCTTCCTGAGACTGGTCCCACTCCTCACTGGACACAGGTGTCCCTGAGAGGGAAGTCCCCGTGTAAGCTCGTCCTGTGAGGGGCAGGACCAACCTTGCCATTCCCACCATGCAAATAGGACTGGACCTGCTCCATCAGCTGCAGTATCAAACAGCTTGCCGTCTGCCCAGCTCCAACTCTGGCACAAGAGCTCAGCCCATAGTGATAAATGTGCTGTGTGCTGGAAGTACCCCAACCCCCCACCCACGGCTCTGCTAGACAGTGAGAATCTCTCTCTAAAAGGTAAGTGATGGGCTTCACAAGCCTTGTAAAATTGCACTTCTTAGGATATTCCAGTTCAACTATTTCAGAGTGAGCTCAAAGTAGGTCTCAGCCATATTGAGATTGATCAGGAGAAGAGAGGGGGTCTTATCTAGACCTCTTCTCACAACTGTTCCACATTCCATCCAAGTCTCTTTTTCCCTTTATCTAAAAAAAAACTTTATTTTATACTGGAGTATAACTCATCAACAATACTGTGATAGTGTCAGGTGGACAGCAAAGAGACTCGGCCATACATATACATGTATCCGTTCTCCTCCAAACTCCCCTCCCATCAACCCAAGTCTTTTATTCCAAGTTTCTTAGTTTGTATCAGACTGGCCTAGACATCACATGCTTCTGTGCTCTCTTGGCCCAATTTTTGCCAGGAACTAAACAAGGATGAGTCTCTGCCAATGCTAAGGTTGTTCTGCTGAAGGGACAGATGCCATCAAATGAGGACCATGGAGGCTGTGGGAAGAGGCAGCCTGAGTAAGGAAGGAAGAACAGAACTTGCAGCACAACTTCTCGACAGTTTGGCTGAGACTCACCCCTCTCTACTTGTGGTTAGGATGCCATGGGATAGGATACATGTCTCTTCCCTCTCTCTGATAAGGCTGCGGTAATGAAGATGGAGAGGTGACTGAGCAAGTGAGCACATGTGCAATTCAAGAGCCAGTTTGCATAGGTCAATGCAAGCACGTGTGGTCAAAGCAAAAGGAGACACGTATTAAGTGGGGTTTTTCCAAGGGACAGTAGAAATCAGAAACAAAATGCTGCATTAAAGAAAGAATAAAGAAAGGCTGAGCATCTCAAAAGGTATAACCAAAAAGACTTATCACATCCTTGTTCATTCTCAGTTAGTGGTGCCTTTTCAGCAACTTTACCTTCGAATGTATTGGTGCTGCAGAAGACATTTGAGACTCCCTTGGACTGCAAGGAGATCAAACCAGTCAATCCTAAAGGAAATCAACCCTGAATATGCATTTCAAGGACTGACACTGAAGCTGAAGCTCCAAAGTTTTGGCCACTTGATGCAAACTGCTGACTCACTGGAAAAAACGCTGATGCTGGGAAAGATTGAGGGTAGGAGAAGGGGGCAACAGAGGATGAGATGGTTGGATGGCATCACTAACTCAATGGACATGAATTTGAGCATGTCTGGGAGATAGTGAAGGACAGGGAAGTCTGGCATGTTGAAGTCCATTGGGTCACAAAGAGTCAGGCACAACTTAGCTACTGAACAACAACAACAAACAATAAAAGAGACTTTTAAAAGTTTTGAACAAAACAATGAAGGCACACTCTCAGCACACTCTTTTCTTTTCTTTTGAAGCCACTTAAATGAGATGATCAACAACAGGTTGTCCACTGAAAGCTGGTGGATTTCCGACAGAAAATGGGGAATCAGTGTAGCCCACAGCTGCCTGCCAGGCTCTCCGAGAAAGTGTCTATCCACGGTGGCTCTTTATTCTCTGTCCCTGACCCCCGGGCCTTGGCTTCAGGGTTTCCCGCATTTTGTGGCCTCCAACAGGATGTTCTCCTCTTGAACATCCATTCCTGTTTCCATCTGTCAACTCCCTGAAGTCTCAGACCTGAGCACCCTCCTCATCAAACCCAAAGCCACCCAGCCCTACAATCCATTCGACTCACACTAGCTCTTCCCTCCCACTTCTCAGCAGACACTTCACTTCCGCTTTTCACTGGACAACCCCAGCCCAGATGCTCAGTCTGAAAATCTGCACTACACTTCTCCAAAATGTTGATGATCTTGAGTCAAAAGACGTGGGTTTACTTCAATTGCTTACTCATCGTTTTTTACTATCTGACTCTTGCACTGGGAGAGAAAGCCCTGTGAAACCAGAGAGTTATCTTAGATGCTTCCACATCTTTGGTGCCTGGAGAAAAGTGAAAGTGAAGTCACTCAGTCATGTCTGACTCTTTGCGACCCCATGGACTGTAGCCGACCTGTCTTCTCTCTCCATGGGATTTTCCAGACAGGAATACTAGAGTGGGTTGCCATTTCCTTCTCCAGGGGATCTTCCCAACCCAGGGATCAAACCCAGATCTCCCGCATTGTAGGCAGACACTTTACCCTCTGAGCCACCAGGGAAGCCCTTGAGATTGGCGCCTGGAGAGGTGCTGCCCAAAATTACAACCTCAAGTTACAACACCTGAACAGCTGCTCTTCTGAATTGTTGTTGTCGTTCAGTCACTCGGTCATGTCCAGATCTTTGCGACCCCATGGACTACAGCACACCAGCCTTATTTATCCTTCACCATCTCCCGGAGTTTGCTCAAACTCGTTTCCATTGAGTCGGTGATGCCAGTTGTTCCCTTCTCCTCCTGCCTCCTGCCTTTTCCAAAGGTCAGTGGAAAAGACCTTTCCCAGCATCAAGGCCTTTTCCAATGAGTCAGCTCTTCACATCAGGTGGCCAGAGTATTGGAGTTTCAGCTTCAGTATCTGTCCTTCCAGTGAATATCCAGGGTTGATTTCTTTAGGATTGACTGGTTTGATTTCCTTGCTATCCAAGGGACTTTCAGGAGTCTTCTCCAGCACCATAGTTCAAAGGCATCAATTCTTTGGTGCTCAGCCTTTTTTATTGTCCAACTTTCACATCTGTACATGACTAGTGAAAAAACCATAGCTTTGACTATACAGACTTTTGTAGGAAAAGTAATGTCTGTGATTTATAATATTCTGTCTGGGTTGGTCATAGCTTTTTTTTTAAGGAGCAAGTGTCTTTTAATTTCTTGGCTGCAGTCACCACCCACAGTGATTCAATTTCTTCTGAATTGGGATATATTATACTCTTTGATTCCAAAGACTCTGTAGAAAGAAAAGAATAAAATATATCTTATGAATAATTTTTGTATTGCTTATTGTTGAAATGATAATATTTACCAACAAAAGGTAACATTTTTATTTTATAAGGTTAAATAAGATATTATTTAAATTAATTTTACTTGTTTATTTTTTAATATGACTAGAAGAGCTTAAATTACCTATGTGGCTTACATTCTATTTCTATAGAGCATTGTTGACCTCAAATTATGACTGGCACATTTTAGGTGGCCAATACTTATTAAATACACACGTATATTCCACATTTATAAAAATTGTGGTTTCTTGGGTCCAACATTTAAACTGGCTAAACCTCTTTTCATTTTCACTATTTGACATGACAATAAAAATATCTATCTCACAGGACTTTTTATGAAGACTGAATGAAATCAGTTCAGTTCAGTCGCTCAGTTGTGTCCAACTCTTTGCGACCCCATGAATCACAGCACACCAGGCCTCCCTGTCCATCACCAACTCCCGGAGTTCACCCAGACTCACATCCATCGAGTCAGTGATGCCATCCAGCCA
>NW_011494640.1:13237318-13237545 GCF_000754665.1 Bison bison bison | reverse complement strand
GTTGGTCATAACTTTCCTTCCAAGGAGTAAGCGTCTTTTAATTTCATGGCTGCAGTCACCATCTGCAGTGAGTTTGGAGCCCAGAAAAATACAGTCTGACACTGTTTCCACTGTTTCCCCATCTATTTCCCATGAAGTGATGGGACCAGATGCCATGATCTTCATTTTCTGAATGCTGAGCTTTAAGCGTAACTTTTTCACTCTCCACTTTCACTTTCATCAAGAGG
>NW_011494640.1:13232488-13235833 GCF_000754665.1 Bison bison bison | reverse complement strand
CACGAACCTCATTCCATAGTTCATCAGGCACTCTATCTATCAGATCTAGGCCCTTAAATCTATTTCTCACTTCCATTATATAATCATAAGGGATTTGATTTAGGTCATACCTGAATGGTCTAGTGGTTTTCCCTACTTTCTTCAAGTCTGAATTTGGTAATAAGGAGTTCATGATCTGAGCCACAGTCAGCTCCCAGTCTTGTTTTTGTTGACTGTATAGAGCTTCTTCATCTTTGGAGGCAAAGAATATAATCAATCTGATTTCAGTGTTGACCATCTGGTGATGTCCATGTGCAGAGTCTTCTCTTGTGTTGTTGGAAGAAGGTGTTTGCTATGACCAGTGCTTTTTCTTGGCAAAACTCTATTAATCTTTGCCTTGCTTCATTCCGTATTCCAAGGCCAAATTTGGCTGTTACTCCAGGTGTTTCTTGACTTCCTACTTTTGCATTCCAGTCCCCTATAATGAAAGGACATCTTTTTTGGGTGTTAGTTCTAAAAGGTCTTGTAGGTCTTCATAGAACCGTTCAACTTCAGCTTCTTCAGCATTACTGGTTGGGGCATAGACTTGGATTACTGTGATATTGAATGGTTTGCCTTGGAAATGAACAATGCTGCCCAAATTTTAAAATACTACCTAAAGATATGTTCTTTGTATTTAAAGTACATTGAATGCTTCAAGAATGAGAAATGCACTGTAATTGAATAATCCCCTAATTACTAGGACAGCTCTATTATCAAAACATGTAAACACTGAGAACAACTACTCTGAAAGAGATAGGATTAATACTCTGAAACCACATTCATTATCAATCTTACAATCAGAATGCTGACTTCAGCAGAAAATCAGGGGTTTGCCAAAATTATGGCAGAAAATAGATTTAACAGCTTAATGAAAACATAGATCCTAATTATTTTGCATTCCAGATTTCAGCCTAGATACGGTGTTTCCCCTTTGGGTAATTAACTGTTCCATTTGGTAAAGTACATTTTATATGTCAAGGAGAAAATGGCTTCAAACTGAAAAATAAGATGGAATAACAAATGGGGTGGGGGAAGTCAAATTAACTCAAAAAGAGACAAATCACAGTCATTTTGACCTAAGTATCTCTGAATGTTTGTCAGTAACAACCATATTCTCAACTCTCACTAATATGACTGAAATATACAGTTTGGAAGGGGGAGGTAGCAGAATCAAAAAATATCCTAGAATTCTTTATCACAAAACAGGAGATTTAAATTTATGATAGATAAAAGTTTACCTCATTTTCAATCCAGTGAATATCATACAAAGTTAAGGAAAAGTGGCTATTGATCTAATTTCAGGCTTCAAATTTAAGCAAATGAAATCCAATTTTAAGCCTTGACATATTCAGTTTCTTTAAAAGACACCTTTGAATAGGAAGTCTAGGTTTTGTTGTAGAGACAGAAGTCTTTGTTGTTTTTTCTCTCTCCTTTACTTTGCTATGTGTTTGAAATATACTAAAGGAGTGGTTCTCCACTGGAGGTGGGAGAGTCTGTTCCCCAGGGCACATGTGTCTGGGGACATTTTTGTCCCATCATGGGAGAAGTTACTGGCATCTTGTGGGTATAGCCATGGATGCTGCTGAACATCCTGCCAGTTCAGCCCCAACAACAAAGAGATGTCCAGACCAAAATGTCAGTGGTGCTACTGGTGAGAAATCCTATACCAAAGGACCAGTTGACTATAAAATGTTTCAGAAACTTTTTTCAAATCAAATGAAATTGAGTACATTCTTGATGATCTCGGGCAACCAACAGTGCATGAATACAAAGCCAAGGAAGCAACACATAAGTAAACTGGTTATAAGTCATTATAGAAAAACTTAAAGATTATCCATCAGTTTGTAGGAACAGATCAAGGAAAAGAATAATGTTAACAAAATGATTAATGTAGCTGAGGCACAGCTTATAAAGATGAAAGATTTTCTTTGACACACTTCATTCAACACTTACTAGGGAGTAAGGACTTTGAAGGATATAAAAGCAGAAAATCCCAAAGTTTATCATCAACAAACTTACGATAGACTAAAGTTAAGACAGCCCTTGAAGAAATGTCTCTGCAATTTAACAAAATCTGGGAGGCATTGCACCATAAAAAATAAGAATCCTGGCTTTGGAATCATCAAAGGACAAACCAGGACTCGAATCAAGACATACCCTGGGAGAGCCTCTTAATCCCTCTGAGCTTCAGATTTCTCCTCTATAAAGTGGGGATAATAACACCTACTCAGTGGGGTAAGTGTGAGGATTATGTGTGATTAAGTATGTTAATTGTCTGGCATGAAGCCTCTGTCACGGTGGTTACTCAATACATGCCAATGCCTTGCTTCTTGATTATGCTATTAGTGTTTTCATCTTAGCTATACCTAAGTAACCATGGTGAGGTGACATGAAAAGGAAGACTTTTTGCAAGTGTTATGGAAATGCTGGGGTATTTTGAGAAAAAGCTAACTGAAACAAACAAAAACTCTGAACTCCGAAAAATGATTAGAAAAGAAAGAAGTAGTAAGAGTCAAGAAATTTGGTTATAACAATAATGATGACAAATGCTAGAGGATGTAGAAGTCAGTTGATGATGGAACATTCCCAGTTGAAAGAGATACCACTCCAGAACACACTACAAAAATTTATGTTATTCCAATAAAGCAAGATGTGACCTGAACTTTGAGAAAGAATCATATATTTATAGCTAAGTAGAAACAAAGAACTGGTTGCAGAAGTTCTCAGACCAAAATTCATTTGCAAAAACGTTTTAGGATCTGTACAACAGCTCCTGGATATTCAAAGGGTTTGAAACATAGACTTAGTTAAAAACTACTAGGTAGTAGTAGACTACCCAGTATACTAAGTATATGTTTTTGTATTGGACATATTTTAAAACTTTCCATAGAAATCCTTGTTAGTGTTGGTGCTATCATCAGCAACGGATTTCTCAACACTTTTCAAGTATTTTCATACCTGCATTTTAAGTTTTTATGTGTTACCATCCTAAAAGATAAATAAGGCAGGTATTAATGTTCCTATTTTATTGGTAAGTATATAGAGATTGTGAGGTTAAGCAGTTTGGGGGAGTCTTTGCCACAAACTGGTGGGAAAATTGACTCTAACACTCTCACTCTTTTCAGCCTTCTTTTTATATAATAATTCTTTCTTCTAAAATGTATGATTCAATCTAATGCATTTTTGAGCATATAATAAACAAAGATCAGATCAGATCGGTTGCTCAGTCATGTCCGACTCTTTGCGACCCCATGGACTGTAGCCTACCAGATTCCTCCGTCCATGGGATTTTCCAAGCAAGAATACTGGAGTGGGTTGCCATAT
>NW_011494640.1:13228631-13231538 GCF_000754665.1 Bison bison bison | reverse complement strand
GTGTTTCTTCCAGTCCTAGCGTTTCTCATGATGTACTCTGCATATAGTTAATAAACAGGGTGACAATATACAGACTTGACGTACTCCTTTTCCTATTTGGAACCAGTCTGTAGTTCCATGTCCAGTTCTAACTGTTGCTTCCTGACCTGCATACAGATTTCTCAAGAGGCAGGTCAGGTGGTCTGGTATTCCCATCTCTTTCAGAATTGTCCACAGTTTATTGTGATCCACACAGTCAAAGGCTTTGGCATAGTCAATAAAGCAGAAATCAACAAAGATAAGTAGCTTCAAATACCTACAATCCAACATGTACATAACATGGGGATGACATAATGACATAAGAAATGTGTGAAAAATATGCTCTGTGAATTGAAAGGAGGGAGAGATCACACCACGAAGGGAGGAAAGACAGGAGGTAGCATTCCAAGGGAGCATTGTAGGTGGCATTTTCACAGAAAATGCAGAGGAAGAGATTCCACAGAAGAGAGAGACAGCAGATACTTGATGATATTTTCAGGTATCAGAGAGGGAAAATCTGGCCACAGCCTAGGGTACCACATAGACAGGAAAAATGGGAGCTGGAAAATTAGACTGATGCCATATTGTAGAAGCATTTGATGCCTGGGTGAGGAGTTTGTATTTAATTGTGCAAACACTCTGGATACTTCCTAGAGGAGAATCATTTACATTTCTACAAAGAAAAAAAAGTAGAAGGGTTAGTTGCTCAGTTGTCTCCAACTCTTTGGACTATAGTCCGCCAGGTTCCTCTGCCCACAGAATTCTGCAGGCACGAATACTGGAGTGGGTTGCCATGCCCTCCTCCAGAGGATCTTCCCCACCCAGGGATTGCAAACATGCCTCTATCTCCCACTGAACTGTGAATATAATTCTTTATATACTGGTCACTGTAGCTAGTCTCTAAACTCCTAAAGAAAGAAAACTATATCTTAATTATCTTTAAATTTCAGTGACAAGATTACTCTGCAAAGCACATATAAGCACTTTAAAGTTTTCCAGAAGAAACAAGTTAAGTATGGATGAACTAAGGGATGAGTCATTGAGCTAAAAAGGAGACATGAAAAGGAAGGGAATAAATATAGGAAATCATGTGGAAGAAACCCTACTATTTGGACTGGATGGACTCAGCAGGAAGCAGTAAAGAGGAAAGAGAGGAATGAGTTTGAGTCTTTGCTTCAGAGTAGCTGGGACGATGATAGATATCAAAAACAGGGAAGATGGAACATTGAGTTTATTTGAGATAGGTGATGATCAGGGTAATAGATTATTATTAATGAAAAATAGAGGTTTTAAAGATCATGATAAATTATACATACTACTCTATATAAAAGAGATAACTAATAAGGACCTACTGTGTAGCACAGGAAACTACTCAATACTCTGTAATGGCCCATATGGGAAAAGAATCTTTAAAAGAGTGGATAGATGTATATGTATAAATTATTCACTTTGCTGTATACCTAAAACTAACTCAGTATTATAAATCAGTTATCCTCCAATAAAATTTTTTAAGAATACATTATAGATTTTTACTTACTATAATCCATTTACAAAGATTTCTGTGCACTGTTATCCCATAATAAATGTTTTTTACATGAAAAATAAATAAAGATCATCATAATTGATTACCTGTAATATTAATGGAAACTTGGGAAGAAAACTAGATACCAGATTACAAAACAAACAAACTGAAGTCGCTCAGTCATGTCCGACTCTTTGTGACCCCATGGACTGTAGCCTACCAGATTCCTCCGTCCATGGGATTTTCCAAGCAAGAATACTGGAGTGGGTTGCCATATCCTTACTAACCTAAGAAATCTTTAAAATTCATCTGTGCACAATCCCAATATTGGGAGAACTCAGAGACTAGCAGAGGTCACCACTGCACAAATAGCAAGCTTAAGGCAGTTAAGTGCTATAAAAGAGGCATAATCCCATGACAATAAGCACAGCACCTCAAACATGTTTGAGAGATTTTTCAGTGAATGAGTGGGTCAATTTGTTTGTGAATAAGTGAATGTTGGCTCAGCAAAACCTGCAAAATGCAAAACTGTTTTCTGTTTTGTGTATCTGCTTTTGATGTATTCCACAGTTCTTCTTAATAACTATACCAATCAAAGTTCTTTAAAATATCTCTAAACAATTGAGACAGATATATGAGAAGTGTGGATTCATTTCCAGGTATTTTAAGGGATTTCACTTCACTATGACAGCCTTCTTCTTCTGTCAGGAAAACAGGTAAGGTTGGCAAAGTCTGGATAAAGGTATAAATAAATGGGTCAGTTCTTACACAGGGTTACAGTACACAAAGCACATAAACCACATGACCATCACACACACATAAACTAAAGCCAACTGATTCAAATCCAAGTTTGCTAAGTAGAAGCAGAGCCAAAGGTTGGAGACCAATGAGAGAAGTCACAGCAGCCTTCAGTGAGGTATAGCAAAGCAGACAGAAAGCGAGCAAGGCTAGAGGAATTGCCAAATGCTTGAGCAGGTACCTATCACAATTGCTAAAAGGGTTCCTATCCACTTGTGTGGTTCCAAGAGGCACAGGAAAATGCAATAAAAGAAAACAGACAGAATAATCCTGGTCCCTAGTCATTGTTAGTGGAGAACATTTCTTACAGGCAGATGTATAGAGTTTCTGTTTTCAAAAAATACCATCTGCAGCTTTGCACAAAAATGTTTCAAGTTGTTTTCTTTCATATAAACATGGACTTACAAGTGTTTTAACTTTTGAAAATATAATATATTCAAATTATGCTTTGATAATGATCTATTAGTTTGGGAAGATTCCAGTTCAGGGGAAAAAAAAAAAAAAAAGCATTAAAAACTATAGAAAAGAATCACAAAGAATAGAAAACAATTGAGCATTCACATTTCTGG
>NW_011494640.1:13218954-13226831 GCF_000754665.1 Bison bison bison | reverse complement strand
GTTATGAAGGAGAGAGAGACGGAAAATGTGTGTGTGTGTGTGTGTGTGTCTGGGTGTATGATCTGACATACAGAAACTTTCCCTGACATGGGAAAACAGAAGAGTTTCAAGCTCAGTTGTTACTTTTAACATATTCTTTTTATCACTGGTTTTAAGCAAATAGATTGCCTTGTGCTTTGATGTAATTTTCAAGGTTCTTGTGCTTGGAATTTGTTGATCTGTTTATATCTGTGAATATACAGTTTTCATCAAATTTACAGTTTCTAACCATCATTTCTTCCACTGTATTTTCTGCCCTCCCTCATTCTACATCCTCACCATGGGCACTACAGTTACATGTATGCTTGTCCATTTGAAGTTGCACCACTAATCACTGACGTTCTGTTCTTTTCGGTCTTTTTTCTCTGGGGATCATTTTCAGTAGTTTCTACTGCCATGTCTTCAAATTTATTGGTCTTTTCTTCTACAATATCTAATCTATGATTAATCTCATTTCATATATTTTTTTCATCTCAGACATATGGTTTTTATCTCTAGAAAACTGATGTGAATGATTTGTATATCTTCCACGTTTCTACTTAGCAAATTCTTCTGGCTTCTTGAATATATGGAATACAGTGATAGTGATTGCTTTCATGTCTTTGTCAACTGATACTGTCATCTGCATCATTTCAGTGTCAGTTTTGATTGATTTTGCTCCTCATTATTTGCCATATCTGCATGCTTCTTCGCATTCTGACAATTTTTTATGGGTACCAGCATTTTGAACTTCAGTTTGTTAGATGTTAGTTATTTTTGTATTCCTATAAATATTTTTGAACTTTATTCTGTGAAGTTAAATTACTTGAAAACAGTTTGAGCCTTTCAGGCCTTGCTTAGTTAGGTAGAACTAGAACAGGGTTTAGTCTAGGTTTTTATTTTCTCTGATACTCAGGAAAAGACCCTTCTTAGTGCTCTAACTGATACCTCCTGAATTATGAGATTTTCCACTCTGGCCACTGGGAACAGGTATTATTCCTGGCCCTGTGTGAGCCTCAGACACTATTTTCCTTAATGTTCTTGAATGGTTCTTTCTCAGCCCTGAATTTTCTCCCACACGCTTGCTAATCTCTGGCATTCTTTCCCTATTAGAATCTCTCGTGTTTGGTATTCTGTCCTTCCCATTCTAGCTGCATTGTCTTCCCCAGACTGCCTCTTCAACTCAGAAGAGACTGGGTACATCTTCTTGTGTTCTAGTTTGCATACTGAAATCTAGAAACTTCCTAAAGGAAATAAACTGGGACAGTTGCAAAGATCATTTTATTTGTTTTCTATCTATCAGGTATTGGAGGCATGGTTGCCTGATGTCCAATACCTTGAGGGTTGTCATTTCACTATCCAGTTTTTAGTTGTTTCAGGAAGGAAACAATTTGCATTGAAAGTAGAAGTTCTCAAGTCCAATCATTACTAAACTACTTAAAAATTTATAAAGCAATGAGCATCAAGGCATAATGCAAAGTTTGGAGGTGATATCCATGAGTGAAAAGAAAAACTAAATGAACAGAGGGGCTTCCCAGGTGGCGCCAGTGCTAAAGAACTCACCTGCCAATACAGGAGATGTAAGAGATGCAGGGTTGATCCCTGGGTTCTTGGCTGGAGAATCCCATGGACAGAGGAGGCTGGCAGGCTATAGTTCATAGGGTTACAGAGTTGGACACAACTGAAGGGAATTAGCATGCATGCAAATGATAGAGAGAAGAGAAAGTCTGCTGAAAACTTATCTTCTAAAAGACAAGTCTGTTAACTATTTGTTAACCATTGACAAGTTTTTGTGTTAAAAAAAAAATTTAGATAAATCATTCTGCAAATGTTGTGAAATTTTTGCTTTAATTCATAATAATCTGAAATTTTGAGACTTGGAACTTAGCAGAAAAAGATTACAGTTATAATAATTTGATCTTCTCATGGTGGGAAGAATGCCATACTTAGGAGTGACTTTATGAAGAGAAAGAATCATGCATGGCACAGTGCCAAACATACACACAATAAATGCTGTGCAATCATAATTATTACTGCAGGAGAATATAGAAAATAATGACCAATAAAGAGTATAAAATAGTCTGAGACAGTTATGACACAATGTCAAACTACTAGGTACTTTTAAAAACTATTGATTTGCTAAAAAAGAAATATGTGTTTAAAGATTCTATGAAGACATGGGGCTTCTGGGATACTCAAATTGTTACTTCTGGGCAGGGACTACACAAGTATTCATTTTACATCTACTTATTAATCTCTTCCTTTATATTTTATGTACTTTTCTAAGTGTTGATTATAGTACACAATTATACCTTTTTTTTTAACAAGATGAGAAACCATAAAAGAGCCAGTTTCAAATGTCAACTTTTCAATTGAAACTAAAAAGTGGAATAATTCTAATCTTCATAAGAAATCATCATGTTATTATAATACACTGTCTATTTACAAGTTTAAATAAAAATTGAAGAGAGTCTTTTTTTTCATAAATGGCTTTCAGATAGACTATCTTCTTATGACCCTGAGGAATAGGCTATTATTCACCTCCATTTTCCAGATAGAAAAACTGGGGCTTGAAAGGCTAAATGACTTGTCCAAGACCATACACAGTAAAGAATTAGTGGAGTCATGTTATAGCCACTGCACCATAATCCCACATTTTTCTTGATTTCATAACAACAAAGTATGTGAAGGGCCATATGGCAGACTAATGGTTATCTTCAAGCATTCATTTCTCCATACTTTCTTTGTTAATATTGTTTCCACAGTAATCAGTTAGCCACTTCCTAGAAAGGAGTGGAGTCATCCTTCCCAGGCCCAGGAGGGAATATTTTATTAATTTAAGCCAATTACAGTAATTTCATCCCCTTTCCAATAACTGGTATATGAAATGAGCATGTGATGATGTATCTTGACTAGGAGATACAAGAGAAGACCTGCTGTGGGCTTATTGTATAAAGACATGATATTTGAAGCTGTTTGAACATCTTGAGGATGAGATGGCTGGATGGCATCACTGACTCGATGGACGTGAGTCGGAGTGAACTCCGGAAGTTGGTGATGGACGGGGAGGCCTGGCGTGCTGCGATTCATGGGGTCGCAAAGAGTCGGACAGGACTGAGCGACTGAACTGAACTGAACATCTTGACAAGCCAGAGAATAAAAGCAACCTGATGAGGAAGGCTGAGGCAGAAAGATAAAAAACCAACCTGGATCTCTGATGACATGGTTGAATCCTGTAAGTCAAATCCTAAAATATCTCCGCTTTCAAAGTTTTTAGTATGTGGGGTAATAAACTTCTTTACCACTCATGCCCCCTGGGAAGCCCAGATAATACTACTGCCAGTTTTCAGAGGACTGACAGCTTAAAAAGCAGTTAGCAGTTTACAGCAGTTCATCAAGTTAAAACAAAGATTCAAATCTGTTATGCTTGACTCAGACATGTCATCTGATAAACTCTGCAACAGAATCTTTTTCTAAAGATGATGGCTCAGTCACACGGGATCATTAAAAGTTATTTTGTTGCCATCATTTTAGTTGTGGCTACAGTGAGAATCAATGTGTTTTTCTGTTTCCTCCAGTTCTCAGACAGAGAACCCTTCAGGCAAAATTCTTGACTCATGGTACTCTGCAACCCATTCTTCCACAAAGATTTCCTAAAAGTGAAGGGAAGACAAATATTCCCCATTCTAAGGAAGTGCTTCCTAACAGCACATGATTACCAAAAAATGTCTCAAGAAGTAGTCAGTTCCCTGCCATAGAGTCTTTAAAGCTAGGTGGCCATATAGTATAAACGTGGTGTTAATCTGGCAGATAACTTGGCAAAACAATCTATTAATTATAGTTATAAGGCTTCATGAAATTCACAAGTTTCCTGTGGAATAATTTATCTGTATGTGTGTGCTAAGTTGCTTCAGTCTTGTCCAGCTCTGAGACGCTATAGACCACAGCCTGCCAGGCTCCTCTGTCCATGGGATTCTCCAGACAAGAATATTGGAGTGAGTTGCCGTGCCCTTCTCCAAGGGGTCTTTCCAACCCAGGGATCAAACCCACTTCTCTTACATTTCTTGCTTTGGCAGGCAGGTTCTTTGCCACCAGTGCCACATGGGAAGCCCCCTTCTATTTGTCTTTTTTCTCATTCACATCTTCCTTTCTGAAGAGTAAAAGGATGAATGAAGTAAAAACTCAAATAATTTATGATTTCTCTATGGAAAGGTTTTCTAAGGGTGTGCAATGAATATTGGTATTTTATAGCCTGTCATTTCTTTCAATATGCAAATACTAAGTTTTTGCTCTATGCATGTCACTTTGCAAGGTCTATTCTAAATACAAAAAGAAAATGTAAGACACATTTCTTCCCTTGAAAAATTTGTAACAACTTACTTGATCAGATGTTGTTGTTGTTCAGTCACTCAGTCATGACTCTTTGCGACCCCATGGACTGCTGCACGCCAGACTTCCCTGTCCTTCACCATCCTCCAGAGCTTGCTCAAACTCATGTGCATTGAGTCAGTGAGGCAATCCAACCATCTCATCCTTTGTTGGCCCCTTCTCCTCCAGCCTTCAGTCTTTCCCAACATCAGGGTCTTTTCTAAGGAATCAGCTCTTAGCGTCAGGTGGCCAAAGTACTGGAGCTTCAGCTTCAGCATCAGTCCTTGCAATGAATATTCAGGACTGGTTTCCTTTAGGATTGACTGGTTTGGTCTCCTTGCAGTCAAAGGGACTCTCAAGAGTCTTCTCCAACACCACAGTTCAAAAGCTTCAGTTCTTCAGCGTTCAGCCTACTTTATGGTCCAGCTCTCACATCCATAAATGACTACTGGAAAAACCATAGCTTTGGCTAGATGGACCTTTGTTGGCAAAGTAATATCTATGCTTTTTAATATGCTGTCTAGGTTTGTCATAGCTTTTCTTCCAAGGAGCAAGCGTCTTTTAATTTCATGGCTGCAGTCACCATCTGCAGTGATTTTGGAGCCCAAGAAAATCTGTCACTGTTTCCATTATTTCCCCATATATTTGCCATGAAGTGATGGGACCAGATGCCATGATCTTCGTTTTTTGAATGTTGAGTTTTAAGCCAGCTTTTTCACTCTTCTCTTTCACTCTCATCAAGAGGCTCTTCAGTTCCTCTTCACTTTCTTCCATAAGGGTGGTGTCATCTGCATATCTGGTGTCATCTGCATATCTGATGTCATTGATATTTCTCCCTGCAATCTTGATTCCAGCTTGTGCTTCATCCAGCCTGGCATTTCGCACAATGTACTCTTCATATAAGTTAAATAAGTAGGATAACAATATACAGCCTTGACATACTTCTTTCCCAATTTTGAACTAGTCCATTGTTCCAAGTCCAGTTCTAACTGTTGCTTCCTGGCCTCCATGTGCTTGAGTTTGGTTAATATTTAGCCTAATATTTTGGGCATCTTAGCAAGTGAGTAGCGTTTACCTGAGGAGAGCATAGCAACCACTCCAGTATTCTTGCCTGGAGAATCCCATGGACAGAGGAGCCTGGCAGGTTACAGTCCATAAGGTTGCAAAGAGTTGGACAGGACTGAGCAACTAACACTTTCACCTTCATGCTAAGTGAAATAAGTCAGAAGAAGACAAATACTATACAATATCATGTATATGTGGAATATAAAAACTAAAACAAGGAAGACAAAATAGCAAAAAAAAAAAAGAAGAAGCACACTTATAGATATCGAGAATAAACTAGTGATGACCAGTGTGTAGAGGGAGGGAGGAGGAACAATACAGGTATAAGGGATTAAGAAGTACAAGCTAAGGGCTTCCCTGGTGGTCCAGTGGTTATGATTCCACACTTCTGCTGCAGGGGGTGCAAGTTTGACCCCTGGTTGGGGAACTCCTGCATACCACTCAGTGGTGCAGCCAAGTTCTACATATAAAATAAATAAGCTACAAGGCTATATTGTACAACACAGGGTATATAGTCGATATTTTATAACTATAAATGGTATATACTATTCATGGGGTTCTGGAGGCAAGAATACTGAAGTGGTTTGCCATTCCCTTCTCCAGTGGACCACATTCTGTCAGACCTCTCCACCATGACCCACCTGTCTTGAGTGGCCCCATGGGCATGGCTTAGTTTCATTGAGTTAGGCAAGGCTGTGGTCCTAGTGTGATTAGATTGACTAGTTTTCTGTGATTATGGTTTCAGTGTGCCTGCCCTCTGATGCCCTCTTGCAATCCCTACCATCTTACTTGAGTTTCTCTTACCTTGGATGTGGGGTATCTCTTCACGGCTGCTCCAGCAAAGCGCAGCCTCTGCTCCTTACCTTGGATGAGGGGTAACTCCTCACCACTGCCCCTCCTGACCTTGAACGTGGAATAGCTCCTCTAGGCCCTCCTGTGCCCGCACAGCAACTAACTTTAATTTCTTCTTAAATTGAAGAAAGTAGGGAAAACCTCTAGACCATTCCAGTATGACTTAAATCAAATCCCTTATGATTATACAATGGAAGTGAGAAATAGATTTAAGGGACTAGATCTGATAGATAGAGTGTCTGATGAACTATGGACTGAGGTTCATGACATTTGACATTATACAGGAGACAGGGATCAAGACCATCCCCATGGAAAAGAAATGCAAAAAAGCAAAATGGCTGTCTGGGGAGGCCTTACAAATAGCTGTGAAAAGAAGAGAAGCGAAAAGCAAAGGAGAAAAGGAAAGATATAAACATCTGAATGCAGAGTTCCAAAGAATAGCAAGAAGAGATAAGAAAGCCTTCCTCAAAGATCAATGCAAAAAAATAGAGGAAAACAACAGAATGGGAAAGACTAGAGATCTCTTCAAGAAAATTAGAGATACCAAGGGGACATTTCATGCAAAGATGGGCTCGATAAAGGACAGAAATGGTATGGACCTAACAGAAGCAGAAGATATTAAGAAGAGGTGGCAAGAATACACAGAAGAACTGTACAAAAAAGATCTACATGACCCAGATAATCACGATGATGTGATCACTGACCTAGAGCCAGACATCCTGGAATGTGAAGTCAAGTGGGCCTTAGGAAGCATCACTATGAACAAAGCTAGTGGAGGTGATGGAATTCCAGTTGAGCTCTTTCAAATCCTGAAAGATGATGCTGTGAAAGTGCTGCACTCAATATGCCAGCAAATTTGGAAAACTCAGCAGTGGCCACAGCACTGGAAAAGGTCAGTTTTCATTCTGATCCCAAAGAAAGGCAATGCCAAAGAATGCTCAAACTACCGCATAATTACACTCATCTCACACACTAGTAAAGTAATGCTCAAAATTCTCCAAGCCAGGCTTCAGCAATATGTGAACTGTGAACTTCCAGATGTTCAAGCTGGTTTTAGAAAAGGCAGAGGAACCAGAGATCAAATTGCCAATATCCGCTGGGTCATGGAAAAAGCAAGAGAGTTCCAGAAAAACATCTCTTTCTGCTGTATTGACTATGCCAAAGCCTTTGACTGTATGGATCACAATAAACTGTGGAAAATTCTGAAAGAGATGGGAATACCAGACCATCTGACCTGCCTCTTGAGAAATTTGTATGCAGGTCAGGAAGCAACAGTTAGAACTGGACATGGAACAACAGACTGGTTCCAAATAGGAAAAGGAGAACGTCAAGGCTGTATATCGTCATCCTGCTTATTTAATTTATATGCAGAGTACATCATGAGAAACGCTGGACTGGAAGAAACACAAGCTGGAATCAAGATTGCCGGGAGAAATATCAATAACCTCAGATATGCAGATGACACCACCCTTATGGCAGAAAGTGAAGAGGAACCAAAAAGCCTCTTGATGAAGGTGAAAGTGGAAAGTGAAAAAGTTGGCTTAAAGCTCAACATTCAGAAAACGAAGATCATG
>NW_011494640.1:13200317-13218854 GCF_000754665.1 Bison bison bison | reverse complement strand
ACACATCTGCTTTATTGACTATGCCAAAGCCTTTGACTGTATGGATCACAATAAACTGTGGAAAATTCTGAAAGAGATGGGAATACCAGACCATCTGACCTGCCTCTTGAGAAATTTGTATGCAGGTCAGGAAGCAACAGTTAGAACTGGACATGGAACAACAGACTGGTTCCAAATAGGAAAAGGAGAATGTCACCGTGCTTATTTAACTTATATGCAGAGTACATCATGAGAAACGCTGGACTGGAAGAAACACAAGCGTGAATCAAGATTGCCGGGAGAAATATCAATAACCTCACAGATGCAGATGACACCACCCTTATGGCAGAAAGTGAAGAGGAACCAAAAAGCCTCTTGATGAAGGTGAAAGTGGAAAGTGAAAAAGTTGGCTTAAAGCTCAACATTCAGAAAACGAAGATCATGGCATCCGGTCCCATCACTTCATGGGAAATAGATGCGGAAACAGTGGAAACAGTGTCAGACTTTATTTTGGTGTGCTCCAAACTCACTGCAGATGGTGACTGCAGCCATGAAATTAAAAGACACTTACTCCTTGGAAGGAAAGTTATGACCAACCTAGATAGCATATTGAAAAGCAGAGATATTACTTTGCCAACAAAGGTCCATCTAGTCAAGGCTATGGCTTTTCCAGTGGTTCATGTATGGATGTGAGAGTTGGACTGTGAATAAAGCTGAGCACCGAAGAATTGATGCTTTTGAACTGTGGTGTTGGAGAAGACTCTTGAGAGTCCCTTGGACTGTGAGGAGATCCAACCAGTCCATCCTAAAGGAAATAAGCCCTAGGATTTCTTTGGAAGGAATGATGCTAAAGCTGAAACACCAGTACTTTGGCCATCTCATGCAAAGAGTTGACTCATTGGAAAAGACTCTGATGCTGGGAGGGATTGGGGGCAGGAAGAGAAGGGGATGACAGAGGATGAGATGGCTGGATGGCATCACTGACTCAATGGACGTGAGTCTGAGTGAACTCCAGGAGTTGGTGATGGACAAGAAGGCCTGGCGTGCTGTGATTCATGGAGTCGCAAAGAGTCGGACATGACTGAGAGACTGAACTGAACTGATAAATAGTATATAACTTTAAAAATTGTGACTCTCTATATTGTACACACAGAACTTATATTGTACATGAACTACACCTCAATAAAAAAATTTCACACACAGAACATAAAAAACCACAAATATTACTATGTCACAATTATGGTATTTTTTAACATACCAAATGTTTTGATCAACATTTTATTTAAACATAATTGATTTTTTTTGTAATCCTGTGTATTCTCTATTATGCATTTAGAAACAATATTCTGGGAAAGGGACCGCTTACCTGACTGCCAAAGGGTCCGTGACATGAAAGAGCTTAAGAACCCCTGGGATTCAGGTATCTTCCTTCTTGAATTTTAATGAATGTTTTGCTATTGGCTTAGCAGAGATTCATCAGTGTTCTGTGTTTCTGGGTTTGTCCCACATTATAGCTTTGAGTTTTCAGTGTTTCAAAGATTGGAATTATAAAAGAGATCATTAGGGATAAAAGTGTTAGTTGCTCAGTTGTGTCCAATTCTTTGCAATCCAATGGACTATAGCCCACCAAGCTCCTCTGTCCATGGTATTCTCCAGGTAAGAATACTGGAGTGGATAGCCACTCCCTTCTCCAAGGGATCTTCCTGACCCAGGGATCAAACCCACGTTTCCTGCATTGCAGGCAGATTCATTAGGATTAAACAGAACTAAATTTTAGTTACTTTAATTTTTAAACTTGTCTCTCACATATACTTTGGACATTTTTATCCCAATTCAGTAGAAAGGAAATTGGTCCCTGGTCTTTCTGTAGCAGAAGTGTTCAGATATGATGCACAAATTCACCACATCTCAGATCTGGAACATATTTTATGGATTTCAGGAGTTTCTACCCTGGAAATGAGCTTTTTCCTGCCATGAGCAGAGGTATAATCTCCTTTTTCTTTCTATTTTCCTTTAAACTCTCTGAGCATAATTTAACCTCAATGAACTCTGTTCTTAAAGATCAGATGCTTGCTCTTTGAAGAGTTTATATTTCTTTTGTATACAAAGCAAGTTAACTCATATTGTATAAATACATGTTTAAAGGTACATGTTAAAACTTTTGTCCAGGCATACAAATTCTCATTTTTCTTTAGGCTATGTTTGTTGGCTCTGAAATTAAATGCAAGATGCATTTATTTCAAAGAAATAAACATGAAAAGGTGATTTTTTTTTTTACCATTTAAACTCAGATAGTCAATTTATATTGCTCTATTCATGATGTTCCCTAGTATTATAGGTCAAAATCAATAAAAAATAAGCATAAGATAGGCCATTACAAAGAAATGGCTCTTATGCTGTTTTATTTTATGTGGATTTGGGAAAAGAAATTTAGGATGACACATTCAGAAAGAATTTTGTATGTGTGGGGTGTTTTAAATTTATGAATTTCTTAAAATTCTCCCATTACAAATAGCCTCTGGGCCTATGTACACACTGCAGAAAGAAAAACAAGAAACTGGCCATGAACAGCAACCCCATAGGAAGTCATGGTCCAACCATGACATTTTCGGCCAGAGCCTTGGTCTACAGACTGCTAATTCCCATGGAAGTCCCAGTAAGAATTTAACCATTTCTCTGTATGCGATTTCTCCCTCTAGCCATGTGAAAACATGTTTTTAAAGGAATAACTTGGGGGATAGGGGTCTCCAACAAAACTCATCCTATCCTTTTTGTTTTTCATGTGGTAAGTCATGTGAATCTTAACATAAGGAAATAGTGCTGTTTCAAGTACTTAACTCTTTAAAGTAAATGAAAATGGTTTCAGCCTCAAGCAAATATCATGGAAGATACGTTCTTACAACAGTTGCCCCAGTGAGATCCATTTTTATGCTCACACAGTTTCAGATACATTTATTTCTTTTTCAAAGAACCATCCTTGGCCTTGACTTACATGTTTTTTGATCATATGTACCTTCACAAGAGATCCAGTATGAAATCTAAGGGCAATTCAGACACTCAAGTTTTCAAGATCAACGGATGATATCAGTTTTGGTATCTCCTTCATGTTTTCTAACATAACTGGTTCATTTCTGTTTTTAAACCCTACAGAACCTACTAGAGAGATTGTTATTGCTGTTGTTTAGTCACTAAGTCATCTCTGACTTTTTTGCGACCCCAACAGGCTCCTCTGTCCATGGAATTCTCCAGGCAAGAATACTGGAGTGGGTTGCCATTCCTCCTCCAGGGCATTCTTCCCAACCCAGAGATCAAACCTGCATCTCCTGCGTCTCCTTCATTGGCAGGTGACTTCTTTACCACTGACCCACCAGGGAAGCCCCATGAGAGAGATTATAAAGTTGTTTTATGTCTTAGTGTTTTATCTAAAAACAAAAAAACAAAAGTTTGCCTTGAAATCATGGAGACCCGGGTGGAGGTGTGTGTCACTGGATTAAGGAAGATTGTGACATCTGATATGCTAATGACACAGAGCAACAGTGGAAGGTGCAGAATGAGTGGAGTATCAGAGCTGCAGTAATTCATGCACACTTAATTTATCTGGAATGTGGCTGTGGTTTTGGCCATGAAATTCTCCGAGAGTGAGTAATTTCCACAACGCTCTTCAAGCTTGCAGATGGTTTCACATTTTGAGGAGGTGGGGAAGAATAGAGAAAAACCTAAGCTTCTTGTTTTCCAAAATAAAAAGTAAGCTATTTATCCTGAGAAAACCTAGAATGAATGGCAGACATCTGAAAGAGAAAAAGACAAATCCTTTTAATAGACTCTTGTACCCTAAAGATAAACTTATTAATATAAGTTCATGCTCAGAGGATGGAAAAAAAATTTGCACACTCAGATTTGGAATATTCAATTAAATGTGTTCTGGTATAGAGATCCCTAGATAAAAAAACAATATAGTGTCTTTCTGAAAACCCTCATGCAGCCTTTGATTGCTTCCTTCCAGATCTAGGAAGTCAACATTTGATTCACAAACTAAATGAAGGTTGATTATTAGTTTTCCCAATGATGAAGATACTAACTATATAACCAAGACTGATTTTTAAAATATTTCCTAAGAAAAATTAAATTATTTATTTTGACAGCTATATAAAATTCAAGTTAACTATAATCTAAGTAGCCCATGTAAGATACGTTACATGCAAGTCGGCCCAAATGCAGAGAAAATCTTAAAGGGCATTTCAAAGTAGTAAATCCAAAAAGACATGCTGTTAGAAAAAACATGGATTTGCAAACAATCAAAGACTGTTAATATTATTAATATATCTCCCACCCCAGTTTTTAGCAAATCTCATGTTCATCAATTGTAAACATGCTAAAAACATAAGATCTGGAAATAAATAGATCAGAATTTAAGTCCCAGAACATCAGATTCATCCCAGTGTGACTTTGAGTGACTAATATAATTTTTCCAAACCTAATTCTTGCTGTAAAATTGAACTAGTTGTCCCGACTTCTTGGGGCTGTGTGAGAATTAAATAAGCAGCTGTCTAGGAGGTGCTGAGCAAAACACTTAGCACTCACTCATTAAAGGATACCTATAATTGTTTTCATTTCTATCATCTTATTAGTTGATTCAAGGAAGCTTATAAATATGCATGAAATAAACAAGATGAAATAAATACACAAGTATATATATCCACGCAAAAGGAAAACAAGGGTAAGAAAATAATGTGAAGCCAGAAAAGAAGTAAGTACGTGAAGCATTCTTTCATTCATTAATTCAACAAATTTTACTGAATAAATAAAAGTGATCATCTCTGTGAGGTGAGACAGTGCAGTGAACAAGACATGAGTCTGCCTTCATGGAACATATGCTTCTGTTTATCTGGGAAAGGTGAGGACTATATAAAATACCATCAGTACTAAGGCTTTACATTTTCTTCATATTTTTGATATGTTATCTTTAAATGATAGTCATGCCAATATAATTCTTTGGATAAGTTTTCTAACTTGGGTAGTTTATAATAATCTGCAACATTCTAAGGAATGTAGAATACATGCTTCTTTTATCAGAATGACTAGGAAGATAGAACCATGTATGTGCACATACACATGCACACACGTATGTGGAGTGAGTGTAGCATGCTTTATTGTATATATCTCAGCATGGCCTCACCACTTGGGGATACATCCCAGAGGATCAGGGTTGAACATCCTGCATCCGTCTGTCCTGCATCTGTGAACATTGCCCCAGTTATCCTCTCCAGTTGTCATATCAAAGGAGTGGTACTGTGCATCCAAAGGGATGCTCTAAGTGATGACTGAGACGGAGGAAAACAACTTCAGACTTTATAGTTTGTAATATTAAAGATTGTAATATTAAAAAGGAGATAGGCACTACTTATAGTTTGTAATATTAAAAAAGATAAACAATAATTTGCTAATATTTAATGTACAGGTTGGCACTAGTCTATATGCCACGTGGGGTGACCTGAGGGAGGAACAGAAGCTTCCTAACCCAGTGGGACTTGCAGGCAGCACCTGTGCTCTGACACGCACATGCAGCATACTGGAAAAGTCTGCAGTTCACACGTGCAAGACTAAGCTGTTTTAGGAGTGACGTTATCCGGTTTTAACAAAATGGACAAGCGGATTAAAAAGGGTCTGGCAAAAAACAAAACAGAAGTATTCATTGAAGATAACACAAATAATGAACTACAAGGGAATAATGAAAGAAAATAAAAGAGGTAGAGCTGAGACTTCTCCTGTCCCCAGTAAAAGCTCTTTGGAATCACATAAATAAAAATAATGACAGTCTAATTGGATCTGACAAGAGGACCACCAGCAAAACTGGACACAATCAAAACTCGGAAGTATGAGTTTTTATCCACTATATTGATCAATGCCCTCAATGTGTTTGATGGGCCCTGAGATAGTATTTGATAATGGATTTCAGTCGCAATGATTAACAAGGCAATTTAAAACCTGAGCATCAAGAACATGAAATGCAAACTGTGACTCTTTCTTTCGACAATTTTTAAAGACACATAATACGCGATCAGGCTTTACAAAATGTCTCTGAAACTTAACGGGAAAGGTTTTGCAGTCATTTTTGAGGTTTCTTGTATGATAATGAAAGAGAAGAATGCTTTTCTGGCACAAACACGTCATCTGGGACCAAGATTACAGGGATATTAGTACACTTGAAACTCGGACCCCACCCCACTCACAGCTGTTGCAACAAAGTGAAAGTCAGATGCACGCGGAGTTCCCAAGGAAGACTTTCAAGTGCCTCCTTTTCCAAAAACTAGCACTTTCCTATAACAAAATGTTCATCATGCTTTTCATGAGACAGAGTAACAGTTTGGTACCACAGAGGTTTGGTACCACAGAGGTTTCCTCCTTGTCCCTTAATTAAGTAATTTTGAAAGTTTCTCAGTTTAAAAAAGTTACATATATATTTTACTACAACACGAATGTTGCAAATTTGTCAAAATTTTCTGTAATAACTAGAAATTCTCAGTTGCATGTTACCTAGCAGATTTATATCATATTATCCCTATGTACTTCTGTCTACCTGTGTGTTTGTATGGACTTCTCAGGTAGCTCAGATGGTAAACAATCTCCCTGCAATGCAGGAGACCTGAGTTTGATCCCTGGGTCGGGAAGATCCCCTGGAGAATGTAAATGTACATATTTAAATTTCATCTGTTCTTTCAAAGTGAAGGTGACAGTTCAATAATAATTGGGTAATGATATTGCTTTTAGAGAATAATTCAAGATATGAATTTTAAGCATTTGAAAGAAAAAGTTTAAAAATGTTTTCATTGTTACATGACTTGAGGAAGGGAAAAAAATATGTCACTAAGAAAATTAGGATTTATGTACTCAAACCTGGAAGAGAACTTTCTAACCTGATTTGAAATCTTCCAAATGAGAAACTTCAGAGTGTTTTAAAAGTTTGTTAAAAATGTAAAAATTCAGCAATTTTTTATTAATTTGAAAAACATTAAATGATATCAGAGAATACAGATATTTATCGGCCAAATTTCAACAAAAACATTGCATGATTGATGGATGGAATTTAAAAATGAATATCATAGTTTAGAAAGCCCAGCCATGGACGTATGTTTTCATTTGAATCTGTGCATCTTTGAAAGGTTTTTCTTCCAGCTATGAAATCTGTTATAACCAAGGGTCAAAATAAACTGGACTTTGAGATGATTTTTAGATAACTGTTTCATGATATAGTTACCATATTTTCAAAATAATAGAGCATGTTTGATCACATGGCTCTCATTAAAACATAAGTAGTATTAATTGAATTAAATATGTTAATAATAATTCTAGTGAGAGCAAAAAGAATAAACCATATAGAATAATGAATAAGATAAGGCTCAAAAATTTATAAAATATAATTTGTTTCTTCTTGAGAGCATCCTAAAATGTTTAACTTGCATTATTATATATGCTTTATGATGAACAGAATGTGCGTACATAAAAAAGAAGTATGTAATTTTAGGTAATTTATAAATAAAGTTACTTTGTTTACAAATAAAATTACTTTATTTTTAAATAAAGTTACAAATAAAATCACTACTAGGAGTTTAGGTTTAAAAAAAAGGAGAGGTAGATAACCCACTCCAATGAATATTTCTTAAAATGTGGTCCTGGACCTACCTGCCTCTGGATCACCTAGGGTGCTTGTTAAAAATTAAAATTCCAGAATTTCACCCCAGAACCGCTGATTCATAATCCCTAAAGGTGCAGCTCAAGATTTTGCATTTTTGGCAAGCTCTTCAGGTAATTCTTGTACATGTTACAGCTTGAAAACCAGGGCCTCTGGGCCAGAAAAGTATGCCTATCTCTAAGCTACCATACGCACTATTTGTGCCTGAGACCAAAGATTGAGTATAAAAGGTCCATCCTCTTGGTTGACAGTAATAAACCCATTAGCCCATTCTCACACTTACTAAGATTAATTGTCAGGGTAAGTAGCAGCTATATGTCCAGGAGAAAGAGATCGCATCACATATACTCACCTGAAAGAGAAAAGAATTGGCTTTATTGGGAAATTTTTAACTTTTCTAAAACTTATCATTCCTAGCATTCATGTTAATTCATGGATGTTAACTTCTTCAACCGCACAGAATCCTATGGGCTTGTCAGAAGGCAAGACTATGAAATTCTGAACATAAAACTACCTAAAGGATAATACCATAAAGAAATATATATATTAAAATAGGCATCTATACTAGTTTATCTCCAAGCAAAATTACAAGGAAATAAAGTGTCTTTTGCATCCAATATCTTGAGAAACTTGTAAATACATATTTCCCCCCATTTTAGAAATAAATTGGACTTTGCTTCACTAATGTATAACCAAGCAGAGAAATTCCAGTGCTTCCTGAGCGCCTCCCTGGCTTTATAACCACAAAGTCATATGCTCTTGGGATCTTACCTTACAATTTGAAGGAAAATCTCAGTTTTCCTCGTCAAGCAAAGACTTTCTGCATTTTCTTAGTCCTGTTCTGTGTCATCTGCCTGTCAAGAAAGCAGTTGCCTGTTTGATTGTTAATTGCCCTTGTTTTTATTATAGAACATATTTGAATTTTGGTAACTAACATGTTCTTCTTTGTAATTAGATACAGTAGTTAAAACATCTTTCAATTCACCATGCCATTTTCCTTTAATCAGCACATCAGCCGGGCTTTATGATGATGGAAGTCTATCTGTATTTTGCCATAGCGGTACAGCTCAAAGAAAATTGTGTTGTGAATACATGTTATAATTGGAATGAAATTCAAAGGTAGGAGTGCTTTTATTTTACAGGCCTGAAATGTGTCAATACGTAAAATAAAATGCAGATATTTCAATTATTTAGATTTCTGAGATTCAAAGATTTTCTGCAGGCCTTAGGACATCGATAGCTATAGTTACCTAGTGACCATGTACAAGGTCCTGCTGAGAGGTAACTTAGTAGAGCAGATAGGCAAGCTGGAAATTCAGGCAGGATCGATGCTGCTAAGAGAATTTCTCCTTCTCCAGGAAACCTCAGTTTTTGCCTTTAAGGCCTTCAATTGATTGGAAGAAGCCTGCCTACATTATCAAAGGTAGTCTCCTTCACAAAGGTCAGTGAGAAATAAGTTTATTCCTGTAGCATAAAAATCTGTGCCTTGGGATTTGGCGAACTCTCAGAAAGCATGCTCTGCCTCCTGCTGCTTGTGGAAACATTTTCCCTGCAAAAAGTTGTTGAGATGCTTGAAGAAGTAGTAGTCGGTTGGCGAGAGCTAAGGTGAATATGGTGGCTGAAGCTTCGTAGCCCAATTCATTCAGTTTTTGAAGCGTTGATTGTGTGATGTGCAGTAGGGCATTATCATGGAAAAGAATTGGGCCCTTTCTGTTGACCGATGCTCGCTGCAGGCCTTGCAGTTTTCGGTCATTCTTATAGATTTGCTGAGTATACTTCTCAGATGCAATGGTTTTGCGAAAGCTTTTCAGAAAGCTGTAGTGGGTCAGAAAGGCAGCAGACCACCAAACAGTGACCATGACCATTTTTGGTGCAAGTTTGGCTTTAGGAAGTGCTTTGGAACTTCTTCTTAGTCCAGCCACTGAGCCAGTCATTGTTGATTGTCGCATAAAATCCACTTTTCGTTGCACATCACAACTGAATCAAGAAATGGTTCTTTGTCATTGCATAGAATGAGATAATGACACTTCAAAATGATGATTCTTTTTCTTTTTTTTTTTTGGTCGACTTATGAGGCACTCAAGGGCTTCCCTGGTGGCTCAGACAGTAAAGAATTGGCCTGCAATGCAGGATACCTGGTTTCAACCCCTGGGTCAGGAAGATCCACTGGAGAGGAGAATGGGATCCCACTCCAGTATTCTTGCTTGGAGAATCCCATGGACAGAGGAGCCTGGAGGGCTACAGTCTATAAGTTCACAAAGAGTTGGACACGACTGAGCAACTTTCACTCACTCATGAGGCACCCACTTATCAAGCTTTTTTCACCATTCCAACTTGCTTCAAATGCCTGAGGACCATAAAATGGTCCACATTGAGTTCTTTTGATGATGCTCTCAGTTGGTCGTTAACAACTTCCAGTGGCCTGCCATTATGTACCTCATCTTCAAGCCTCTCATCTCCTTTGCAAAACTCCTTGAACCACCACTACACTGTATACTCATTAGCAGTTCCTGGGCCAAATGCATTGCTGATGGTGTGAGTTATCTCCACTGCTTTACGACCCATTTTGAACTTGAATAAGATGTTTGCTTAAATTTGCTTTTTATCTAACATCATTTCCGTAGTCTAAAATAAATATAAAATACACAGGAAGTAATAAGTCATTAACAAAAAAAAATAAAGGGAGAAATGCACATTAAAATGGTCTATAACATAACCACATTTATTTAAGAATGTATTCCAGTATCAAACAGCAAAGTTCAACAATGCAAAACTGCATTTACCCCAACCTCATAAAAAAAAGATAGTGGGAAGCTGCTGTTTAGCACAGAGAGCTTGGCTTGGGAGGTCCAAGAGCGAGGGGATATGTGTATACATAGAGCTGATTCACTTTGCTGTATAGTAGGAACTAACACAACATTATAAAGCAATTAAACTCCAACAACAACAACAACAAAATCTCAAGGTAACAGCCTAGCTAAGCTGACATAGAAAACGAAGCATCACAGAAGATGAGAATGTTTTAAACACTTCTCATTACATCCCCTTTCACGAATGTTTTATTAGCTTCATTTTAGGGGTAAAGAAATTGAGGATTAGGTAGGTTAAGTGATTTGTCCAAGATCAACCACAAAAGGAAAGAATAAGCAAATCTGTCAAGCTTCCCTGAGTCAAGCTCAGGATCCATGGAGTATCCATCTTATGTGGTTCTCTCTCTGTCGACCTGGAAACCATAGGAATGGGATTCTATCATCCTTGCTTCCTGTGTTTATCTCCTAGTGAGCTAAATCCACTTCCTCCCTTTACCTTGGAAGGAACTCGTTCATGAATGAAGGATCAATCCCAGTGACAAACTGGAAAATAGGAATCACTGGATGCAGGAAGTGATTGGAAAAATTCTGGAGTCAGTCTCCTCTAGTTCAAATTTCAGTTTTGCCATTTACTACTTGTGTGATCCTGGGCAAGTAACAGAATCTTTCTAAGATTGAAAAAGCAGGATGCTCAGTGCTTAGATGCTAGAGCACACACTGCCTGGATTTGATCCCAGCTCTACCTCTGATCAACTGAGCAACTCTGGGCAGCTCCCTACATCTTTTTGCCTCTTTTTGTCTATGAAATGAGGACAGTAATACCAATCACATTCCTTGCATACGTGTTCAGTCATTTTCGACTCTTTGTGACCCTGTGGACCATAGTTCACTGGTCTCATCTATCCATGAGATTCTCCATACTGGAGTGAGTTGCCATGCCCTCCTCCAGACCCAGGGATCAAACCCACGTCTCTCGGTCTCCTGCACTGACAGGTGAATTCTTTACCACTAGTGCCACCTGGGAAATCCACCAACCACATAAAGTTGGGTTTTAATGAGAAAATGTATGTGGGGCACTTAGATCCAAGTCTTACACAGACTAAGTACCCAGTTATCATTAGCCATTACCTTAAAGTTCTACTTCCAGTCTGTAAAATGAGAATAAAAATAGGACTTCAAGGGGTTATTGTAGGAACTAAGTATGATGTTGAGAATGGAGTGCTGAACCCAGTCATGGCTCACTGGTAGACGTCAACAGCCAACGTTGACTGTCCAGTTGTCCACTGAAACGCAAGTTCCTAAGAGTAATGACCTGTCACCACTCCTTGCCACTGTATCCCCACCACCTGATATCGGTCAGGCAATTGGAAACGTTGAGAAAGACACTTAATATTATCTGCAACTGAAGGCCACACCTAGCAGAAGGGTGAACTGGGATTATCACTCACTGCAAAAGAAGGGAGCTAGAATGTATCACTGGGAGTAAATACACAGATTGTGTTTTTTGAATTAAAAAAAAGAATTGGAGACAAACTATTATTTTCCTTCATACATACACATTTTAAAACATGTATATTTCTCTACTTTTGCTATGCTTCTTCAGAAAGCAGAAACAAACACAAGCACAGCACTTAGAAAGAAGTGCCTAGGATGGGGTCCTCGGTGAAACACCTGAGGACCAAATCCCACCGCCACCTGTTTGCATATGATCCCCTCAGTCAAGAAGAGGTCCTACAAATAAACATTTACAAATGATTTGATGATGAACTGCTAACTTTGAGCCCCAATTAAATGAAATGCTGAGTAGTGGTGGTGGTTTCGGACAAGGCAATGGCACCCCACTCCAGTTCTCTTGCCTGGAAAATCCTATGGATGGAGGAGCCTGGTGGGCTGCAGTCCATGGGGTCGCTAGAGTCAGGCACGACTGAGCAACTTCACTTTCACTTTTCACTTTCATGCATTGGAGAAGGAAATGGCAACCCACTCCAGTATTCTTGCCTGGAGAATCCCAGAGACAGAGGATCCTAGTGGGCTGCCATCTTTGGGGTCGCACAGAGTTGGACACGACTGAAGCGACTTAGCAGCAGCAGCAGCAGCAGTAGTGATTTAGTTGCTAAGTTGTATCCAACCCTTGCAAACCCATGGACTGTAGCCTGCCAGGCTCATCTCTCCATGGAATTTCTCAGGCAAGAATGCTAGAATGGATTGCCATTTTCTTCTCCAGGGCATCTTCTCAATCTAGGGATGGAACCCAGGTCTCCTGTATTGCAGACAGTCTGCTGCATTGCAAACAGATTCTTTACTGACTGATCCACCAGGGAAGCCCACAAATGAAATGCTATTCCACCCCCCAAAAAATACATTCTTCTCATTAGTGGGCCTGCATTACAAAAATTATACACAGTGAGTATTATGACTATTATATTTTTAATCTTGCCAGTTAAAAAATCTATGGAAAATATTTCTGTCTTGTGACATGGGTACTATATAATATCCCTGATTTTGTCTACTAGCCTGCAAAAATTAAAATGTTTATTCTCTGCCCCTTCACAGAAAAAAATCTGGTGTCAGAGACTCTGCCTTGTGACTTTCTGTTTCCAGCAGCTGGTTACCATGAACTACAAGCTTCTCACTAAGGAGCACATCTGCTTTGCAATGGGAGAGTATAACAGAGCTTCAGAACACTTCTTAAACCACAGGAAAAAAAACAAGTCCTATGCCTTGGTATCACTGACTCAATGGAGATGAGTTTGGGTAAACTCTGGGAGTTAGTGATGGACAGGGAGGCCTGGCGTGCTGCAGTCCATGGGGTTGCAAAGAGTCAGACATGACCAAGTGACTGAACTGAACTAATGCCTTGGTAGTTTTAAACTAAGGAAACTTTAAACACCCAATTCCAGTCCCACGCACTTAGGCGTGAAACATATTTATGAAACCATGTGATCAGAAATATTGTGTAGTGTTTTCTGGTCGTGGGAAACAGGGTCGCCTTGTTGCCTAAATGGACCCATTCTTTGGAAAGAAGTTATCTCATATCACATGGTTGAAAGTTAACTTCCAGGAACCTCTGTTGAGGTTCAGGAGGCCATCATCCTCTAATTTATTTCACTTATTCATTTCAAATGTCACCTTTTCCCAAGAGCACTTAAAAAGTACACTCTACTTCAGTTTCATGCTGGATTAAGACATTTGGGCTGTTGATATTTCTTAAATGATGAAAGCTCTTCATTTCAACCAGCTTCAAATATTAAAAGTCTATTAAAGAAAAACATGAGCTGAATCTTCTGTGAGGAAAGACAGCTCTTGCCCAATAGCCAGAAAGTTACAATTTTGGAGCTCTGAAGCCTGAATGGAAGAGAAATTACAGAGACAAAGTCCTTTATCAAGATCCTTATGATCCAAACAAGGTTCTTGCTGGAAATTAAAAAATTAGGATCTACACCAAGTGGAAAAAAAAAAGGGGACCACCAAAATAAGCTAGAAATTTGTAGCAGTCTCCAGTGAAATGGTATATATATACACATACCATTTGTTTATATACACACACGTACATATATATACACACACACATTATATTAATATATATTAGCAAAATATCCTAAAATATGTCAGAATATGAGAGAAGCAGGAGTGCAGAAGTGTAGAAAGAGAAAGGCTGTACCAGATGGGCTTGTCTTGTGTTCCTCAGAAAGTCAGTAGGAAAATGAGGTTGAATGCCAATTATGACACTCCTCACTGTCAGATCTGCAGATAATAAGAGAACATTGCAAACACTGCTCTCCCAAAATAGAAACTCTTCACTTATAGAAGGCATAGGTCATGACCTCTGGGGTTTTGGCCCCCTTATGTACCATCCAGTCCTAAAATTACCCTCCACTTCTGCCTCAGGGGTCCATGCTGGGAAAAGAAACAAAGAGGTTTTGATGATTCTTAAAAAGTAGAAAAAGAAAAACAGCAATGTCTTTGCCTTTTTTCCCCCCTTTTCACCCCTTTGGACAGGGAATGTTAAATTCTATATGTAGATAGTTACAGATAATTTATTAATACATCCAAGCGTTTAAACAGTTTTGGGGGGTTTAACATGTCTTAAGCACCCATACATCTCTTTAAAAAGGCAAATATGTATAATTTCTCACCACAAAAATTCAAAATACACATTTAAACTAAATAATGTAAACTATCAAAAGACCTTTAATGGTGCCTTACATTGACTTGAAGTTCTCATAAAAGGGTCTCCATAATTCCATTGCTTCTATAACAAGTTTTACTACAGAAAGAAACAAAATCAAAGAGAAGCCACAGAACCACAAATTGTAAAGATGAAATTGACCTTGAGACATTAATTACTTCCTCCCTCCCTGCTTCTCCTGCCTCCACATTTACCCCACACCACAACCCAAAGAATATCTTTCTGTTTAAGCCTCAAAATATGAGATACCACAAATTTCCTAAACACGCAACTGCCTCTTATAGAAAATTCAACTTACTAGTGACCTACGTATATAAATGGCCACTTCCTGTTCCCTTTTGATTCCACACTCACAGGTAGCAGTGCTAAACCTTCCTAAGGAACCCCTCAACCCCCTCACCCTTCCTGGGACGATTCCCCCCATCCCACTGCCCTCCTTCAGCCATTCATGTACAATTCTCATGGCAGCACCTTCCTAGAAGTCACTGGAGTTTCCAGACCCTATTCCCAGTGGACAAGTCTCTGCCTCACACCTTCTTCAAGCCTGTATCTGACTACACCTCTGTACTACAAGTTTGTCTAAATAGACTAAAAGGAGAATGGGAAAAGCACCAAAATTAAAAGGCATGTATTTATAACCATACAAATATACAAGTGCACAACATATACATAAATACAAAGATTCGTAGGTTTATCTTTACACGTGTTATATGCACATGGAATTTACAGATACAGATAAACGTATGTAGAGGAAAGAAAATTTCTTGGTGTGTCAAGCTAGATAAAAGTGTAGTAGACACAACTGGTCCTCCACTAAGTTCCTCATTACTGAAGTGGTGCTCCCCAACTAGTTGAGATGAGGGCTGTCAGTTCAGCACTGTACCCTTCTCCATCAACTTACTCCTAACTAGAGGAGAGGCAGCTTCCCTGGTGGCTCAGAGGGTAAAGAGTCTGCCTGCAATGCAGGAGACCAGGGTTTGATACCTGGGTTGGGAAGATCCTCTGAAAAAGGGAATGGCAACCCACTCCAGTATTCTTGCCTGGAGAATTCCACAGACAGAGGAGCCTGGCAGGCTTCTGTCCATGGAGTCACAAAGAATATGCTGCTAAGTCACTTCAGTCATGTCCGATTCTGTGCGACCCCAAAGACGGCAGCCCACCAGGCTCCCCGGCCCCTGGGATTCTCCAGGCAAGAACACTGGAGTGGGTTGCCATTTCCTTATCCAATACATGAAAGTGAAAAGTGAAAGTGAAGTCGCTCAGTCATGCCCAACTCCTAGCGACCCCATGGACTGCAGCCCACCAGGCCCCTCCATCCATGGGATTTTCCAGGCAAGAGTACTGCAGTGGGGTGCCATTGCCTTCTCTAAGAATATGCTAAGTCGGTAGAATTCCAAACCAAAGGCCTGCCTCCCTTTCTCAAGATGGGACAACTCTTGGTGTCTTTCATGCCCCAGAGGTCCACGTGGGGTCAAACTGAGGTTTGGGCTTCAGCTAAAGTCACATTCTGCCTGTCTCCCATCTCACTCTGCTATACTTACTCCCTGCCAGCGCCCACTTGAAAGCACTGCCTCAATAAATCAGTTGTTCAAGAATTACTGTCTCTGGTTTGGCATCTAACAAATCCAATCAAAGCCAGGGAGCAACAGAGGAAACAACCAAACATAAAATCAGAAGAAAGATATGTATGTTCATACATACAAAGTCATCTGTTACTTTAGACGTTTGCTAAAGAACGTGTCAGCTGGAGAAGAATCACACACTGAGAGGTATTGCTGCTATTGTGCCCAAGAAGGAATTGAACCCAGGGAGAATTGTAGAAGAAGCACAAACCCTAGATTGGGGTGAGGGGTGATGGTCGTGGCCTGCTGCGCTGCAAATGACAGATACCCACCCAAACTGGTTAAAATTAATGCAAGTGGTGGTGGTGGAAATAAAGATACAGACTTATGAAATTCAAAGGAAAGCTTGACAATCAGCCTCAAAAAGAATAAAGAAAAGGAGAGCACTAGGACCTCAGCAGGATTTTGTGAACTTTTCCTTTCATGTGCCACCAAATGTTGTTCCTTTTATTTTTAATAATATCTGATGTAGGCATTTAAAACCTCAAGTAAAACTGCATAGGACTCTAGAGAGATGGCTGAAATGACAGCAGCAGTTTGGGGATCTTCCTGAATCCCTACACAAAAATTACAGAGCAACTGGAATGCAAAATCAAAACTTCACAGACATTTCAATAAAACGAAGTGACAAGGATGAATGAGTAAATAAATCATGATATGTATCTGCAATGGAATATTACCATATTCCATTAAAAGAAATGCAGTAAGAGTACATGCTACAAAGTGGATGAACCTTGAAAACATTATGCTAGGTAAAAGAAGCCAGGCACGAAAGGTCACATGTGTATGATTCCATTCATACGAAATGTCCAAAGCAGGTAAATTTACAGAGATAGAAGGCAAATTGGTGGTTGCCAGAGGCTGGGGCCCTGGGAGAACAGTGAAAGATTGCTTCACAGCTATGGGATTTTCTTCTGGAGTGATGAAAATGTCTTGGAAGTAGATAGCAGTAATCGTTGCCCAACATGGTGAGTGAACTAAGTGACCTTGGACTGTACACTTTAAAGTAGTTAATTTTATGTTCGGAGAAGTTATATGAATTTCACCTCAATTAGAAATAAAACATTCCCAGCCAATGCACTAAATAAATAAACATTTTTTAAAAAGAAACTGAAGAGAAAAACTAAATTATGTGACAAGGCAGTCTTATACAACAAAATATAAGTATTTGGGGCCAAATTGCCAAAGGCTTCTAGATCTGTATGTTATTGGTTCTGAATAGATGAAAGCACAGGGGAGCATCAGGGCATCTGATAAACCTGAGAAGAGGAAAATAAAACAAAAAGTAGACAGATTTCCCTGGGAAATGCGAAGGGTCCATTTGAAGTCCACAGCTTGAAAGGGTCATGGCTACCCCAGCAGTGGATTCAAAAAAGGAGTTTCCCAAGGATTCTTGAAGAGGCTGGGGCAGGGCAGCCCCTGTGAACTCTCACGACTGGCCTCAGGCTAACTTCCTGAACAGAGGTCCAGCCTGAAGGGAAACACTAGAAGAAAAACAAACTGAATAGAAACTGGGACAATGGAGATGAAGAAAAGAGGTGGTTCAGATGAAAAGGATGAGAAGAAGAACAGCCAGGAAATCTCAGAAAACAAACTGCCATTTTTATTGAACATGTGAAAAATGAAAGAAGAAGGAGTTCTGGGAAGTTGAAAAGCTTTCTGAACCCAATTTCTGTCTAAAGTTCAGGAAACCTGCATAGGCAAGTAGATTCTTTGCCACTTGTGCCATTAAAAGAATCTGGCTGCAACGGAGGAGACCTGGGTTCCATCCCTGGGTCAGGAAGATCCCCTAGAAAAGGGAATGGCTACCCAATCCAGTATTCTTGCCTGGAGAACTCCGTGGACAGAGGAGCCTGGCAGGCTACAGTCTATAGGTTCACAAAGAGTCGGACACGACTGAAAGACTTTCACTTTCACTTTCACTTCATTTTGTGGGAAAATGAAACTCTCTTGTTACAGCCCTGCTGATACCATCCAGGGTTCTTTGCCTTCCCCAATCAATAGAAATTCACGAACACACACACATGCACCAGAAAGAAAGAAAGAAAGAAATTGGCTAGAAACCAGACAAGAAATTCAGACAAGGCTTAGTGGTGTTCCTGCTACAGCGGAGGACAGTGAGAACCAACAACAGGTTCCCTTGCTCACCGAGGAGGGGGTGAGCTTGTGGAATGTCTTTATATGGGATGAGGGTAGGGGTGTGTCCAGGGCTCAGGAGGAGGGGTGGCTCAAGTGGTTTGCCCAGCC
>NW_011494640.1:13174375-13200217 GCF_000754665.1 Bison bison bison | reverse complement strand
GCTGAGTGCAGGGAACATACACGGTACCAACACCCTGCTTGTGCTCCTGGCTCTTCCAAAGTTGCAGTTTAGGTCAGGAGATCAGTCCTGGGTGTTCTTTGGAAGGAATGATGCTAAAGCTGAAACTCCAGTACTTTGGCCACCTCATGTGAAGCATTGACTTATTGGAAAAGACTCTGATGCTGGGAGGGATTGGGGGCAGGAGAAGAAGGGGATGACAGAGGATTAGATGGCTGGATGGCATCACCGACTCAATGGACGTGGGTTTGAGTGAACTCCAGGAGTTGGTGATGGACAGGGAGGCCTGGCGTGCTGCGATTCATGGGGTTGCAAAGAGTCAGACACAACTGAGTGACTGACTGAACTGAACTGAACTGAAAGCCTCCTTTTATAATGCTTCTCAACCACAGGGAAAACATGCTGACTGTGTGGCGAGGTGCTTTTCTTCTCTGTGACTACCTCAGTCCACTCAGGTGTGTCCAACTCTTTGTGACACCATGGACTGCAGCACACCAGGCCTCCCTGTCCATCACCAACTCCCGAAGCTTGCTCAAACTCAAGTCCATCGAGTCAGTGATGCCATCCAACCATCTCATCCTCCTTTGTCCCCTTCTCCTCCTGCCTTCAATCTTCCCCAGCATCAGGGTCTTTTACAAGGAGTCAGTTCTTTGCATCAAGTGGCCAAAGTATTGTAGTTACAGCTTCAGACTGATTTCCTTTAGGATGGACTGGTTGGATCTCCTGCAGTCCAAAGGACTCTCAAGAGTCTTCTCCAACACCACAGTTCAAAAGCATCAATTCTTCAGTGCTCAGCTTTCTTTATAGTCCAACTCTCACATCCATTCATGGCTACTGGAAAAACCATAGCCTTGACTAGATGGACCTTTGTTGGCAAAGCAATGGCTCTGCTTTTTAATATGCTGTCTAGATTGGTCACAGCTTTCCTTCCAAGGAGCAAGAGCCTTTTAATTTCATGGCTGCAATCACCATCTGCAGTGATTTTGGAACCCCCAAAAATAAAGTCTCTCACCGTTTCTGTTGTTTTCTTGTCTGTTTGCATGAAGTGAGGGGACCAGATGCCATGACCTTAGTTTGTTGAATGTTGAGTTTTAAGCCAACTTTTTCACTCTCCTCTTTCACTTTCATCAAGAGGCTCTTTACTTCTTCACTTTCTGCCATAAGGGTGGTGTCCTCTGTATATCCGAGGTTATTGATATTTCTCCTGGCAATCTTGATTCCAGATTGTGCTTCATTCAGCCCGGCATTTCTCATGAGGTACTCTGTATATAAGTTAAATAAGCAGGGTGACAATATACAGCCTTGACGCACTCCTTTCCCAATTTGGAACCAGGCTGTTGTTCCATGTCCAGTTCTAACTGTTGCTTCTTGACCTACATACAGATTTCTCAGGAGGCAGATAAGGTGATCTGGTATTCCCATCTCTTTAAAAAAGTTCCACAATTTGTTGTGATCCACACAGTCAAAGGCTTTGGCATAGTCAATAAAGCAGAAGTAGACGTTTTTCTGGAACTCTCTTGTTTTTTTCATGATCCAACAGATGTTGGCCACTTGATCTCTGGTTCCTCTGCCTTTTCTAAAACTAGTTTGAACATCGGGAAGTTCACAGTTCACGTACTGTTGAAGCCTGGCTTGGAGAATTTTGAACGTTACTTTGCTAGCATGTGAGATGAGTGCAATTGTGTGGTAGTTTGAGCATTCTTTGGCATTGCCTTTATTTGAGATTGGAATGAAAACTGACCTTTTCCAGTCCTGTGGCCACTGCTGAGTTTTCCAAATTTGCTGGCGTATTGAGTGCAACACTTTCACAGCATCATCTTTTAGGATTTGAGACAGCTCAACTAGAATTCCATCACCTCCACTAGCTTTGTTCATAGTGATGCTTCCTAAGGCCCACTTGACTTCGCTTTCCAGAATGTCTGGTTCTAGGTGAGTGATCACAACATTGTGGTTATCTGGGTCATGAAGATCTTTTTTGTCTAGTTCTTCTTTGTATTCTTGCCACCTCTTATTAATATCTACTGCTTCTGTTAGGTCCATACCATTTCTGTCCTTTATTGTGCCCGTCTTTGCATGAAATGTTCCCTTGGTATCTCTAATTTTCTTGAAGAGATCTCTGCTGCTGCTGCTGCGAAGTCGCTTCAGTCGTGTCCAACTCTGTGCGACCCCATAGACGGCAGTCCACCAGGCTCCCCCGTTCCTGAGATTCTCCAGGCAAGAACACTGGGGTGGGTTGCCATTTCCTTCTCCAATGCATGAAAGGGAAAAGTGAAAGTGAAGTCACTCAGTCATGTCTGACTCTTCGTGTCCCCATGGATTGCAGCCTACCAGGCTCCTGCGTCCATGGGATTTTCCAGGCAAAAGTACTGGAGTGGGTTGCCATTGCCTTCTATTGTTTTTCTCTATTTGCACTGATCGCTGAGGAAGGCTTTCTTATCACTCCTTCCTATTCTTAGGCATTCTGCATTCAAATAGGTATATCTTTCCTTTTCTCCTCTGCCCTTCGCTTCTCTTCTTTTCTCAGCTATTTGTAAGGCCTCCTCAGACAACCATCTTGCCTTTTTGTGACCACTTACAGTGGGTATTTATCTTTCTTGACCCTTTCATGCCCTAGAATGCTACAGGGGAAGAGGTTACCATGTTGAATCTATGCAGAAACTCTAAGCTCCGGATGTGCCAGAGACACAATCTATGATTACTTATGCACTGGTTGGGATTTGAACAGGCCACTTATGACAAATGTATTCTTTCTTTTGAGATGGTGAGGATTATAAATCAAGACTTCACATCCCACCCGTGTAGCTCAGAGAACCTAGGTGTAGTTGAGGCTGATGTGGGAAGCTGCAAACAGCTGAACCTCCTAACACGCATCAGACCTTGCAAGAAACTGAAGGTGAAGCAGAAGACTTGAAACGCCACCCAAAAGCCTTTTAAGAGAAATATAAGTTTTTAAAATGCTACATAAGGAGTCACTGCGAAAGCATGAAAAAAAAAAAAAAAAGGACCCAGGACTTCCCTACTGGACCATGGTTAACGCTTCACCTTACAATGATGGGGGTGCGGGTTCCATCCGTGGTCTGGTAGCTAAGATCTGCATGCCTTGTGGCCAGAAAAAAACAAACAAACAAACAAAAAAACAGGAGCAATATTGTAACAAATTCAATAAAGGCTTTAAAAATGGCCCATATCAAAAAAAAAAAAAATCTTTTAAAAAAGACCCAGTTGGGTGAGGGGCAAAGATTTACAGAGTAACAACTTCTGTGGTTGTAAATTACTTCCTCTGTATACTTTGTTTTGGAACCCTTCATCACCTGTGTCTGCACTGATTACTGATTAGATGGCAGGAAATAGAATGCCCATCTGACAGTTGTGCTGGCAATTACTCTTAAAATTTAGGTAGTTTTTTACTTTGTTGGAAGTGCCCCCTACTCCCCTTTTAAATTTGAAGCCATAAGAACCCATCTAACCCTTCTTGATTTATTGGTTGTAATTATATTGTAATTGGTATAAATAAAATTTAACTGTGCTGGGAAGAAGTGCTGACAGGAAGATCTTTAATTTTTTTAAATAAAAACATTTAAACAAAACAAAACTAAAACAACATGCCCAGCTCTTCCTCTTAACATTGCCTTCACAGTTTCTGGTCCCTTTGCCTAGAATCTTCTTCCCCCAGATCATCACATAGCTAACTCTTTCTTGTCATTCAAATCTCAATGTCATCAAAGCTCAAATATCACCTGTTCAGACACACTGGGTCTAACCCCTTCCCTAAAACAGCACCCCCAACCTTAATCACTTATCTTGCTTTATTTTTCTCCTTTCCATTTTTACTTAACCTCTCATTTATTTATTGTCTGTCTCTTCTCCTAAAAGGTAATCTCCATGAAGGTAAGTACTTTGTTTTGCACCTCCCTACATCCCAGCTCCTAATGTGTGTCTGTCACAAAGTAAACACTCAGTTGACCACAACTCAGTCATTGTGATGCACTTGTAGACAATGGTAACCATCCTTATTTACTTACAATGTTAGCAACAAAATGTTTGTTAATATAGATGATGTTATTATTATTCTTATAATCCTCTTAAAAGTGCCATTCCCTGACCAACCCAGGAATCTCCTGCATCACCTTCATTGGCAGGCTGATTCTTTCCCACTGTGTCAGCTGGGAAGTCCAAAATTTCAGATGTTCAAAACAAATACAAAACGTTTATAAATCAATCTACAGTGTCAAAGAAACTGATAGAAAGAGTTAGATAACCTGATACATTGAAAACAAATCATATTAAATATACTGTATTTTGCATTAACTTAATCAGTATTAAAAATATATTAAAAAAAAAAATTCATGGGAATAGCCCTGCAGAAATAAATGACCACTAGTGGCTACCAATGAAAATCAGAGGCACACTTGTGTTATAAGATTTATGAATGTTTTCAAGTCATGGAAAGAAAAAATGTCAGCTTTCAACTCCTAGGTTTCCAGTAAAAAGATATAAAACAGCAGTGTAATTATGTTCTGCAGATGTTGTGCTAATAATTTTCCCATTGCATATGAACTCAGCTGAGTAATGGGGGCGGGGGCATGGAGGGAATTGATATATTCCCATATTCAGTGGTATTAGTTCATAAAGAAGGGTAAAGCACGTTCTGCTGTACTGCTTGTGCTCCCAGAGTTAATTTCCAATGAAACCAGAAATTCATGGGCTTTATCACCAGATAATATCATAAGTAACAAATTCCTTCAAAGTATTCACTATACTTGAGTCGAGCTGGTTTTTTCTTCTTTTTCTGCCTATAACTTAAAAGAATACAGTCCAAAACATTCCATTACTGATGCTCTGTGATGAATTAGTGGCATGTTAATACTGATTTATAAAAAGACAGAAAAGCATTATAAGTTATACCTCCTCTTGAAAATTCTTTTGCAAATAAATCAGGGCTTTTTTTGTTTTTTGGTTTTTTTTTTTAGAAAGTCGGTCTTTTTCTGCATTCAGGCAATAATTTGGCTTATCAGGCTGGAATTAGCTGAATAAGGTGTCTACAGCCCCCCTATGATAGGAGCCTTCTATGAGTATTTAGCACAGTATCCTGGTTTCAGTGTTCAAAGAAGGCTTTTCGTCTTCAAAGTAATGCTTCTCCACCATCGACGGGTCACATTCTTGTTTCAGGGCTCACTCTCATTGAACTCCTGGTAAAGATCTTTCTTTGAAATGGCTTTCTTGGAGCAACTATAACCCAACAAGACAGTTAATGCCAAGAAAGAGTAAACCAACATGACAAAGAAAATGAAGAAATAGGCATTGTCATATGGTTTGGATTTTGAATTTTTTTTTCTCTTTAGCATTTTTTACTTCGCTTTCCAGTTTTCTTTCCAGTAGTTGAAAAACCCTGAGAGATGCAAGAACCCAGTTCTCTTGATTCACGCTGTAGTTTTTCTCAAAAATGAAAATGGTAACATCAGCTTGAGGTCAAACTAGCATCCTGTACATTTGCTTCTTTGAAGGCAGTGACTCTCTACTTGCTGAGTTCCGGATGAGTTGCCCTAAAACCCTGAGAACACTAAGAAGAGATCTCATTTTTAAAACTGAAACTAAAATGCACTTATAGACTGAATACAAATGTAAATATTCTTTACAACTTTAATTAAAATAAGTTTTAACTTTAGGGTAACATGCAGACTTGACTTCCCTTTTTTTATTTTTCCTAAGAAAAATAAACTGAAGTGGAAAAGGACACACTGGTTTTCCTTATATATTTCTTATATATTTCCTTATATATTTTCTTCAAACAAAAGTCTGAATCAAATTTTTTCTTTCTTATATTTGCCCGTGAACAAAATAAGGTAGAAAAAGCAAATTCTAAAATCTTCAGAATAGGTTCAAATTTTCATATTTTCTCTTCAGTTCCTATACAAACAAAACGGGGTTCTCACTTTACTCCCAAGAAAAGGAAATGCTTTTATAAATTTCTCGGAAACTGAAATCCTGAGCAAGTCAACCACATGGGGACGTTTCAGATATCTTTTTGTGTGGTTTGTCCCAGATCAGTCCCCTTGCTTGATATTAGTGACCTGGGCTTCTGTGGACACCAGCTTCCTATTGTGTTTTATCAGCACAGCCTCCTAAAGTAAATTGTTGTTCTACAAAGTAGTGAAACCCAATCTTGCCTACAAACACGCTCAAACACACACAAGCCTTCCATCTCTGGACAAACGACAATCCCAGCTGTTTCTGCCTGGGATCCGAGTTCTCGTGGCCAAGCACGCCCTCTTTGAAGTGGAGAGCACCTCTGCTGACCTGCATTTTGCAAACTTTGCACTGTTTCTCTAAGCCTGACCCCTGAACTGATTGTCTGATGACTAATTCACATGCTAAGCTTGCGGTATATCAGTATCACTGGTCTGCCTGCGTTTGTCATTAAGGGTTTGTAGTAAAAAGAAAGATGAAAGGGAAAGGTGTAATATTAGACCAGGAGCCAAACATCTTATGAGTGTGTTTTGAAAATGTGACTTATAAGAGAAATAAGCAACTCATTTTAAATATGTCTTTCAAGTTAGAAGGAAGACCTATATATTTTTAAGTTCCCAAACTTTCATTCCTTTCTTTCCAAACTCTTGGCTACTGTTAAAAGTGTACCTTATGCATAAATAATGTCACTGCTATGTGAGTTTCAAAATTGTGTAAGAAAGTAAAGATTAATTCAATAGTGCTTGCATTTGAAACTAAACTGCCCTTCTGCTCCATTTGTTGCCACCAAAGTAGTCTAACAGAAATTAAAGATGTATATGGATGCCCCTGATTGAAAGAAAAAGCTAAGTGACTTGTGAATTACCAATTTTTCTGAGTTGTTAGGATAACTTTTGTCTTGCATGTATATTCGGAAGGTGAAAAATCGAATATATTTTAACGTTTCATCACAAGAAAATAATTTCACTAAGCATCATTTTGTCCACAAGATTTATGTGCTATTAATACTGTGAAAGATAGTCTGTTGAGACATCTTGGCAAGTGTTGCAATGAAATTCTTTAGAGAAATAGTAGGGCCTCTAACTGTGGATAATGGCTCTTTGAACAGCCTCTGAAGAACCATTTCCATAGACTGGACCGATTCTTTTAAAGGAGTACATAACAAGAAGTCAAATAAAAGGGGTGGGGCAAAATGAGAAGATTAAAAAGAGAGTAAAAGATTAAAAGAGAGAAAGAATATAAGGAAAATTCAAAAGGAAAAAAGATCAAAAAGGGGATTAACCATGTTACTTGTTGTTTTTCAGAAATTAAAAAAGTATGGTGGATAAGGAATTTGTTTCCTTTTGGCCCAAGAAAAATGCCAATTATGGTAGCTAAATGGCCTGGATCACATATCAGCATGCTTTGGAAATGTGAGAAATGGATGGGAAATATAAACATGGAGCAATAGCTTACAGTTATGTTATGAATTAAGCCAGAAAAATATCAAGATTTAGTCACTGAATAAGCTGCCAACGTTAATTTTCCCTGATGAACTTGAGCAAGATCAGAATAGAAGCGATAGCACTGTAGTTCCATGTTTTGTGCGACACCCCCACTGCCTTTGAGAACCAAATTCTTCATTTTCTCATCAAACAAACAAACAAACAAAAAAACTCAGGCAAAGAGAACACAGTCAACAATAATGTCATGAAATCTCCTTTCATTTCTTGATTTTTATTTGATCAGTGCCCTAGGTTCTGAGTTGAAATCTCTGATACAGTGAAACCAGGTAGCCAACACTGCCATGTAGAGTCATTTTAATAGTGGTCTTTGTATATTATTACCTTTTGGCTTTTTTATTATGTCATTTTGATATCAGGAGCTAATCACTTAAATTTACTTTAAAATATAGAAAGTGTTTCAGATTGTATTAATTTTATATCAAATTGATTTGAACATCTTAAAATGGAGTATTTAGTTTATCATTAAATATGTGTAGGTATTAGACTAGTTGATTTTAGTCCTGGTGAATTCATTGGCAGTTTTTTCATTATGTTTTTCCTGGTCCACATATTTGCTTTGGCTTTTTTTGGTGGTTGTAGTTGCTGCTCCTTTAACTTCCGTTAACCGAAAACTAAAGATTTTTTAACCACCAAATCCTAATTGCCAAATACTACTTGCTTGAAAAATACAAAAACTAAGTAACTTAGAAGCTCTAAAAGATAAAACTGAGAACTAGTAAATCATGAAAGAGAAGCCAGGATGAAGAGACAAAATCAAAAAGGTTATTCTATTACCCTAATGCCAACTGAATTCCGATAAAAATACAGATTTGAATTCTAAATCATTTGGTGGAATTATTTAAACAACTGTTTATGGCATTTAGGTGCTCTAATGGTGTATTTCATATATTCCTTCTCAAACACTCGGGGGCATATATTCCAGCGACACAACTGAATGGGACTCAAAGCAGCAGCACTTTGCCCTGCTCTTTTATGAATGAACTATGTAAAAATTTTCCAAACTTCCCCATATGTTTAGTTTTATTCAAAGTTCTCTTAAAGGCAGGTAGCACAGAATTACAATCCAGAAAAGCACATGAATTTCATATTAATTGCCCTCTTTGTCAGTGGTCAAAAGGAGCACACTGCTTCTGAGGTGGGGTCACTATAAACAAACAGCTTAGGTCAGGAGCCACAACAGCTACTTTACCTCCCGCTGTCGCCATCTTGTGTGCACTTAGGTGGGGCCGTTGGGGTGGGAGCCATGACCAAGCTAAGAAAAGAGGTCAGGCCTCCTTTAGCTTCAGTAGAAGGACTGATGTTGAAGCTGAAACTCCAATACTTTGGCCACCTGATATGAAGAGCTGACTCATTTGAAAAGACCCTGATGCTGGGAAATATTGAAGGCAGGAGGAGAAAGGGACAACAGAGGATGAGATGGTTGGATGGCATCACCGACTCAATAGACATGAGTTTGGGTGGACTCTGGGAGTTGGTGATGGACAGGGAGGCCTGGCGTGCTGCAGTTCATGGGGTCACAAAGAGTCGGACACGACTGAGCAACTGACTGAACTGAACTGAAGCTACTGAAGTGTTGGGACACTGACTGAAAATGAAGTAGCTCACCACAGCAAGCCCATTTCTAGAAATCCACCCTATAGAAACTAAAGTGCCAATATGGAAAGAGATACAGATAGAGACAGAGGTGATAGAGAGATAAACTTACCCCAGTATGTTTGTGTGGAAGCTATGTGCTCAGTCAGGGGCTTCCCTGATGGCTCAGATGGTAAAGAATCTGCCTGCAATGTGGGAGACCTGGGTTCGATCCCTGGGTCGGGACAATCCCCTGGAGAAGGAAATGGCAACCCACTCCAGTATTCTTGCCTGGAGAGTTCCATGGACAGAGGTACCTGGTGGGCTACAATCCATGGCATTGCAAAAAGTTGGACACAACTGAGCAACTAACACATTATGTGAAAATGATATAGTTACATCAGAAAATGGTGTAATTAATTAAGATAGATCCACCCTCTCCAGTATTATGCAACACATACACACACAAATAAAGCACAGTAATGCGCCAGAAACAACTCCGTATATGCAAATATAGGCTTATACGTTTGTGTAAGCATAAGGAATAAGATTGTCGGGAGAAATATCAGTGACCTCAGGTACGCAAATGACACCACCCTTATTGCAGAAAGTGAAGAACTAAAGAGCCTCTTGATGAAGTGAAAAAGGAGAGTGAAAAAGTTGGCTTAAAGCTCAACAGTAAGAAAACTAAGATCCTGGCATACAGTCCCATCAGTTCAGTTCAGTTCAGTTCAGCTGCTCAATTGTGTCCAACTCTTTGTGACCCCTTGAATTGCAGCACGCCAGGCCTCCCTGTCCATCACCAACTCCCAGAGTTTACTCAAACTCATGTCCATTGAGTTGATGATGCCATCCAACCATCTCATCCTCTGTTGTCCCCTTCTCTTCCTGCCCTCAATCTTTCCCAGCATCAGGGTCTTTTCAAATGGGTCAGCTCTTCTCATTAGGTGGCCAACGTCCCATCACTTCATGGCAAATAGATGGGGAAACAGTGGAAACAGTGTCAGATTTTATTTTTGGGGGTTTCAAAATCACTGCAGATGGTGACTGCAGCCATGAAATAAAAAGACGCTTGCTCCTTGGAAGGAAAGCTATAACCAACCTAGACAGCATATTAAAAAGCAGGGACATTACTTTGCCAACAAAGGTCCACCTAGTCAAGGCTATGGTTTTTCCAGTAGTCATGTATGGATGTGAGAGTTGGACTATAAAGAAAGCTGAGCGCTGAAGAATTGATGCTTTTGGACTGTGGTGTTGCAGAAGACTCTTGAGAGTCCCTTAAACTGCAAGAATATCCAACCAGTCCATCCTAAAGGAGATCAGTCCTGAATATTCATTGGAAGGACCGATGTTGAAGCTAAAACTCCAACACTTTGGCCATCTGATGTGAAGAGCTGACTCGTTTGAAAAGACCCTGATGCTGGGAAAGATTGAGAGCAGGGGGAGAAGGAGATAACAGAGGATAAGATGGTTGGATGGCATCACCAACTCGATGGACATGAGTTTGAGTAAACTCTGGGAGTTGGTGATGGACAGGGAGACCTGGCATGCTGCAGTCCAAGGGGTCACAAAGAGTTGGACACAACTGAGCAGCTGAACTGAACTGAACTGAAGAAATAAGTGGAAAGATACTGTTAATTTGGGGAGCTGGAGGGAGCTAGGCAGATTCTAGACTTTTTATAGAGGTGCCTCTTTCTAGTTTGGTAATAAAAATTATAGAATCTTATATACATATACCAGAGAAGGCAATGGCACCCCACTCCAGTACTCTTGCCTGGAGAATCCCATGGATGGAGGAGCCTGGTAGGCTACAGTCCATGGGGTCGCTAAGAGTCAGACACAACTAAGCGACTTCACTTTCACTTTTCACTTTCATGCATTGGAGAAGGAAATGGCAACGCACTCCAGTATTCTTATTCTTGCCTAGAGAATCCCAGGAACAGAGGATCCTGTTGGGCTGCCATCTATGGAGTCACACAGAGTCAGATATGACTGACGCGACTTAGCAGCAGTAGCAGCAGCATATACATATACTAATAGATGATCATAAGAAAAATATACTAGCTTTGCTCCTCATCCATTTTTTTAGATCCTTTGTCCTAGAATTTAACTTTTTGAACCAGCCTTTAGGCTTCTGAAAATGACAAAGAAAATGGAAAGTTTCTAAGGAAGGTTTCTAAGTAGGTAAAAGAAACTGAAGGTGCTGAATATCTGGATGATTAATGATCCAACACAAATAAACAGCAAGTGCAGATGTCCTGAGGTGATGGGTGCTTGGAGTGCTAAGAAACAGCATGAAAGGCAGTGTGATTAGGGCTGAATTAATGGGAGAATTAGAACAAGAGGTTGCAAAGAGATCCAGAAGCCAGATTATAAAATTGAGTTTCTATTTTTTTTTCTATTGCAACTCAAAGTAAGAAAAAAGCGTCTGCATCAAAAAATTGCATAGGTTTAGATATACGTTCCACACAGAAACAGGCACACACACACAGAGATTACAAACCAGTTTGAAAAACACAGAGCTTTGTTCTAGGTGTGAGAGAATGTCACTAGATTTGACCTGCATTTAAAATAATCACTGTGGCTGTTGTTTGGAAAACAGACTAGGGCAGAGTGCTAAGACTGGGAACAAAGATCACATTTGAAAGGTATTGAGGTAGTGGTTCAGGCACTGAGAGAGAGCAATGACTGCATTAGATTGTTAACAACAGAAATATTAAGAGGTGATTAGATTTGAGATATACTTTTAAAGTTACTACAATGTGCTGATAATTTGGATGTGCAGCATGAGAGAAAAAGAGAAGTCAAAATGACTCCCAATTTGGGGGCATGATCAACCAGGTGAATAGTGTTGCTGTTTACTGAGATGAGGAGCAGTAACTGTAGATAGAATCAGACTGTAACCAAAGGAGAATAGTTTGCCTCCAGATACGTTATGTTTGAAGTGAGAAGGACCATGTGACTTGCTTTGGCTACTGAAAAATGACCAGAAGTGTGTCACTCTGATGAATGTGTAAATTCAGGTGGCATCACAATTTACATGGTTGGCAGTGTGTGTGTTCGTCTCTCAGCTGTGTCTGACTCTTTGCGGCCCCATCCTAGCAGTAATGCTATGAAACAGAAGGAAGACTGAGGGCAAGATTTTCTGAATTAATTGTGGCCATAAAATTAGTGTACATTTCTATTGAAACCACGTGGACTACACAGTTATAGGACATACTTATAGGACATACCCCAGATTACATAGCATGGATGTGCTAGATAATTATGAGTTCATATAACAAACTATGAAATTCTGTTTATTCTTGATCAGAAATGGACTTAAGTTAATTGATACATTTTTAATAATGAAAACTATTTAAGATTGGCCAAAAAAAATTCAGGTTTTATACAATAAAATAGAAAAAATGAATGAGAAGACCTCCATGGTATTTATACATTTGAGTGCTTACTAACTCCTACATACTATTCTAGTACGATTCCGTATGAATAATCCTTTAAATTCAAGTTCAGTGACGAAACAGTCACACATAATTTTTATTGAAAGGCCATTAGGTTACAAGAAATTATCTCATTTACTTCTCACAAGAGTGCTGTAAAGGATGCGTTAATATCTCCTTTTCATAGCTGAAAAAACCAAGATGCATGAGGCTTGAGTTGCCTATTCAGGTAATCAGTGGGATTTAGGGTTGAAAACAAGATCTTTCTGAAGCCAAGACAGGCTTGTTCTTATTACACCACAGTAGTTTCATCGAAGTGCACTGTTAGCACTGCTGTCAAAGGAGGCGATTGGAAACTTCCTACCATCAAAAGGGAAGTGATTAAATGAAATGGTTGGATGGCATCACTGACTCAATGGACGCAAGTCTGAGCAAGCTCCCCGAGTTGGTGATGGACAGGGAAGCCTGGTGTGCTGTAGTCCATGGGATCGCAAAGAGTCGGACGTGACTGAGCAACTGAACTGAACTGAACTAAGTGAAGCATGGTACATACAGCAATGGCCGCTAATGCAGGAGAACTATATGATATTTAGAGAGAGATCTTTAAAAATATGTAGAAATAAAACAATCCAATAACCAAGAAAAGAAAAGACAGAATAGCATTTATTGAATATTCTTGAGTATTCTTTTTGGGTAAAAAAGGATGCATGCATACATCTATATATACATTACATATATTTTTATATGAAGAGAAAATTTTTGAGCATGATATATCAGAGTCTGTAAATAGTGGAGAAGCTGGAATGAAGGATTGGGAGTCTAGGGTAAGACACAGAATTACTTTTCATCGTCTACCAAGTGTGATATTAACCCACATTATCATCACAAGAGCTCTAGTTAGAGTAATTTCTTTCCTCCATCTTTTTTGAGATTAGGCTGCATGGCTTGCTTTGGTCAATTAAATGTGAGCAGATATAAAGCATGTCTCAACTGAGCAGAAGTTTTAACAGCCAATGTTCAACTTATCTTGGCCCTTCTCCTGCCCCAGGTTTGTAGAAAGTATGTGCAAAGATAAAACTTCCATCAGTCAGGGCTCCTGAGTGACCACGATGAGCAGAGCTTATTGGACATATAGAGAAAGTTAGAAATAAATCTTCATTGTCTTCAGTCATGAAGAAGAGACTTATGGGCAGCACTGTCCAGCTTCTCCTGGCTGATACGACATCAGAAAGAAATCCTGATGTAAACCTAATAATTACATTAGTTCTTTTTAGTATTTTTAGGTGTTTAAGAGAAAAAAAAGATGTGTTTGAAAATATAAATCAGTTCATTTATTAAACTAGGCAAATATTTATTGAGGACCAAATATATCCCAGGCCATCACAGGCACAGGAGAAGTACCATTAAGTAGGAGAAACAAAATCCCCACTGTCACAATTTACACAAACAAATGAGTGAGCAAGAAAATATCAGGTAATGGGGTGCCCTTGGATGAAAATAAACTGCACAGTGTTGCTGGGAGGTCCAAGAGGCCTCTGGGAAGAAACCACGTCAGCTGATGGTTGCCGTTGTGATGACAGTTCTCAACCCATAAGGAAGTTTTCTTTTCAACGTCTTTGTAGTCTCCAAATTTTCTCTGCATTTCATTTCAAATCAGAACAACACCATAAAATAAATAACAGGAAACGGAAGGATGGGGTGATAGAGGCGTCAGTGAGGAAGCCTGGGAAGGACAGCCCTTATTGGGAAAGTGAAGGACCAGATTCAGTTACACCTGCAGATGGAAGCGATCGAGTACTAAGTGGATGCAGAAGCCAACGTTGGCACCTCTCTAAGCGGAGGAGGCCACCAATGAAAATGTATCCCATAAAACATCAATCAAGATAGCAGTAAAAGGGGTGAAATGTGTACACACGTAAAAACAATTGAAAACATATTTGCCTAATTATGTAGACAAAGATATCAAGATGAGTGCTGAAAGGGGATGAAAACGTAGGAGACGCGGAATCTCTGCTCTAATGGAACCCAACTCCGGGGCTGGTAACACGGCCTCAGGGACAAATGCCACCAATTACAACAACATTAAAGAGTTAATAAGGCCTGTGAAGTGTTTCCAAAGAAAGGAGGATCTGAAAGAAGGAAGCCACAAGTCTGCTTTTATCAGCAATTACTTTTTCATATTTTTGTATCAAGCTAACTTTATTAAATCATTCTGCAAAGGTCAAGTGGGATGTGTCTTTCCTGAACTATTTTCATATTTCATGACACAGACTGAGTAACTGGATAACATACACTGTATTTCCAAAGACTGGAAGACATTTACGCCCAAGTGCTGATTTCCTGTGGTGTGCTATTGGTCACTTAGACAATGGGGTTTTAGGCAGTGCTGTGTGTGTGTAGTAACTCAGCCAATTCCTTTTTTGTGCTTGAAAATCTTCCAGTTACCAGCTGTCAGAAACACAATTTAACTGCTTATCATTACAAAAATGAATTAATTCCAATTCATCTCTGCAGCAGGAGGGCATCAGATCCTCAGGTTGCCAGAGTCAACACTTTTTCTTAAATGAAAGAAATTATTTACAAGGCATAATATCCATTTAGGTGCTAGGATAATAATTTATGAGACACCAGAGTTCTCTTCCTCAAGATGTCTGCTTTTCCCTAATATTGAAACAAGGCTTGAGGCCCTAAAATACTGATCAGTCCAAAATAGAACCCCAAAATTTAAATCTTTACAATAATTCTGAAAGTGGCAATGAAACAACAGGGCGTTATATTTGTGTAGAATCTTTCATCCAAAATTTTTGAAACTTTTCACAAATATCTCAATTTTCTTTTAGCCTCCCTAGCAAGTAGACACTGTCTGTCATATTATCCTCAGTGCAAAGAGGCTAAGAAAACCAAAATATTACCAGTGGTTATGTTTGGCTTCTGTTTCTCTCAGTTAAGTTCAGTTCAGTTGCTCAGTTGTGTCCGACTCTCTGTGACCCCATGGAATGCAGCACACCAACTCCCGAAGCTTGCTCAGATTTAGGCCCACCAAGTCAGTGATGCCATCCAACCATCTCATCCTCTGTTGCCCCTTCTCCTCCTGCCTTCAAAATCTTCCCCAGCATCAGGGTCTTTTCAAATGAGTCAGCTCTTCACATCAGGTGGCCAAAGTATTGGAGCTTCAGCTTCAGCATTAGTCCTTCCAATGAATATTCAGGACTGATTTCCTTTACTATTGACTGGTTGGATCTCCTTGCAGTCCAAGGGACTCTCAAGAGTGTTCTCCAACACCACAGTTTAAAAGCATCAATTCTTTGGGCTTCAGGCTTCCCTGGTGGCTCATCTGGTAAACAATCTGTCTACAATGTGGGAGATGTGGGTTCAATCCCTGGGTTGGGAAGATCCCCTGGAGAAGGGAACGACTACCTACTCCAGTATTCTGGCCTGGAGAATCCCATTGACTGTATAGTCTGTGGGGTTGCAAAGAGTCAGACACAACTGAGCAACTTTTACTTTCTGTTAATTTAGATGGCCTTTTTTTTTTTTAATCTTTCTACTTTTCTATGGTTTCTAATTTTTTTTAATGGTCCATTAGTATTTTTAAAATGAAAACATAATTTTTAATGTTGTGAATACTAACAGACATTGCTACCCCTATAATAGACCAGGGGCTTCCAGGTGGCACAGTGGTAAAGAGTCCACCTGCCAATATAGGAGACCCAAGAGACACAGGTGTGATCTCTGGGTTGGGAAGAACTCCTGGAGGAGGAAATGGCAACCCACTTCAGTATTCTTGCCTGGAAAATTCCATGGACAGAGAAGTCTGGTGGGCTGCAGCCCACAGGCCCACAAAAATGTTGGACACAGCTGAGCAACTGAGAACATACATGTATAATAGACCAAGTAAGGAAAGCAGTAATATCTTTTCTTTGTTTTACTTTCATCAACCCATTGGCCTCAATGCCACACACACACACAGACGCACACACACACACACACACACACACACACACACCTTCACTAAGAAGTAGAGTATCAGGTCCTTTATCTACTCCCAGTGGGGACGGAAAGAGAATTAACATTTCTTGGAAGTTCACTCTATGCAACAGTCTGTGTGGAAACACATAGAATTAACTCAATTAATCTCACTATCCTATGAATTCTTATTCACTTAATTTTGAAAATGGCAGCTCAGAGAAGCTATTGCTTGGAGGGAATAAGTAAATAATTATAGGAGATTGAATCAGTATTGAAATCCACATCTAAGTATTCACACAGGACAACACACGCAAGTTAAGTCTCACTATGTTACCTCCCAGGATCTCCAGTCCTGCATCCCTCCAACACGTCCTCCACGAAGGATGAAGATTAGATAATGTCCTTCCTCTGCTTGAAAGTCCTCAGTCCCTTCCCACTGCATACAGAATCAAATCCAAGCCCCTTACTGTGGCCTATAGGGGACCTGGCATGACCCAGCCCAGGCCAGCCTCATTTTTCCGCTCCGCGTACCAGATGAAGGACCTAATTTCAGTACTTCAAACAAGCAAAGTTCGTTCTCAAACCCAGGCCATCACAATTGCTGTGCCCTCTGTTTAGAAAATTTCGCTGTTCCCTTCCCAAGAGTAACTGTTTCTCATTTTCTGCCAGGCCTTCCCTAAAAGCTCAGTCTAAGTCGGTCCCGTTACTCTCTCTTTGCATCTTATTCTTTTCCTTCCCAACACTCAGCACGATTTCTAATTATATGTTTGCTTCTTCTTTCATTTATTTATTTCGGCTGCACTTGGTCTTCGTTGCTGCGTGTGGGCTTTCTCTAGTTGTGGCAAGAGGGAGCTACTCTCTAGTCGTGGTGTGTGGGCTTCTCATCGTGGTGGCGTCTCTTGTTTCAGAGCGTGGGCTCTAGGGAGCCTGGGCTTCAGTAGTTGCAGCGATCGGGCTCCACTGCTGTGTGGTATGTGGGATCTTCCCCGACCAGTGTCCCTTGCATTGACAGAAATGGATTCTTAACCACCGGACTACAAGGGAAGCCCTATATGTTTGCTTCTTTATTTGTGTAGATCTACCTTCCCTACATGAGCTTCTGAAGCCAGGAACCACTGTTTGTTGAACAAAACATCATAGACAATAAAACAATTCCTGGCTGGCAGAAGACTCTCAAAAAGTGTTTACCAAATAAATGAACAGAAGGGTTAGAACTCAGATCTCAATGGCTCCCAGTTCACATTCTAACTGTTAGCATAATACTGAGCATTTGCCTCACTGTCATCTCAAGAGAGTGTCAGTGGTATTGCTAGAACCCAGTGATTCTTCCCTCCCTATCTATGCCCTGGATTTCACTGGGTTCTACTGACCCCAGTATCTGACGGCAACACAATTGAAAGAAGTTGGGGCTTTTTCAGCAAAGAAGACAGATGGGAACCACCATTTAGGTAGTCAAACCTGCCCTGGATCATGAGGTTAAGAGTCCCCAGACTTGTGCCTGCAAAAAATCTACTCACACTTTCTCCCCTGACAAATACACATTCCTATAAAATCAAAACCCAAAAGAACTAGAAATGCTTCTCCCACCAAACCCCTGATATCTCCAATAACTGTTCCTCACTGCCATCATACACTGCTAAGTGTCAGTCTTGCAATGAGATAGCCCTCTGTGTATAAACATGCATTGGAGTCTACTGTCTCTGACTGACCTTTACTGTACTTCCTTTGCATCTTAGAAACATGCCTGTTTTACCATGACGAAAATTGCCCTGATAAATGAGCCATCATCAGTAAGAATTTTTTGGAGCAGAGGTCAGCTTATTATTTTCTTGTTTGTGACTTCAGCCCCATTATTTGGGGAACTCTCAGTGGTAAGAGAGAATCATTTAAAAACCATGACCATATATGGCAAAGAAAAAAAGAAACTATGAATACGTCTGCTCAATAAGTTACATTCACATAAAAGAGCTATTTTCTGACTTCTCTATTCATAGTCATTAAAAATAATTCCTCATTATTTTAGCAACTTGGCTAGGTTACTGTGGAAGTTAAAAGTCCAGGAGCACATTTTATAATCTGCATATTATGACCAAGGTGATTAACTAATAATATCAATAGCTAAAGATTTATTTATTGCCCACCATCTGCCAGGCATGTTCAAGATACCATTTAACCCTCTATAGAGTCCAATAAAGAAATCATCACCATTTTTTGTTCTTTAGAGTAATTTAAATTAGTTTAGAGAAATTAGATGACTTATTAGTAGCACAAATTTTAAAATTGCCCATGGAGAATTTAAAACCTAGGTCTAGCGTTCTTAAAATCTATAGCATTAGGCTACACTGCCTTCAGAAAACTACTTTTAGAGCAGTATGTCATTCTTAAAGACATGAGGATGCTAAGGCATAGGAGAACAGTTTTCTCAGAAGATTGTCCCCTATACTTTGTAACCCTGTCAAGTCTAGGAGCTTGGGGTCCATTGTATCTCTGAAATCTCTAGGCAGAGATGTCATCTCTTCTCTGGTGTGCAGTGGATCCCATTTCAGTTCTCATCACCAGCACCAAATGGCAGCTTTCCAAAATGATCTTTCCAACAATGTATGTCTAATTGTATTTCCCCCTGCTTTAAAATACTACCATGTGTAAAATAGCTATTTTATAGGGAACTTGCACAGGGAGCTCAGCTTGGTGTTCTGTGATGACCTAGGGGAGGGAGGTTCAGGAGGGAGGGGAGATATGTATACATACGGCGATTTACTTCATCATACAGCAGAAACTAACACACTGCAAAGCAATTATACCTCAATTAAAAAAAAAATCCTAGTCTAGCAGTCTCATAGGTACTAAGGAGGAAGCTCTTAGAATGGCCTTCAGGGCCCTGCAAGACTTAGCCTCTTCCATCCTCTCCAGCAGCCTTTCCAGCACTCATTCCTAACTGGCGATGCCGCAAATGCCCCTAAAAGAACCAGTCCAGTCTCCAGTCCACTCAGTCCCCGTGCGTCAGCCACCAAGCACAGCTGAACAAAGTCATCCTGCCCTCTCCTGGGTGCTCAAGGTTGCTCCACATCCTGTCTGTGTCCCACGACAGGTCCCTCACTGTTGCACTGAGGCTGTTTTAAATGTCTGCCTCTTCCCACTGTGTTCAACTTCAGAAAACACAGAAGCAGCAGAGGTGAACTCCTGCAACTTCATAGTCTCCTCATCCACCCACCAACATGTCTATATTCTTCCTTACTTCCCTTATTTAAGTAGAAAATGTTTTAAAAGCTGCTCTTTGTCCTGAATAAAGCCTGTCCCTAACTGATTCCATTCCTACTATAATTCACACACCCTTGAGGTGGAGATCCTCCTTCAGAAGATCACGTTGGGATAGTTTGAGACACTCTTCATTCATTTATGTATTCAACAGGCAGGCACGGAGTACTCATTTGGGGACACACATGGGACTAGGTACTTGGGTACCTATCAGAAATACCAAGGAATGGGTCTATGACAAAGAGAGAACTCGCTTATATCACTGGCATTTAGCAAGAACCCTAAACAGAGTTCTTTATTCCTATCTTCTCGTATATCATCTAACACTGATTGAAGATCCATGAGTGCTTGTCCAAGGCCAAGGCTTGTCCAAGACCTCTGGATCTCCTTGCATAAATATTGCCACATGTCACTTTTTGATGTCTGATGCCAGTTCTCCTTACTCCCAGATGGCGCTAGTGGTAAAGAACTTGCTTACCAATGTAGAAGACGCAAGAGATGCACATTGTATCTCTGGGTCAGAAAGATTCCCTGGAGGAGGGCATGGCAACCCTCTCCAATATTTTTGCCTGGGGAATCCCATGGGCAGAGGAACCTGGTGGGCTACAGCCTATAGGGTCACAAAGAATCGGACACAACTGAAATGACTTAGTATGCTCCTTACTCATAAATGATTAAACATCAAAAAACCAGATTCTCAGAATGGTTGCAGCCCAAATCTTCACCCCCAAAATGGATTTCCTTCCAAAGAGATCTCAGTTCGGGTTCCATGCAGCAATTATATAGTTTGAGGAGACATTCATCCATGGTATGTCCACACAAAGGGCATTAATTAATCCATCTCGCCCCCATTTAAGTCTCTTTCTAAATTCACAACCAGTGACCTGGTCAATTACACTGGTTCTGTATGCCAACATTAATGAAGATCCCTTCTAACAAAGGATGTTCTCCAAATATCTAAGTGTGTGTAAATATGCATTTTCAAATTGGGCTAATTAAAAGCCTAAAGCAATATGTTTGTTTCCATCACAGGCACAAAATGTGTCAGTTTCTAGGAAAATTGCCAAGGAACGACTCAGCAGTTAACATTCATAATCCACTGTTTAATAATTTTAAGTTCTAAATTTCAGTTTTTACATTTAAGGTTTTTAGATCAAAGTGTATAACTACACGGACAAAGGGGAAGCCCTTCATACAAAGTCAAGTTTGAACTCAGTTGAATGCTGAAAGTTCAAAGTCCTGAGGGCTGCCTGTCCTAGAGGGTGAGAGTAGAGACCCCAACTAGGGTTAGGACTGGGGGAAGTCAGAGCCCCAATACCCTGGAGACAGATTAGATGCCAAAAGAAGTCAGGGGGAAATGATCTACAGAGACTTTCAACATAAGAAATACAAGCAGAGTAACAGATCTCAGAGACATGTAGAAATAAGAGAAGGGCATAAAGAAGTATCAAAAAGAGGTATGAGCCACATATGGCAAGTTCTGAGATCAGGAAGGAAGGGAAAATGATATGTAAGATCAGTTTCTATTGAGTAACCCCACGGCCTGGTAGCATTTCTCTCATGTGTTGGGAGTGAATGATTTTTCCTTTAAATACTTTGTTTTCAACTTGAGTTTGGCATGAGGATAGGTTGACATAATGAAGTGAGTACCGCAAGCAGGATATGCAGAGATATAGTAATAAAGAGTTCCACCACCAGATTGAATGGAAGTCAAAGTCTGCTTCTGCTATTTCTGATGGTGTGACCTCACCCAAACTAATGAACAATTCTGGACCTCAGTCTGTTTATTTATAAATTGGGGCTTATTTTGTGAAGATTAAGCTAGATTACAAGAGTAGGCATTCAGTAAGGATTACCTTCCTCTCCTTGTATTATTTTTGGAATAAATAATTGTCAGAAAAGGGGAAACATATTGACTTGGAAAGATGGGTGTCCATGCTTAAAAGACCTTAAGGCATTTAAAGAATTTGGACATCTTTATCTACAGGACTATGAGTCCTTGGAGTTTTTACCAATGAGCTCAGGTGGTTTGTTCTCAGGTGGCACTAGTGGTAAAGAACCTGCCTGTCAATGCAGGAGACATAAGAGGCGTGGGTTCCATCCCTGGGTCAGGAAGATTCCCTGGAGAAGGAAATGGCAACCTTCTCCAGTATTCCTGCCTGGAGAATCTCACGGACAGTGGAGACTAGTGGGCTACAGTCGGACATGACTGAAGCAACTTAGCACACACACAGGTGCTTTTAGATCAGTGCTGAACAACAGAACATTCTATGATGGCGGGATGTTCTTTATCACTGCCCAATATGGAAGCTTCTGGCCACACGTGGCCCTTGCACACTGGGGATGTGGCTACTGCAACTGGAATCTGAATTGTATTTACTTTCGATTACTTGTTTAAATTGCCATACATGGTTAGTTGTAGCTTCCCTGGTGACTCCGATGTAAAGAGTCTGCCTGCAGTGCAGGAAACCAAATCTGATGATATTCCTTTATTATAAGGTTCTCTCACAGCAGTCTGGCCTTGGGGAAGCAGAAAGAATGAGTTGAAGCTCACAGGCTCTGAAGTTGGATTGCTTGGGTTTACATCCCAGCTGTGCCATTGGGTGATCTTACCTAAGAGAAGAATGCTAATGACATCACCTGCCTCAAATAAGATGTTGGAAGGAATAAACACAAGTCAATACAATAAGGGAGAAGGCAATGGCACCCCACTCCAGTACTCTTGCCTGGAAAATCCCATGGACGGAGGAGCCTGCTAGGCTGCAGTCCATGGGGTCGCTAAGAGTTGGACATGACTGAGCGACTTCACTTTCACTTTCATGCATTGGAGGAGGAAATGGCAACCCACTCCAGTGTTCTTGCCTGGAGAATCCCAGGGACAGCAGGGCCTGGTGGGCTACCGTCTATGGGGTCGCATAGAGTCGGACACAACTGAAGCGACTTAGCAGCAGCAGCAGAAGCAATACAAGTAAGAGCTTCAAAGAGTATTATGATCATTTCCCCAGTAAAGAGTCCTCATGCTTAACTACAGCCATGTATTTGCTTCTCTGTCTCATCCACGAGGTTATAATTACTGCTGTAACACCAAGGCCAAGTACTTGCCTGGTGCATTTAGACTCTCATTAAATAAGTGTTTAAATAAAGTGTTGAAGGAACAGAGAGAGGGAAAGGGAGGAGGAGGAACAGCACAAGAGGAGGAAGGGAGGGAGGGAAGAAGAATGAATAAAATAGGCAGTAATGCTTTTTCATGAAGAGTAAAGCAAGCTTCCAAAACAGAAGAACAAAATACGAGAGCTTTCAATAAAAACCTCAGTGGACATGACTGCTGGCAATGAAGGTGGAATGACGTTCTCTGCGGGAAAACACGTTTCCAAGTGACTATGAAGGGAGCTGATAGCTCTGAGGGGGATAGGAAGCTGGCCTCGAAGGGATTGTCTACGAAGAGATTCCACACCTATTAAAATACAAACTTCAGTCCTTAAAAGTATTTTCAACCAATCTTCATCAAGAAAACAGGTGTGGGTTGTGTGACCTTGCATGTCCATGTGGTAGTCTAATCCAGGGGTCCCTAAGCCCCCAGACCATGGACTTTTAAGATCCAGGCCTCATGGTGGGAGGTGAGTGGTAGACTAGCAAGCGAAGCTTCTCTGTATTATAGCCACTCCCCATGACTCACATGACTAAGTTCCACCTTCTGTCAGATCAGTGATGGCATTAGATTCTCACAGGAGCATGGACCCAACTGTGAACTGAGCATGCAAGGGGTCTAGGTGTGCGCTCCTCAAGAGAATCATCCCAAAACCAAGCCCTCTGCCTACCCACCCCGTGGAAAAATTGTCTTCCATGAAACCAATCCCTGGTGCCAAAGAGGGTGGGGACTGCTGGTTTAATCTAAAAGGCAGTAGATTAGAAGTGAAGCATAAGCCTTGATGGTTCCACGTTTCCACGTTATTGTTAATACTGCATTCACCAGTTCCCCCCAAAAAAATCAGTGTTGGGCAAGTTTTCATAACTGTTTATTCATTATAAATAGTAAATATTTACTGCACTTTTTTACAGGAAAGACATTTTTACAACACATCGTTGTTGGTTGAGGCTGCAACACGAAGATAGCTCTTCTCTCGATCCATCACCCCCTAAGACCAACGTAGGAACTAAACTCAGTACTATGTCTAGTCTCGCTAACTCACTACATAATAGTTTTTAACTCTAAAAGGAATGTATTTGTGCCTACCTCATTCATGGTTCCAAGAATAGAAAGAAATAAATAACACTGCCTTCCACCGTCCTGTTCCTCTGAACATCTCAAAAAACAAATTTATTGACATTCTAAAATGTCACCACACAAACATATGTAAACCTCAGTTCCTATCACCTTTCCATATTGGATATTATTGTATAATTTAAAAGTACATGAGAGCCAACATGGACATCGGTATTGCTGCCCTGCCTTTCATAGAAAAGAGAAGAATGTAAACGTAGTCATTTAAAAAGGATTATTCTCGAACATGTTCTCTCATCAAAAGGGGCAAGCCGGGTGTTGGTTGTCCAGCAAATGGCAAACGTCACTGCATTCTACCACAATGAATCATGGGCTGCGAAAAATAAAGCACCTGCAAAAATAGAATTCTGCTTCTGTTTCTAGGGCCCTGGACTTTGCCAAAGCATCCGTGAGGTACACAGTATTGCACTCTGATAAGCAGCTGTGGGAATGCGCACCACTTTTTCACCCCACCCCACCCCCCACCCCAGGTTGGCTTCCGAATGAAAATAAACTGGGCACATGTCACACACCTCTTCCACACTGAGAAAGAAAACAAGCTTTCCTCCTGGATTTCCCCACCTTCCCGTCCTGTGACAAGACGTGTCCACCCAGGTCGTATATTGACAACCGAATTACAGATGAGGGTAAGATAACAAATAATTTATTGGGGACGTCCTTTACATCTAGTCTAACTTCCTAAAAACGGTGGGACTTATTCTTATATCCATTTCCAGTGTGTCAAAGACTCCTCCATTCCTGCTTCATGGAGCGAGCAGTTTTAAAGTTGTAGAAGTGTCAGCATCGGACGTCAAACTTGTTCTACTTTCTTCTCCGACTATATTTTCAGAACGTTCTGCTTACCCAAACCAGTTAAAATAAATCACACACACACACACACACACACACACATGGAATGTTTTAGCTCCTTGATCATCTGCACTAGAGTTGGGATATTTGATATGTAGCCATGTTAAATCATTGCCTTAAAATGTTGCATTTGTCTTTTATTGTTCCAGATCTTCCTTTTCTCCACTGCTTTTGTTCGACACATTCAAAAGAATTTGAAACCAACTACTGGAGAAAGAAAATCAATCATTCTCCTTTGTCTCCTGTCGAGATTGCCCCCCACAAGAGGGTAATTTTTTTTTTTTTTTTTCTGAGAAGATTCTTCATGTCTAGGCCGTGGAGACCGGATACAGGGCCAGTTTACGCTCCAAGTGGACAGTTCACTTATGCGATATCTGGCTTGAGATAATGAAAGGCACCTGTAAGGAAACACACGCAGCTTTTCAGGTCAGGCTGGGACAATTCACAGCAAGGGGCAAAATCAGCTACAGGCTGACAATGTCATATTTAATACCGGGGTATCAAAGGATCGAGACTAATATTTTTATTCCTGAGACAAGTTTGACAGAACTCTGTGTCCTGGGGATTATACCCCGTATGATCCTTGGGCTGACCTCATTAAGAACATGTGTTTCTAATGCCAGGGGTTATTTCGTTTGGGCCAACACTTGTGTTCTACCTAGTGGCAATCAGCTTTCACGTCTCAGCAATTAATAACCGCAAGAGGTTGTTGACATCAGTTAAGAAAATAATTATACAAGGAAGCCCTTGCTGGAACGACCAGCTGGCTTTGCCACAAAATTGATACCGGGATGGAAGGCTTAATCATGTTGGCAGCTCCCCTTTCTCCAGGAAGAGTTAAAGTGTTTCACTCTTCCAGGAATAATCACTCCCTAGAAAGTCCAAGGCTTACTTTGTCCATACTGCCCATATTGATAGCCCGTGACAGGGTCCATACTGTAGCCCGTGGTGCTATAGGTGGGTGGACAATAAGATTGAGAGGTCG
>NW_011494640.1:13165215-13174275 GCF_000754665.1 Bison bison bison | reverse complement strand
TCGGCAGACTGTCCAAGCTCTTCATATGGTCTAGTCTCTGACTGCAGCTGGCCGACACCGTGGTGGTAGGTTCCAGGCCCCCAGTGAGAGGCGAGAGCGCGTAGTCAGTCTGGGGTTGGTGGGGTACCCCGCCGTGGTTGGTCAGAAGTCCCATTACCTAAAATAAACAGGCAGATGGGGAAGAAGTGAGAATGCAGGGAGGACCAGACCCTAGCCTGAAGCTGAAGGGATAACTGGAAAAAGCCAAGTTTGATTGCTTTGGAAATCTGCTGTGAGAGGGCTGTCCCGAAGAGGGTAACCTCAATTCAAAGTGGCAGAGCTATTACATCATGCCCAGTGATAACATCGGATTGCAGTTTCAGAAAGAAGGGGAGAGGGTGGAAGAGAGCGGACACCATGCCCCTAGTGATAAGATCAGGCTGGAAATTCAAGGAAGGAGGGACACAGGGACACAAGGATGGAAGGAGGGAGAAACTGTAACTGTTCATTTTGAATAATGTTTAACCATGTTATAACTGGGAGTGTCACGTGTCATTTTAAACAGGCATTTGCTTATATTTTTTTAAGTGACACGAATCTAAATCAAATTCTCTTTGTGTATTTTGAGATCTCTGTCTTTTTTCATAGAGTTCCCTCTCAAGAAAATTACTCTCCTTATGTTGGCCATCCTTCAGTAGTTACAAATAAAGTACTCCTTCTCTGACATTCCCTTGTGTTTTCCCCATCCTTCTTACTGTGCAATTAATACTTGGTCACCTACTTTGAATTGTGAGTGTTCTGAGAGGAGTGAACTACTGAGTCTTATATTCTCAGCCCCTAACAGTTCTTAGCACTTATCAGGCAAATGATTCTTCAAATAACTTCCTCCATTTACCTAATCCTTTCATTTCTTCTCCAAACTAACATTTTCATAAGAAATGTCAAAAAAAAAAAGAAAAGCCTGAAATGCAAACATATTATAAGAAGTCCGTTTGGCTTTTTAAATAACCCTGGAGAGCAAGCGAACTTTTAAAACAACAAAACTGTAATAACAGAACAACTTTCTGATTAGCACGGTGACGAGTTTCACAAACTCAGGCTCGCTGACCCTTACAACACACTGTGATGGAAGCAAGTGGATAATTAATTTTGCAGCTGGAAAACTGCCACCCAAGAGAGGAAGTGATTTTTCTCAACTTCGTACAAGTCAGTGGCAGGGCTCAAAAAGCAATCGCAGAAGAAATAGACTGCTGGGTAAAGAGCTTCACCTGCTCACAAAGTATTTCAACGCAGGAGCCCACCAGGGCACAATACTTCCATCCTAGTCCCGCTGTGTTTTAGGAAGTCTGAAGCATATGGAGATGAAAATGCACAAATAAAAGCAAGACGAGAGGGCAGTAATGGAACTCAATCTTGACTGGAGGCCTCTGTTACCCACTAAGGTAATTCAGGCCACAGAATCCTGGATGGAGGTGCACCAGTGAGGCAGGAGGGAGGGGTGAATCTTGCATTCCAGAAAGCTTCCTAAATTAGATTCCAAAACCAGTGAGGCCACAATCCCCTTTGGGAAGGGTTTGCATAATCCTCATAGCTAAACAAAATCTTCTTGAAACAAAGCTTTAAACTGATCCATCTTCAATTAGCCCCAAAAGACCAAAAAAAGGGGGGATGGGGTAAGAAAACAAAAGAGAATCTGTTCACCACCTTCTATGGATTACGCATTCTTCCTCCAATCCTTCTCACCTCCCTCTTCCCCACACACCCAAGTCTCTGTTCTCCATTTCCTTGTCTCCCTTCACTTGAGTTCTTGTATAAGATGTGTGAGCAGATGGGAAGGGGGGCCAGTGTAGGGCAAGCAACGCAGTTGTTCCCAAATTTTAAAAGACATTCCAAGGGATCTAAATTTTCTTGAGCTTGAGATTTTTCAAAATCTCTAAAATTATATTCAAAAAAATAATTATATGTTTCAGAGCATAGTTCTGTTTTCTTGGGGATTAGAGAAAATGAGAGTCACAAAGTACAGTAAGAATCAATAGGATTCCCAGCTCTAGGAGGATGAAAGTCACCAGAACTTGGGCTCTCATATAATGCTATTTACAGTAAGTTGATTACTTCATTTTCTCATTTAAAAAAACCTAAACATAATGCAAAATGCATTTATTTCCTGAATGTTCTTCCACCTATACTTTTTTTTTTGCCTTTCTTTGAGCTCATACAGGTGATTTTATGGTATATGTTAGGAAAATTTGTAAAGGTCAGTTGACATACTAATTTATTAAATATTTTCTTTCAGCCCAAATTACTAATGTCTATTAGAAGAAAAAAATCTTTAAAATAGAAGTTGCTCAGTACCAAACACAAACCTTTCAAATCAGGAGTACCTCCCTGTATACCAGCCTAATGGACAAGAGTGGATAAGGAAAATAAAAATACTAAAAATGTACCATTCTGGGGAACCCTCCTACCCTGTTAATGGTGATGTAAACTATTACAGCCACTATGGAGAACAGTATGGAGATTCTTTAAAAAAAAACAGCAATCCCACTCCTGGACATATATCCAGAGAAAACCATAGTTCAAGAAGATACATGCACCCCAGTGTTCATTGCAGCACTATTTACAATAGCCAAGATATGGAAGCAACCTAAATGTGCATGGACAGATGAACAGATAAAGAAAATGTGGTACATATATACAAAGGACTATTACTCAATTATTAAAAAGAATGAAATAATGCCATTTGCAGCAACATGGATAGACCTGGAGATTATCAACCTAAGTGACGTCAGAGAAAGACAAGTATCAGATGATATGAAGAACCTTAAAAAATGATACACTGAACTTATTCACAAAATAGAGACTTACAGACTTAGAGAATGAACTTACAGTTACTAGAGGGAAGTGTGGGCAGGGAGGGATAAACGAAAGTTTAGGATTGACATATACACACTGCTACATTTAAAATATATAACCAACACAGCCCTGCTGTAGAGATCAATACACTGTAATAACCTAAATAGGAAAAGAATTTTTAAAAGAATAAATATAGCTATAGGTATACCTGAATAATTTTGCTATACATCTGAAACTAACACAATATTGTTAATCAACTACACCCCAATAAAAAATTAAAAAAATTTTTAAAGTATGATATTTTTAATGAAAGGGGATTTTAACACAGGGCACAAATATTTTATTGTGTAAATAATCTGTGGTAAGGTTTTTTCAAAAAGCACTTAGGAAAAGCAACTTTGTAACTATATCAAATCAGAGAAGAAAAATATACAGTGTTACTGGATAAAAAAGAAGTATATTTTTAATAGTGTTTTTCATGAAGCTGCTGCTGCTGCTAAGTCACTTCAGTCGTGTCTGACTCTCAGCGACCCCATGGACTGCAGCCTACCAGGCTCCTCCGGCCATGGGATTTTCCAATTCTGTTAATGGTATATCACTTTAAGGAAGAAATGGTATACTCTATGTACCATTACAGTTGAAGTGTAAGAGCAGAATTTTATTCAAAACATGCCCACTCTCCCATGAGCTATATGTACATTTTTGTGATAAACTTTTTTAATCCTCTGCCATATATTTCTTGTTTGCAAAACTCTGAAGGCAGTAATAAGTTTGTCCATGGGGAAAAATACATGAAGACCCTAAAAGAGAAGAAATGAGTCCTTCCGAGAAGCAAAATTCAACTAATGCTGTTTATGTACCAACTTATTGGAGTTGCTGAATTAGAAAATATCTTAGGACAGGAAGACCTTAAAACATTATCTACTGATGGATGGAGAAGATAGGGTACTATCTCCAAGGCTGTATTCTAGGGCAAGAGAAACAGAGTTCCTTAAAGGTGCCAGGGCACAGTATCCTGAAGACATCCTGGGTCCTGATCCAATCAGGAGGAGTGGCTGCTGTGTGAATGGAACAAGAAGGATTCTTGTTAGGTCTTCTTGTCGCTATTACCAATGTCACACACCGGAAGCTAGTGACAGCTTCTGTATCAGCAGCTGCCCTTAGCTCAGCAGCCCAATATTTCCAGAGGCTAATGTGAAGAAATAAAGAGGACCAGAGACCCATTATCCCTTTGACTTCCCTGAGCAAGCCCAAGAGACAGATAGTCTCCCATGAGTTTTTCTTTCCATTGAGATAGTCACACATTGTAACCATGACTTCTTTCTCAGGAATTGTACAAGGATGGAGAAAGAAACACTAATATAACCCTACATTTGCTCTGAAATGGAAGTTAGTGAATGATGATAAGTAACACAATTAATTTCAATGTTTCATGCTGAGAAAACATGAGATGTATATACGTCATTTTACTAACATCTTTAAAAATCAAAAAGGAAATCTGTGTTAGGAAAGAAAAATAACTATATCAATACAAAATGTATTACTTTCCCCTAACATAATTTAAAACCTCAAGTCTCTATGGAAGGGTCCCATTACACTTTTATGTACGTTTCTTTGAAAGCAATTTTGCTATTCCATGTGGTTCAAGGGAAGCTATGGAAATTTCTTTTTGCTGCACAAAGTTGGGAAAAGAACTTCTTAGAATTCCCCAATATGGCCACAGAATATCTTCCAGTCATATTTTAAAGAATGTTGTCAGGATCTTTTTTATATATGTTTTTCCTAAAGCAAATTGTAGTTCAAAGCCTAAAATAAAATCTTCACTGGTTGCAAAGTGGGGTTTTTTCCTCATAAGCCATCAGTAAGGTATTTCTGCTGCTGCTGCTGCTAAGTCACTTCAGTCGTGTCCGACTCTGTTCGACCCCATAGATGGCAGCCCACCAGGCTCCCCCGTCCCTGGGATTCTCCAGGCAAGAACACTGGAGTGGGTTGCCATTTCCTTCTCCAATGCATGAAAGTGAAAAGTGAAAGTGAAGGCGCTCAGTCTCTATTTTTGCCCGATTTTATTTTTTAATTTGAGATAGAAGAAACACAATTGCCTGGTTTTCACAAATAATTTCAAAGGAAAAAAAAAAACTCAGGGCTACTCAGTTCTGTCAGTTGAACACCAGTCATATTCTTATTAAATGTCAGATAAGTCCAGGAACTGCAATGAACAAGAAAATTATTCCTTTTATAAAGATATCTGTCTATCTCCTTGGGAAGGGAGATAGGAGGAGGATATTTAACTTTTAGTTGAGTACAAATCTAAGGTGAAGCGTATAAAAATCTATTAAATATATTGGTAAATATTTCCCAGATGTCATTTCTAAATTGTTTTATGGACAACCTTTAAAAATAAATTCAAACCTTAGAATCGTCAACCGGGACTTCTGCTGGTTCCTTAGTCATTCCCATTATTAGAGGCCTTTTTGAAGATCCTTTTAAACTCATTCTCAAGTTTCAGAATTCCAAATAGGTTGTTTATATCTTGATTGGAAGATTATATGGTTCAGGAAAAACTAACTTTACAATTGCTTCATGCCGTATTTCTTGAATTAATTTTAAATATAAAAGATAAAAAACTATGAGCCAAATTAAGATTTACATTTAAAACAATGTGTCTGGAAAATATTTGTCTTGGCTTACGTGTTATGATTTTGCCATCAGTTAAAAGTGCTTAGAGCTTATCAGAAATCTAAAATGATTTAGCATATTATGGTGTACGTCTAGGTACTTCTTTTTTTCCTTAGCAGGAATCCTGGTTCATGTCTTTATTTTCTTTTTTGCTCCTAAGTAATCAGATGCTCTTCTAACTTAACATTTACTAATACACATTTAGTTGCATTTTGGAAAACCACTGGGAGTTACAGCTTTGTATGATACAAAGAGGTTTTATTTTAATAGCTTCTACACTTTTCTTGAACTCTGGGAGATGGTGATGGACAGGGAGGCCTGGCGTGCTGCGATTCATGGGGTCGCAAAGACTCAGACACGACTGAGCGACTGAACTGAACTGAACTGAACACGTTTCTTAAAAATCTAATGATTTTAAACTTTTAAAATCTGGATATAATTTATTTCCAGAACCAAACAAAAAATCCAAATGTTTATGCAAGTGTATTTTTCAATACGGGTGCTACTGAAGTTATCTGATAGTTAAATTTCAGCAACTATATTTTTAAGGCTATACCTAAACCTAAACTTGAACAGTGGAGACTTTCCCGAAAATGTTATCTTCAGATTCAAATGCCTTAGGAATTATCCTGCAGTTGATTAGCATCTAAATAATTAGATTTTTTTGCCCTCTCGGTTTGAAAGCTGTAAGAAGGAAGTTGCCTTAAGGCAGAAGTTTCTCTTAAGGTAAGAATGGTGACCTTCTCACCCATCCAGATTTAGGGAAGGGCATGGCTGATCTCTGCCTAACCAGAAAGAAAACTAGTACATGTAAAATGTCCAGCCAAATACATACTTATTGTGTTGGCCAAAAAGTTCGTTCGGGTTTTTCTGTCCATTTATTTAAAAGCCCAAACAGAAAACCTCAAATGAAATTTCTGGCCAACTCAATATTTTTCTTTAATGCTAATCCTCAGCTGACATTTTTAAGTAGCTCTGTTTCATGCATGATGAGTATGAGTGCCAGACAAGTGTGGTTCATGAGGTACATACATTTCCAAGATCTATTTGAAAAAAGCACTGTAAGTACTGTATAAGCTAAACTTTTAAGTGTTACATGTGCTTTAATCTCCAACTCTGTGATCAGTTACAGAATGATTTTTACTTTATCAGTTCTGTAGAATACCTCTTTCTCAATGGACCTAAACTGTCAAATGGACAGCAACAGAGATTTCTTTAGACACTGATGACTAAAATATAAATCTAGGCAGAAAATTCGGAGAAGGCAATGGCACCCCACTCCAGTACTCTTGCCTGGAAAATCCCATGGACGAAGGAGCCTGGTGGGCTGCAGTCCATGGGGTCGCTGAGGGTCGGACACAACTGAGCGACTTCACTTTCACTTCTCACTTGCATGCATTGGAGAAGGAAATGGCACCCCACTCCAGTGTTCTTGCCTGGAGAATCCCAGGGATGGGGGAGCCTGGTGGGCTGCCGTCTATCGGGTCGCAAAGAGTCGGACACGACTGAAACGACTTGGCAGCAGCAGCAGGCAGAAAATTAACATAGAAATGGCTTGCAAGAGACATATATACATATACACATACATATAGAGTGTATTTCTAGACCATGATGGACAATCATATCATGTCCATCTATTATCAATAAAATAAAGCCCATTAAGAAAAAGCTCATTTCACCTAAATGAACACTTATGGTTAATACAATTGCTATTTGACTATGTTAGACCCACCATGGGCTGTAATAAAATTCTCATATGTTTTAATTCATTTACGCATGCCTGCATTTAATATGCTTTGTGACCATGTCTACAATTAATATGATTTATGAGAAAAGAACATGTGTGATATTGGGGGGGGAGGGGATAGCATACATATTTTTTCTTCTATGAATGAAAAATACAGCAAAACGGCTCAAGGAAAATTGTGGGCCGTTAGCATATTAAGATGGACTGACAGAGCCCTGAGTAAACTTGAGGGAGTTAATGATATCCTCTTATCTGACCCTGACACATTTGCAGCATGTAATTTACAGAAGCTCTGTCCAGGGAATCTTGACAAATGCTCCTAACGATGTCAGGGCAATGTTCCATTCTAATGTAAAACACATGTGGGTCAGATACCCTCATTCATCACTTAGCACAGAGAGTCTCCCACTCTTTCTGGGAGGAATGACATTACCTGCTGTTAACTCTTCTCCTTTCAGGAAATTTCTCACCACCACAGTAGCCCTCTGAAGAGTAAGTACTCAAACTTATCACTGTTTCAAAAACCTGTCTAAAAAACATGACTGTGGAAAATCAAGCATATATCTTGGTTTAATTTCATGACTACTTCTGGACACGTTTGCTAAATATTAACTGACCTTTTGAGACCTAAGAAACCAAATATAGACAGGGAAAAGCTCTACACCTGGGCATTCCACAGTCCTTCAATGAAATGGCGTTTAAAATTCTAATTGCCTATAAACTATGCCTGCATTCAAGGACATGCAGGGCTGATGCACCCTAATAACCATTCATAAATACACACCTTACTGAATCTTAACTGCCCAGTTTTGTTTGAGATTCTCATACAACCTTACAATAACCTAGCATCCACATTACCTTTTAGAAAGAAGGGCCTCAACACTGCCCCCTCTGAAGCAGAAGGATGCTCGGTTATACTACATCTCCAATCCCCCCCACAAACTTGGAAGGCAGACATTCCAGGCTACTAAGGGAGGAAAAAGTTGCCCAGCTCAACAACGAAATTCCTTCTTTCTTCCAGACCATGTGTGATGTAGGCAAATATTTTTGTGGTTGCCCAAAGCCTGTGTCATAAGACTCCATCTACTAAATGCCTAAAGACTACAGAAAAGGACCTTCCGATATGGCCTCAGGACAGAGAAAAGAGCCAACTGAAAAGATCAAGTGATACTGATTTAACAAGTAGGTATCAGGGAAACTATTTCTATTAACCATGGGAAAGCAGATCCCAGCCTCAAAAAAGTCTGAGAATGAACTTACCCTTCAAGAAGAGTTTTCTGGCCTGTTTCATAGGTTTTCGTGTTAAGGCAGAATAAACTTTCATTTAAAATGCTTGGAAACTTGTAACAACTGTATACATATGGGACAACATCTGAGAATGCAGTCTTCTAAGAATCAGAAGCTACTATTCCAGTAAGCTAAAATCCTACCTACTTTAATTCCCCCACCTTCACAATGCCAGAGACACTCGACCAATAAAGACATGGTGATGCTTTTTCACATCTAAACTTATTTGTGTCCTTGATTATAATAGGCAGGGGCTAGATATGCAGATGACACCACCCTTATGGCAGAAAGTGAAGAGGAACTAAAAAGCCTCTTGATGAAAGTGAAAGAAGAGAGTGAAAAAGTTGGCTTAAAGCTCAACATTCAGAAAATTAAGATCATGGCATCTGGTCCCATCACTTCATGGGAAATGGATGGGGAAACAGTGGAAACAGCGTTAGACTTTATTTGGGGGGGCTCCAAAATCACTGCAGATGGTGACTGCAGCCATGAAATTAAAAGACGCTTACTCCTTGGAA
>NW_011494640.1:13128832-13165115 GCF_000754665.1 Bison bison bison | reverse complement strand
TGTTGGAGAAGACTCTTGAGAGTCCCTTGGACTGCAAGGAGATCCAACCAGTCCTTTCTAAAGGAGACCTGGGTGTTCTTTGGAAGGACTGATGCTAAAGCTGAAACTCTGATACTTTGACCACCTGATGCGAAGAGTTGACACATTGGAAAAGACTCTGATGCTGGGAGGGATTAGGGGCAGGAGGAGATGGGGATGCCAGAGGATGAGATGGCTGGATGGCATCACCAACTCGATGGACATGAGTGTGGGTGAACTCTGGGAGTTGGTGATGGACAGCGAGGCCTGGTGTGCTGCAATTCACAGGGCTGCAAAGAGTCGGACATGACTGAGCGACTGAACTGAACTGAACTGAACTGATGTCTCCTATTGCCCAGGCAACCTGAAGTAGCTGGCAAGATTCAGAGCCCATGTACATAGATAGTTCTTTTATCTACAGAAATGAACTCTGCTCCTACAGATCTTGACAAAATAGAATCTGTGTAATTTAGTGATAAAAAGAATACTCCCCAGTCAGTTAACTCAGAATTACTTAAGGTTGTCCTTTACTTTCTAAAACCTTTCTATTGTACCTGTTGTTTTAGCTAACTTTCTCCTTTGCTGGTGAGAGAGTATAGTTCATCAGATTCTCCTGCCTTTGAGGTATCTAGTATCACAGAAGCAGAACCACTGATTTTTAAAAAATGAGTTCATGTCACTATTGCTTGCTTACTAAGTCACTTCAGTCGTGTCCAACTCTTTGCAACCCTATGGACTGTAGCCCACCAGGCTCCTCTGTTCATGGGAGTCTCAAGGCAAGAATACTGGAGTGGATTGCCATTTCCTTCTCCAGGGATTCTTTCCCACCCAGGGATTGAACCTGTGTCTCTTGGGTCTCCTACATGTGCAGGCAGCTTCTTTACCACTAGCACCACCTGGGAATGTCAGCATTACATTTCAATAAATCAAAACAAGAATAAGAATAGGAAACAACAAGACAACCCTGTCCCATCCCTACTCTTAGCCCCATGTAATGAAGGATGGTTGCCTCTTGTTTTCGTTATAGTGCATGCTCCGTCACTGAGTCATGTCCAACTCTTTGAGACCCCATGGACTATAGCCTGCCAGGCTCCTCTGTCCATGGAATTCCTGACAAGAATACTGGAGTGGGCTGCCATTTCCTCCTCCAGGGGATCTTCCCAACCCGGGGATCGAATCCACGTCTCCTGTGTCTCCTGCATTGGCAGGCGGATTCTTTACCACTGAGCCGCCTGGGAAGCCACAGGTGATCTGAATTACTCAAACAAAACTAATTTTGGTACAATGTATGTTGGGGCAGTATCATATCCCAAGTATATTAATTACAATGACTGCATTCTGAATGGACACCACTATGAGTCCTTGGGCCTTTAAAATGTGTAAGTAGAATAACTGAAAATACCCCAGTCACCAAGAAACTGCTTTTCCTTTGATGGTATTCAGCTTCCACATTTGCCTTCTTCATCAGAGACAAACAAAAGTATGTTTTTTTTGTCAGAGGCCCACATGATTTTTTTTTTTAAGTAAACAATAATGAAAGCTCTATTGCAACAAACAGTATTATCTCTTGACCAAAATGCATTTAGTTCTTTTAAGTACTATGTTTCTCAGCATAGCTCTATAGGGTGATTCTTTTTCAATACCTTCCAAGTTTGACAAGAGAGTGGAACAGAAGATGAGATAGTTTAAGCAGCTTGCCCCAAGACACACAGCTAGTAACTGGCTGTCAAGTATTGCAATCTAGCGCTTTTGACTCTGGTGTTCCTGCTTAAATCGATGAGTTACACCCACATGGCCATCAATTCACTAAACAGGAATTCTCTGTATTTACTCATTTTCATACCTATCGATATTATTAAGCAGTTTATAGCTTCTTTTCTAAAATTACCCCTTTTCCCCCTAAGGTCACCTACAGAGGATGACAATGTATTCAAGCAGAAGATAATATCAGACGTTAACAGAAGAAACATTCACTGGTGAAAAAAATGTAAAGAACAATTCTAGAAATGGACAAATCATGAGTTGGGTCTCTACTCTCCACTGCTTTCATTCAGCACTTTCTAGAAAATGTTCCTCAAAATTTGGTAGTCTGATACTCAACAAAAGGGATCCAAAGTCAAATTAGAGAATACCAAGTTAAACATGTTTTTATACTGCAAGATTTGTCAGAGCCTTTAGTAGGCTAACATGCACTGGACTCTGAAAGATAAAGGGATATAATTTGAAATATTTACCAGATTTTTGATTCAAAATCTTTTTTTCCCAAACCACCATTCCACAGAGCCCACTTTGGGAACAAGCCTTTATTATGAGACACTGTTTGGCTTCTAAGCATTCAAAGATGATTACTACCTAGTATCATGCCTCTAGAAGCTCATGGTCTGAGGGGGATGGATATATTATAGTACAGTGTGGTATGTGTTTTAACAAGGCATAAACACACTACTGTGGCATCAACAGAGATTAAAGAAATTCTGCCTAGAAGCATCACAAAAGGGTTGACATTGAACTAGAAATTTTCTCATGGAATTGTACATATAGAGGGGCATTTCTTTTGAGGATTTTTACACTTCATCTTAGCCAAAAGGCCAAGAAGTGATACAGACTGTTTCTTTAATCTATAACTATCTAATTAGATTTTTTAATGCAAGCAAAGCAAAATGAGACATCAGTATTTCAAGGGGGGTAGGGGGGAAAGACGGTTATTTCTTTAAATAATGCCTTCATCCTTCATTAGTTTGGTGCTGAGGACTGCCTGCCCAGTCCTCTCACAGCTAAGAAATATTCCCTACAAGTAGGAACAACTCTTTGATTCTACAAAATGCACTGTTTCAAAGGGTCTCCCAAATTTATCATCTTTTCCATTGATCAGTGGAGACAATGCAATCACTAATCTCAGAAACTCTAGTTCACTGAACTCTAGCTAAATGTCAAGAGTAATTTTTAAATATTATACTACACATTGAAAAATATACACCTCTGATGGAACCCAGACTGTTTTGCAGAGACAGATTCTTTAAAAAAAAAAAGAAAAAACAACAAAAAATAGTACACAACTAATGACTGAATCCAGTCTTCTGCGTCTGCAGTACAAAGCACACATTCAGCCTCTAATTGAATAAATATGCAAGTATTCAGATTTCTGTAGATATTGCCGTTTTGCGAATGCAGTAATAAATTAAAAGCTTTACGTTGCATTCCAACCACATATAAAGGGTTGATTCAGACCGTGGCCTCACACTAGAACCCAGCACAGCTTTCCTATGTTTTACTGATTACAAAGAAAAACTTTTGATTCTAGTAGCTTAATTACAGACCAAGCAATCACACTCAATTTTTTCTCCTCGATGGCTAACAGAATTCAAATGGGCCTAAAAACCATGGGGTTGTTACATTTGATTTGTTCAATGTACAAGAGAAAGTAGCTGATAGAATTTCTATTTAAATCAATATAATTCACACACACATACAAATTTAATTCAGCAAGAAAGGTTTTCTCGTGGCTCGTTTCAGTGACATGAGTTAAGATTCAGTCATTGGAGGCTGCTGCTCCTTTCTTCTCCTAAAAAGGGAGATTTTGGCCAAGGACTTGTTTCTCTCACAATTCTTCAACTCTGTATAACTAACGCAAGAGGCTGTGGCTAGAACTGATATAAACCAGTGCTCTCCTCATACTCTTTAAGGGTAGCAACCACAGCCTTCGGAGAAAAACCAAAGGCACCATGTCAATTACAGCCTGCCTTGATTCAACAAATGGATTAGCAGCAATGTTTTCACCACCAAGCAGGACATCTTGAAAACCTAATATGGCAAAATGGAAACCTGCAAATGGTCAGCGGCTACTCTGGTGTAGCTGAAATGGGCTTATTGATGAGCATAAACATCCTTGAGCCTTCATAAACATGTAAGGCTTCTGCACCTCATGAATTGCTTTAGAAATGAAACAGAAAGAGGCTGAAGCTTCAGAGAGGTTGCCACTTTCTCTCTCCAGGCTTTGTTTGACACCCAACCAATCTCTTTAATCAAAAGCACTCTTTTCCGTCCACAGATGAATCTCTGGAAATTGTAAAAAAAAAAGAGAGAGAGAAAAGAAGTGCCTCTGTTGGGAAATGAGTTGGTCCAGGTCACCTGCTTGCCTGCTCCTTCATGATGATAAAGGTAAGTTGAGGGCAGAGGATCTGCAAACTTGTGTGTGAAATGGACAGAACAAACGGCCTGGCATCAAGTAGTTTCTGGATGTGTGCCCAAAATGTCCAGAAAAATAGCTCTCCTGAAACAGGAGCTGCCACGAGGGTAAGTCTTACTGCTTTCACATGCATCAACAGTACAAAAGAAGGTCAAGGAATTGCCATGCCACAGTGAAAGGGATATTCTTTCTATAGGAAACAGAAGAGTATCCATCACAAGCATTCTTAAGGTTGGTACCCCATTCACATAACAAACTGATCTGTAGTAAACCCTTACACCTTCGATGGACACAGATCCCTCATCTTGCCTTGCAGCTAAGGAATTTGAGATAATTAGGAACACTGTGGTCCAAGAAATGACAAGCAAAATCAAAAGCAGTCTTGAGTTTGGTGTATACATATTAACACTTAAATGCATCTCCCTAATAAGTTTCAGGATTAACAAATGTTTGTCAAAAGAAACTGTGCTGAGCAATTGAAATCTGATTTGAAATGGAACCACGACAGTCTAATACATATATGCATGAAATGGAGAAGCTGCCTAACAGGCGTAGCTGACACCAAATATGCAATTTACATACATTACACACTAATAATCTCAATTTTAATATTATTCTTTAAAAGCAACTGGATGGGTGGTGAAGTTAAAGGGTTCCTTTTGTAAAATGTGAATAAGAACAAAAGTTGATTCTGGCGTCTTCTGCCATTAACCGCAATCTCATTAGTATAAAGATCTATCTGCTCTTTCTTGGGTCTGTTTCAGAGACAGCATCTCATCCCCACAAAGCTGTGATGATTCAACCAGACTTAACAGAGGTATGGTCCATAAACTTGATGAGATCTGCAGACCTACTCTTTGTTCCTGAGGTGCTGAGTGGTGAGCAAACATTCAAGCATGTTGAAGCCTGGTACACAAATCTTTATGAGAATTTTTTTTCTTTCCTCAGTAGATTACCCATGAAATAGGACAGGTGTACTGGTTATTCAATTACATCTTACCCAAGACCTGGACAAAATTTGCAGTGAGGTCTGTGAGCATAGATCTTACCACGGGGATTTATTAATAACAGTTAAACGTTGTCTAAAACAAAACGTTTTTTGTAATTTAAGCCTATTTTCTTATTTTATCATTGGTTTCACTCATAAAACCAGAAACAAAAATCACTCCATCTGTTCTAAACATAAAATGTGTTCATAATAATCCAGATTTATACCAAATGTATTTTTTAAATATTGCTGAATTGAGAGAGTACTCAAAATTTATAGCCTCTGAGGTTGCAAAGAGGACTTCCTCTTTTTAAGGAAGAAAATGCTTAAAATGAACACAGCAAAGGCTCAGAAAGCTTCTTGGATATCAAATGGCTCCACAGGAAAAAAAAATGTCAATGATATAAGAGTAAATGAATCAAAACCATATGGATCAAATTTTCCCTAAAATACACAGTTTGAAAAATTAAGGAGGAAAAGTGCTTGGCAAAATGTGTTTTAGGTTTTACCAAACCCAAAACATTTGAAGAATCATTTGCAATGGTTGATGAACTCTAAATGCAGCCAAGTTGGCCCATTTTTGCATACTACATAACAACAACCAAAAAAGCTTCCTAGAAACCTGTAACCCACTGATACTGTATTTCACTCAAGAAATCATTAGAAGCTGTCACCAAAACCTGTGGAGTTTTGCAGGATTTGGGTCGGGGGGGTTGAAATGATATAAGTGTGCTCATTGAAATGATATAAGTGTGCTCATTTTATTGGCCTTGTTTTGGAGGTTTAGCTATGTGCATTTTGGAGGTGGGGGAGCAGTCAGGGTAGTATTTCTTGCAAAGGAAAGTTAATTAGAAGAACATGGGCCAAATGTTAATTAGTCTCACGTCTCGAGCATCTGGTTGTATTTCCTTGGCTCCATATTCCAGTCGGCGTTCCTTTTTCTCCACTGCACATGCAGGAAGGTGCTGGGAACATACCAGCTGGGTTTGGAGGGAAAATACATGGTCTCTATTTCCCTGTTTTCTTTCCGTGGTGTCCCCACACCAAGAACACACAACTTTTCAAAAGAGGGCGCTACTGCAGGGTATAGTGAGTTGAATGGTTTTCTTAAGGGGTGTTTTGTCATTTGTTATAAAAGCCTCATCTTCTAGAATGGTTACATAGATATTCAGAAACAGCAGAAAATTTCAAGGAAATTATCCTATTCTCCTTCCACCCAACACTGAGAATCTCAAGATATCTTAACAAATCCAGCTCTGGAGGGAGTGTGAAGCCCAGTCATTCATCTGTGAAGCCTTTCCATTCTTCCTGCTGGAAAACCAAGTTGAATATCAGCGCTGGAGCCCATGGAAAACTTTCTACGACATCATGCCTCTTTGGCAAATTAAATGTGTAATTTGGTTTATTAAAGAACTAGTGAAACTGGAAGAGAGACTTCTCTGGCAGTCCAGTGGTAAAGAATCTGCCATCCAACGCAGGGAACGTGGGTTCGATCACTGTTCAGGGAACTAAGATCCTGCACCACGGGGCAACTGACACTGCAAGCTATAACCAGAGAAGCCTGCACGCCACAACTGGAGAATCCCATGCACTGAAACCAGTGAAGCCCACACACGGCAACTGGGAAAGCCTATGTGCCGTAATGAAGACCCAGCACAGCCAAAAAAACCTGGAAGAGACAGACCTGGCTTTTACCTCTGCCGGTGACTCTGACTGTGTTGCCCTGGCCTCAGCTTTTCCATAAATAAAATAGATACAGTTATGGAGTCCCTCAGAACAAACTACACTTGCCAACAATTCAGTAATGCACAGACACTTTAAGCAACTTGAGGAAGGATATGATCAATGTCTCTAAAAGTTTCCATCAGGATTCTGAGATTCAGAATGTCACACATGTTTGTCAATCTGTTGCTACTCTCATCTGACCAACTGGACAGTGACCTTTTCCTCAGTCCCTGCTTTACACCCATCCCTCCGAAAGCTGAGAATTTCTCTGAGGAAAGCACTAAGGGCATCTGAGAAACACCCTTTGACTCATGGCTCTGATGCCAAGCCTTCAAAGAATCTTTGTTTGAGGGAGCAGATAAATATGTTAGAGGCCTCAGAGGAAAATCAACTAAATCCCACACACAAACCGTAAGGAATAATTTGCTTATCATAATGGTGTCTATTAATTCCATTAACTAGAAAGCTGATTTTACAATAGTTCACACACATTCTAACGCATGATTTCCAAGTCTGAAGGACAAATGATACATCAACATCAATGCCACTAGGAAAAATATCAAATAAGATGCACAAATAAAATGGCATCTACTAAAGAGATCTACAATGAACTGATCATAATGACTCAAAAAACTTTAGATCCAATTTCATTTAAATTAGTAGATAAGAAAAGACCTATGATGAAATGCAAAGGCAGGGAAAAGGCAAGATGGAAGCTTACATATTTTATGAAATAGTATATATATACTATCTCAATTATGTATGTATTTTTAAAGTATAACACCCAAAAAGAGCTGGAAGGTAAAATGCAAAAATATTAGCAGTGGCTACCTAGGGGAATTTTTTCCATACTCCAGAGAAAGGAAATCTGAAAAAAAAAAATTTTTTTTCCCCATTTTCTACAATAACCAAAAAGTACTTTTTATTACTAGGGGAAGTTAAAAGATTGATAAGAAAAATGCATAAAGCAAAAAAGCATTTAAAGAGTGCATTAGAAATGAGTGTTAATTAACCTAAATGCAAAAGTTTAGAAAACTAGATTCTATAAAATGATTTTAAAATATGAATAAAGTCCCCACCTTTATTTTTTTTTAATCTGTCTTCTCTCCACCCAACTGGGTGCTGTAAGTAATGAGGTTCTAGACGAGGAGCCAGGAATTTTGTCTAGTCCCAGCTCTCTCACTATCAGCGATACGGCTACAAGTTCTCTGAGCCTCAGTTGATTTGTCTGCATATCAGACTTTCAGCCAGAGATAGGAAGTGCAAGAGTTGGAGAAGAGGAGAAATGGCAGTTGTAGGATTAGTTTCTTTAAGATATTTTTTTTTTTTTTTGATGTGGACTATTTTTAGTGAATTTGTTACAATATTGCTTCTGTTTTGATTTTTTGGCCCTGAGGCATGTGGGATCTTAGCAACCAGGGATTAAACTCCCACCTCTTGCACTGGAAGGCAAAGTCTTAACCATTGCACCACCAGGGAAGTTCCCTATATTTAATATTATATGATCCAATATATTAATAAGCACTTCCCTATAACAAGCAAAAAGACTCGGCCATCACCATTCTTTACCCTTTTCTTTAGATAACAGGTAAACTAGCTGTTAAATGTGGACTCTTTTCTTCAATTTTCTTTACAATATTTTTTTAAACTTTTTTTTGGCGTATAATTGCGTTACAATGTTGTGTTAGTTTCTACTGTACAACAAAGTGAATTGGCTCTATGGATACACATATCCCCTCCCTCTTGGACCTCTGGCCACACCCTGTGTCATGGCAGATCTAGTTCCGCGGCCAGGGATCAAACTCACACCCCCTAGCACTGGAAGGCAGAGTCTTAACCACTGGACTGCCAAGGAAATCCCTATGATATTTTTAATAAAGACAACCAAAACCAGTGGACACATCCCTCTTTGCTTAAACAGAGGCATTCCTGAGAAGTGGTCAGTCTCAAAGGCTATAGAAATCTAAGTCCTAATTCCCAATTCCCCTAATGCTCCTATTCCATCTATTTTGTAGATACGTCTGGCAAGATGTTGATGCACTCAGCTATTTTTCTCCAATTTTGCCTAAGGAAATAAGGAGGAACTTCACATTATTCATCTCTCTTCTAACTCACTAGAGATGCTACAGTAACCAACACAAGTGGTGGTTTGAGGAGGAAATATATGGTAGAAATGCAAAATATTCTGGATATCCGCAATATAATAAGTAAGGAGTTAACATAATGTACAAGAGTATTGTAAAGAAACACAGAAGTTGCCTGAGGAATTTTCCATTGCTTGATAATGGAATCATTCCTGCCCTACTTACTGCCAACTCTAGAATCATAGCCAGTCTTCTTGAAATCAAGGACTAACAGTTTCAAAGTCAAGTGCTAGTACCTCCGCTTAAATAGCACAGTATAATACATGTGTTATAACATAAAAGGGTAGACATCTATAATACAAGATACTAGCAGCTTCAGTGTCTTGAGAATACAGATTCGTGTCATTTTTATCGTACTCGACCACTGACAAATGCCAAGAGAATCCTGGGTCTCACCTTACAGAGTTAAGTCTACTTTTATGCAAACTCTCAACCGAATTATGTTCATAAAAAACTTTTCTGTGGCCTCAAACCACTTATGTTTTAAACTGCACAGGCAACAACTACTTCTGATGTTCCTTGTAAACTGTGGGAGAAGCTTCTATGTTCTAAATGCAGGCCTTTAAACATGAATCTATTAATATAAGTCCATGATTTTCATGCAAAACCACATTCACAAATGCCAGTACTTGGAAATTAAGTCTATTAAAGTCCTGTAGGAAGCACGTCCATTGTTTTCATGTTGCTATTTTGCAGCCAAGGTTTAAAGCCACCTCTTAGTTTTTATCCCAGGATGTGCTATAGGAATCTATGAAACTTAATTACATTTACTGTTACAAAAAAGGATTTATGAACTTTTGCCTTTAGGCAGAAATGTTTATTTCATTGCCTTTGCTATTCATTCTTTTCAACTGCAACAGCTTTGAACTTTTCAGCTGCTCAGAGTTATCACCGTTGTGCAGAGCCCAGGAACTCCACTCTCAAGACGCAAACCACAAGTTGAAGAAAACGAAGAAGGCAAAGATATATGAGTCCTTATTTTGGCCACCCTTTGTGCCATTAAAATCTCATTTTCTGCCTATTAGAATGCCCTCTTGGTGCTTAGGCAGTGGTGATAGCCAGTGATTAGTGTGTAATTGAGTATAATTGTCTTTTCACTTTTCATTTGTGTCATTCTGAGCTTCTCTCTGTTTTTCTAACCACCAAGAGGAAAAAGGGGGTTAAGAAAAGATAAAGCTGTTAAAACTCTCACTCTCAGCCCTGAAGAGATTCTTGATTGCAATTATAGATTGCAACCCCTTCGTGACACTTCTCCAAATTTAGCGGGCAGCTCTCCTCACCACCTGGGCCAAGTGCTCTCTAATAAAATCAAGTGATCTGTATTTAAACAACTGCTAATAATGTCAACCCCAGACAGATGCCACATGTAGGAAATTTAACCAACCCTCTGACATGCAATTATCAAGGCAATTTATTAATATAATCTCTCAAGAAAAGCTCATAGTTCAATGCAAATTAGAAAAACAATTACAACATTCAAATTTCTATATATTCCCAAGGAGCAGTAATTCTCCTAATTTTTGCATTTATAACTCATTTATCCCAGAGTTCTGCAGCCATCAGATGGGTCATTCTCCACACAACTTGTTAACCTTCTCTATGAAAATTATAGAAAAGCTGTGGTGTTTTTTTATTAAGCATTCTTGCTCACAACCCTATCAGCTGACCAAATACCATTTTAAAAAATATGTGTGAACTTCTTACCCAAAACCCAGAACTACTACAGGTGGAGAAGATGACACCTTGACAACTAAGTATAAACAGAGAATCTCCCTGATTATGATAAAAATCGCTTGAATTTTAAGTCTAAGCTCTAACTTTTGATACAGCCCGTAAGAAGGGTGGAGAGAAAGGAAACCAGAAAACTGAAATCATGTGGCTTGTATAAAGAATACATTATGGTTTAAATTTGGCAATTCATTATATGACTGCCTCGGGGAATTGACTATTTGGTTCTGGTATACAGCAACTCGTCTGTCTGGAAACACGGGACTGACCTGAGGTGAAAGGCCATTGCCAATGGCGGGGTTCATGGGGTTGGAGGGCCCGGATGGAGGCACAAAGCTGTCTGTATAGCTGGAAAATCCATGCCTGGTGCTGGGGAGGCAGTAGGCAGAGCTGCTGTCCGGGTTGGAAGGAAGAGTGCTTTGGTGTACAGTGCTTGGAGGAAGCGGCTGAGGTCTGTGGACGGTGCTGCTGGGGTCTGACACGGCTGCAAGGAAGAAGGTTATCGGCCATAAATCTCCTTTGAAGGCTGGCAGAGAAGGTTCAGTGCAAAAGTTCGCAGTCACCGAGCCATCAGCATATCCACTGGTCAAGTAAATGTAAATTTCATACTGTACTTCTTGATATGTAAGTATAGAACCACTCCTAACAAATAGAGCCACATCTCTTCTGCACGTATGTTCAAGTACATAGTTTATTTATATACTTCCAAGGAACACTTAACCAGAACAGAAATTCAGAAATCACCTTAACAGTGAGAACAAACCTATATTAGTAGTGAATGTTACTAATCAACATAAAGATTAACAAGTGTAAGAATTGCATCTTAAATTTCTTTTTTTTAACTGTTTTATTTATTTTTTTACTTTACAATATTGTATTGGTTTTTAAATTTCTTATCAAATAAACTTCCAAAACATCTAAATATTAGTGTGAGAGTATAGTTTCAAATGCCCACAATGCTATCTTTTGTAATCCAAAATAATTTAGTCTTCCTATTTATCCCATTCACCTCTATGCACTAACATTTTGTTGCTGTTGCTAAGCTGTGTCTGACTCTTTGCAACCCTGTGGACTGTAGCCTGCCAGGCTCCTCTGTCCATGGGATTTCCCAGGCAAGAATACCAGAGTGGGTTGCCACTTCCTTCTCCAGGGGATCTTCCTGACCCAGGGATCGAACCCACGTCTCCTGCATGGCAGGCAGATTCTTTAGCACTGAGCCACCTGGGAAGCCCATGCTCTAACACAGAAGGACTCTATCAAAGTTTACCTACCCTCAATTCCTACCCCAGTGAGGAGCCATCAGAACTTCAGTTAATTGCAGACTGGAGTACAAACGTAGAGGTTTTAACAAAGGAAAAGCCAATTGCATGCTTATTTTGGGAGATTGCTTTGGTTCATTGTTTGATTTTGTTTTAAAATCCTGAAACAATATTATATTACAACACAGTTTAACTAGAGAGATTCAGACATGTCATAGAACAAACTATGTTTCTGAAAGGTGACAGGTATTTTCAGGACAACCTGATATAATGTAACAAACATACAGACAGCCACAGGGACATCACAGAAGATTTCACCTTATAAAGTAAGCAGTGGGGAACAAGACTGGGGATTACATTTTAACCTTGACTGCCTTCCTCCATACCTTGTGGAATAGCTGTGGGCTGGTAAGAGGTCTCTGACAGCTGGTACGTTGGCAGGGTCGGCATGGCTGTGGGAGGGAATCCCCCCGGAATGAGATGGTTGAAAGCCATCAGTTGATTGGCCCCAGCCTGCTTCCTCCATCTTGCACGGCGGTTGCTAAACCAGACCTATGGATTTAATTTAAAATTTGAGAATTTCACTGATGAAATAATAGTACATTCTTAATGAATTTTTCATGCTGAAACAGATTAAAGGCCCCTTACTGACAGGACAAACAGACACAAGAGTCCTCTGCCTTCTGGCTTGTATTGTCAGGGAAGAAAGGAAAGTTAGATGTCAGGGGTCAGTAGAGGGACTTCAAGGGCTTTTCAAGGTCTGGCAAGAGCCCCCACATGAACTCTGGGGTGACTGTGGGGAGGGATGGCTGAGCAGAGGTGCCATCACCACTGGCACCCTCCCACCATCATGAACTACAGCACTTCAGGGAGGATCCGGGAGTCTCTATGGCCCCCACCATGACATGTGTCCTAATTTGGCCTTGCCTACTGCACTAACCCTTGTATTTCACAGTCTTATCAATGTGTCTGTATTTCTATGGACATTATGTGCACAGCTCCTAGAGAGTCTTATAAATTGACCAGAAGGATAAGTGGAACGATTTTTTACCATCTCTTCCAAACTGTGAGACATTATACTGATCTTAATAGAAATAAATGTTGAAGAGGTACTTCAAAAAAGAAAGCATTTTATCTATGAAGATCCCTTACAAAATGAGTTTGTTTTATTATTTCTTTCCATAACAGCTGTAAGCACCTATCTTTTTATCAGAGGAAAAAAGAAGTAGATAAGATAGGATCCCTGAGCTCAAGGAGCTTACTGTCTTTTCTTCAGGGAATTCACAGAGTGGTCAAGGTCACCAAACTAACTGCTCACTAGAGGTAGAAGTTCCATGTTTGGAAATGCAGAGAATCAGGAAAACTTTAGATGAGAGACAGAATGTCAACTCATTTTAAGTTTGGATGTGACTCCAAAAAGCGGTCAGTCCAGATGGAAGAGATGATGCAAGAGACCAGCATGCTTGAGAAAAGATGACTTGATTTCCCCACAGAACAAAGTTAACACTTAAACAACTTAATTGTAAATTTTAAGTCACAAAATTTTTAAAAGAGTGGAGAGAGCAATGTCTCCCTCCCTCCTTTCTTAAACAAGAAAGCCCAGTTTATAATAAATACTTTACCAAGGCATCTGCTTAAACTTTTGCTATTCACTCAAGCATCTGTCTGAAAAGGAGTCTGGTCTTCTCAAGCCATGCTGCAAGATACTGGTAAGGAAAGCTGTTTGAACTTCCTCAGAACACTAATATTTAATACTCCTTAAGTATCCCACAGGAAAAGAAGGTAAGTCAATATTTTCTCAAGTTGATACATAATTGAATTAGAGTTTTACTTAACTTAATAAATTGCCACCTGGGATAATAGAACCAAGAACGGCATTCAATTTCGGTTCTGGATCAATTGTGTTTTCTCACTGGAAGTCTAAGTGTCTGTTACCATGACTCCCAGAGGCATCAGGGCAACAAAAACTGTTTTCAGGGAAGTGCTTGGAACAAGCTGGTTAGTCACACCTGGCTCAAGTGAAGGGCCCTCACACTTATCTTGACCAACCCATGTATAGTGAATCTTCAGCTGCCTAGGCAGGGAGGAGAGTTGAATTTCCAAAAGTTATGATGTGACTTCACTCATTCAGACTTACTGTCACCAAACCTACTGGTGAGATTCATTATGAAGATCTCAGAAGCTTGCCCTTCTGACATCATCAGAGCATGTCTCCAATCTCTCTGTGCCAACTTCCTGCTGTAACCTTTAGATAAGTAAACCAAATTTGATTTATCCAGTGGGTGGGCTCTGCCTGGTTACTCCATCAATCCCAACCTACTTTTGATTTATGTTCATGATAACTCCTCCATAACCCAATTTTTAAAATCAAAAATGTCTTCATTCAGATAATAAATTAGAAGGAACATCATGACTTTCTACAATTCCCTTCAAAAGATTAAACCCAAAAGGCTAGGTGTACAAGGCTGTTTGGTTTTGTTTCATTTTTCCACAATGATACAAGTAAACACTGATGACATGGAATAAACCCACCAGGAGGTGGATTTATAAGTTCTTATATTTACCATACAGTATATATTATAACTACCACAAAAGACGAGGAATAGTTGGAAAGCAAATCTTTACTGAAAAACAAACCTTTAACAGGAGGTCTAAGAGTTTCCCAAAGGAATGAATTTAAAAGTTGTTTAAATTCAGGCTAAATAAATCCAGAGGGCTATTTCTGAGAGAACCAGGGCTTCTTGAGGGCTGAACTGCCTGTCTCTGGCCAGTTAACCAGAGTTTTCTATCATCTTGCCCCTGGCAGCCTCTGCATCTCCAAGAAGCAGCTGAAACTGCCAGAAGCAGCACTAAAGTTGCAAAATACACTGAAGTTGCAAACTTGGAAATGGTCCTTGCCTTCTTCAGGCTTTGAAACTCATAAAACACACATCTATTTTTAATAGGAAAAAGGCGCCCTTGAAATCACCTTCATTTTAAGTACCCAAGCCAAGCACAATGATTCTAGGGTGCTGTTATTACCCCATCTGTGACTGAAAGACATTCCCCTGGCACTCAGAAGTCCTACCTAACTCTTCCAATATTCTATCACCTAATTCCTAACAGACAATCAAAGAATAATCTACTGAATGACACGTGTAAGTGCATAAGACTGAATAAAATCACTTAAAATGGGTGGAAAGTGAAAGTGCGAGTCTCTCAGTCATGTCTGACTCTTTGCAACCCCCATGGACTATAGATCACCAGGGTGCTCTGTCCATGGAATTCTCCAGGCAAGAATACTGGAGTGGGTTGCCATTCCCTTCTCCAGGGGATCTTCCCAACCCTGGGATCAAATCTAGGTCTCTGGCATTGCAGGCAGATTCTTTACCACCTGAGCCACCAGGGAAGTCCCAAAATCGATAGAAGGTATTTATGATTTGGTTTTTACAGTGTCTAGAAACTTCTTTGTTTTGAAAAGCGTAACAATAGCAACAATCTGGCCTTTGAGGTTCTAGAGGAGAATATGAGTATTCCACCAATTTCTTAGCCAGTAGGGCAGAAAGAACAAGTTTACAAAGTCAGCTTGTAGTTGTTGTTGTTCAGTCAGTAAGTCATGTCTGACTCTTTGCGACCCCATGGACTGTAGCCTACCAGGCTCCTGTCCTTCACTATCTCCCAGGGTTTGCTCAAATTTCTGTCCATTGAGTTGGTGATGCTATCTAACAATCTCATCCTCTGCTGCCCCCTTCTCCTTTTGCCTTCAGTCTTTTCCATCTCAGAGTCTGCTACCTTCCTGTTAAATGTTACTTTACAATCTCTAATTCAGTGTGATTTCACTCTCCCCAGCATCACCTGGCCTTCCAATCACATTTCGCATAGTAAGGAAGTAGAGCAGGAGGCACATATCAGTGGATAACTACTATCAGACACAGTTGTTTATAATTGCCTGTGCAATATCACACAACATCAGAACCTTCCCTGGCAGCAAGTTTTTATTTCGTTTGATGAACTGCAGCCCGGTTCAATTTCACCTGCTCCCTAAATCTTTCCCTGCTTGTATGTCTCTCTTCATGCTTTTGGAAATGATCTTCAGGTCCATTCTGGAGTAACAAAACATCCGATGATTTTTTGAAGCAAAATTGAAATTGATTGAAAGATCCCTATTATATCACAATAACTAAGGGGAAAAGATAATCACAAAAGAACAGGTTTTTATAAATTTTCCTCTTCCTGAATAAAATAAGTGACCAATTTGGTCTCAGCAATAAAAGCTGGACAAAAACTCAGTATTTTAAAAAATACAGTCATACTTTACATTCACATGGGAGCGATGCAGGCAAGAGTTGAATCCCAGCTCTTCCTGTCTCTCACTACCTCTGTAACCTTGAAAAATTTGCTTAACATCTGTGGGCCTCTGTTTTCTCATCTACTAAATGGGAGAAATAAAAAACTCCTTCACAGGATTAAACGAGACAACATAGTTAAATGAGACAATACAAACAAAGCTTATAAAAGAATACTATAAAAAAAAGTGTGTTCAGTAAATGTTAGTTATTAAGTAAAAATGTCACATTGAGAAATCCAAGAATTAAAGCCTTTGTTTTCTGAGTTCTGTCTATAGCCAAAGCCTTTCATGCCCCTGAGCAAGCAGGAAAGTGCCCAAATAACGCCTCAAATAATTGAAAGCCAGTCTGGCTTGAACGGAGGCTTAGGTCCAAATTGTTTCCAAGTTTCATGGATTAGTGCTAATTGTCCCATGGTGTAAGCCTAATTTTGCTCTCAATAAATTACTGGTTCACATTTTTGGTGTGGTCCTCAAAAGCAATCTAACCTACATTATTCCAGATGGGTTATTTCAAATACAGTTTGAAAAATGGGAAGAGAGTGTAATCGTTAACCCTTAGAATTTACAACAAGATTACAAAATGTTTCATTAACTACCAGAGCTGATACTAAAGTGTCAATTACAGTACTTTCCAAGTAGGTAAATTCAGGACAATCTGGACAATCTGCTTGTTCCCTGGAACTTCTTACTCACTCCACTCGCCCAGCCCTCCTACCACGGCTGCTACCCAGCCTTGATCACCGTGTAGAGAGCAGGTTGGGGAGAGGACGGGCCCGGCTGACAAGAAGAAATGCCATGCTGCCGTGAATATCACACATGAGGGCATACACAACTTTATACATCACAAGAGCAAACTGCAGCAGAGAATGGCAGGATGACCACATTTTTGCTTCATTATGGAGTTCAGGACCAAATATTTCATATCTATCTTAACTTCTGAACTACAAAGATCTGTTAGATGGTTTTAAACCATCATTGGACGTCCATGAGAATCCCAAATTATCAATGTTAGAAGGGTCCTGAGAGATCATGCATCTTAGGGGCTTTTAATTAATGAAATGATCAAGGGGTGGTGATTTGTAAGAATATGAGGAAAGCTAGTGGCCCTCTCCCTACCTCACACTTGTGTGCACACACACACAGGCAAAAGCAGAACATCTGTGTACAAATGTCAAGTTTCCCAGGTCTCCTGAAATCCATTCATGATTATCCTAGTCATTCATGGACCCAGCCTAAGGCCATCTGATCTAAATCCCATATTTTAAAAATAAAATTAGAAAAAATGAAGCCCAGTAGGATTAGAGCAAAATTAAGTGACTTGCTTGACAAAACCCTTTGGGTAAAGCTGAGACCAAAACCCACATCTTCTGACTCCTAGTTAAATCCTTTTTTTCACAAGCAGCTTCCTTTCCTGTCTTCCATTACCTGGGTTGCAAGAATAGTTCTTGGATGGAATATTTACTAAAACGTCTACACATCATAAGTGTTTGCAAGTCATTCCTTACAAAATTGTAGTTTTTGCCATTATTTGCATAACAACAGCTACCAGGGAGGTGAATTAAGCAAATTAGATCTTTGCTGTACAGTAATTCTTATATTGTGTACTCAGATTCAGCCCTGATAAATATAACATAGTTATTGTTCAAACAAATTTTTTCAAATACTGACAAAGTTCTACGTTATTAAAGCTTTAATCATCTTTATCCACAAGAGCTTAGAAATTTTCTTCCATGGAGGGAGGGGAATGTAGACACATTTGGGTTTTTTTTTTTTTTTTTGGTTTGGTGTTGGGTTTTCCCAGGTGCCCCAAATTAAACTAACACACTCTCTGGCTATCACTCAAACTGAACTGACGCTGCTACTGCTTTCCCAGATCCTTCTAAAAACTAAAGGATTTTGTTCTGGCATTTTAATCAGTGATTAACTACTCCCTTCTTTTTCCTGCTGGGTTAAGTAAAAGATCCATATGCCGGGTGTTGTAGGGAATTTGTTAGGCTGTAGATCATAGCTGTGGTGCAAGACATGATGCGTCTCAAGGGAACTAATGAAGCCATAAGGAATGTAAAGAGTCACCGGGTTAAAGCCACATTAGGACAGCTGTTAGGTTAATGAGGGCCCTGCTTTGGAGAGGAGGTCACTGTACAGAAAAATATGAACCACTCTTTATTGGTTTGATCCCTTGTCCTCTGGAAGTTAATGGGCCATTCTTACTCTCCTCCACATTTCCTGAACCAGACGCGAGTGCCCGGCGCTGTATAAGCTGCACGCGGTTGGGATGAATTCTGTCTCCACGTACTTGTCTTTGGCGAATGCAACAAGGAGGCAGAGGAACAGGGAACACTCTTCTCAGTTTTCCATCACTCTCTTTGTTTGATTTCTTTAAATCCAATGTTTGTTTTTTGACTCTGAGTTCAGAACTGATCTCCAGTCTATCTTAAGGGCAGATCCAGTATGTGGGCTTGGCCAGCCTGGGGGGTTAGGGACCAGACCCTGGGATATAGAGAGCACGCAATAAAGGTTTGTCGAAAGAAAGGAAGAACGAATGGACCTCAACTTCACATTTAAACTAGGTGATCACAGAACTATAATAAAAGCAAACAGATTTGATGTAAATAATACATATAGCATTGTTATATCGGAGAAGGCAATGGCACCCCACTCTAGTACTCTTGCCTGGAAAATCCCATGGATGGAAGAGCCTGGTAGGCTGCAGTCCATGGGGTCACTCAGAGTCAGACACGACTGAGCGACTTCACTTTCACTTTTCACTTTCATGCATTGGAGAAGGAAATGGCAGTCCACTCCAGTGTTCTTTCCTGGAGAATCCCAGAGGCGGGGGAGCCTGGTGGGCTGCTGTCTATGGGGTCACACAGAGTCGGACACAACTGAAGTGACTTGGCGGTGGCAGCAACAGCAGCATTGTTATACAATTATAATATGTACACTGTATATGTTACTATAAATAATATGATATATTATGATACCATACATTATATATGCTATATAAATATGAGTATATGTTACTATAAATAATATGTGATATATATATACATCATGATTTGTGGTTGAAAAAGTGTTAGTCATTCAGTCATATATGACTCTTTGAGACACCACGGACTGTAATCTGCCAGGCTCCTCTGTCCGTGGGATTCTCCAGGCAAGAGACTGGAGTGGGTTACCATTCCTTTCTCCAGGGGATCTTCCCAACCCAGGAATCAAACTCAGGTCTCCTGTATAGCAGGCGGATTCTTTACCATCTGAGCCATCAAGGAAGACCAGTTTGTGGTTAGAAGTGGTCATTTCTGGGAAAGAGCACTATATCCCAATGTACTAAATACAGGGATTGAATAGGTCCAGCTGCAAAACATTTGTGCTATAAATCCCAGCATATCTGGGACTCTTCGCTGCATGTACCTCCAGCTCACACAATCAGATGCCTACATTCCACCTTCCACAGCAGTTCTCTCCTTTCCATTCCCACTGCCGCTGACCTATTTCATGCCCACCACCTTCAATGCCCTTTGCGTCAAGTTTAGCTGCCTTGCCTGAAACCCAAGCTCTCCACAAAATGTATGTAAGACTCAAAATTTCACTATTGTTTATCCACCACCCCTACAGTCCACAGAGTGCCTGGTACATAACAAGGATCCCTGAAATGGTGAGTGAATAACAAGAATTGACACACCTCTCTATATGTTATGTCTGATAGAATCATATTCTGCCCAGAATGATAACTGAAGTTAAGAATGCACATTTACTAAGTATCAAAAAATAAACACTAAGAAAAGACCCTGATGCTGGGAAAAATTGAAGGCAAGAAGAGAAGGAGGCGACAGAGGATGAGATGGTTGGATGGCATCTCTGATTCACTGAACGTGAATCTGAGCAAACTCCAGGAGCTAGTGAAGAACTGGCATGCTGTAGTTCATGGGGTTGCAAAGAGTCAGACAAGACTTAGTGACTGAACAAAAACAGCAAGGATACAAAGAAAGCAAACAGATTTCCAATCAGCTTCCTTCCTGCCACCCTACCACTCCCTCTATTTAACCAAACTGAACTGTTCACTGTTTCCTCAACATGACTAGAGAGAAAATGAAAGTTCATCTGACATGTAGCTCGTGTGCGTCCAGCCCTCTGTGCTTCTGCTCATTATTCTGTTACTAAAATGCTCTCCCACCTACCCTGCCCCTTGAATATCTATCTAGACCCAGAAGTCCATCTGATCCCTCCCTTCTTCATGAGCCCCCCTTTTTTACCCTAACAAGATCTCACACCTTTCCTCCTCTCAGCTCTCACTGCACTTGATCTCTCTCTAATACACTTACCATATCAGCTCTGCTTTCAAATTATTTGTGTGTTTACTTTATTACTGCATTAAACACTAATTCTTTGAGAAATTTGTCTTCATTCATCTTGGTGTTCCTTGACTTTTCTAGCACTGTGACGATCAAATAGAAAGTCAAGCTGAGAAAAGCAATCTGACTTGGCTCTGCAGACTATAAGAGGCTATTCCAGAACAATCTGTGATGGGAGAGATAGTTAGAAGCATAGGGGAAGGTGTCAATCAATCTAGAGACCACACCAACTGCCTAGTTCACTGCTGAGTCCTCAGTCTGACTCTGACTATGAAAGTCAAGTATCTGGGAATAACATGACATTTCCGGATAAGGTAACTTCAACTCCTGGGCCAGTAAAGAATTCCAGGATACCCTGAGGCACTTGTAATCTTTCCATCAGTGCTTTTCTATGTTGGGGAGACTGTTTATCATTCATAATGAAACATTATTCAATCACTCAATAGAAACAAATTACACCCAAGTAGCCTTTCTCCAGGGTTCAGAACACTTCTAAGTTGAAAAGGTAATTTTACATGTTCTTAAAATAATAGTTACTTGAAAAGCTTCTAGACTTAAAGAAAGGGATTTTACCTTATACAGCTTTGCACTTCATCATGACTGAATGGCTACAGAGAAGAAATATATGGAATCCAATTACCGTGATCACTTACTAGCTACATGACTTTGGGTAGTTTACTTAAATTCTCTGAGTCTCAGCTTCCTCATCGATAAACTGGGGATATTCATAGTACCAAACTAGGTTTTAATTATAAGTAAGTGAGTTAATCCATACAAAGCATTTAGAATAGTGCCTGGCACACAACAACCACTCAAAACTTCGTTGTCGTCCATGTACCACCCCCAAAATCTATGCATTCCCTGATACATAACAAGGATCCCTAAAATGATGCATGAGTAACATGAATTGACATACTTCTGTGTTACATTTGATACAATTATTAACACATTCTCCTCGTAATGACAACCGAAGTCTAAAATAAGAACGTACATTTTCACAAATACAAAATATACTAAGAATAGAAATAAAGCTAATTAAATAGATCACAGTTTTAAATCAATACATATAAAATACTCGTATCAAACAGTGTGACAGAAAAGCCAAATATAGCCACCATATCAATAATTGGACTTACCTAACTATTAAGAGGAAAAAGAACATTTTCTGACTTACGGTTAGCATAGTAAAATGTTGCCGTATCCCACAGACATACCTTGAGGAAGGGGGCAGGGGCTGGGGAAGGGGCAGAAGCGGGGTGGGGGGTGAGGAGCAGTGGCCGGAGGTGGTTGGACCACACAAGTGCAAATAAAAAGAAAAAAGACATGACGATATTGTTATCATGACAAGGCAAAATGTAAAGGAAAGAAACCAGAAAGGGAGAACTTTATAATGTGAGAGGCTACCATTCACAATGAAGGACCATTCCTAACATAGTTACTTTCTTGGTTTGAAATACACCTTAGAGAAGAAGATGCTCTTGTTCTCTGTCTGGGTTTACGCAGGACGGGATGTTGGGACGTCAGTACCTGTACTCGGGCCTCTGTAAGCTTTGCCCTCTGGGCCAGTTCCTCCCTGGTGTAAATATCAGGATAGTGGGTTCTCTCAAAAGCCCGCTCCAGTTCTTCAAGCTGTTCTGCTGTGAAGGTGGTGCGGCTCCGGCGCTGTTTCCTCTTCAGGGGCAAGTCTGGTTCAGAGTCGATGTCAGAGCCTTCATCTGATTGGGGTGCCGAGGCTAAAAAGCACAGGAGAAAAGAAGTGATCTAATGTATGTCAACAAACAAGTCGGTGGCATTCCCTGCTAGCCTCATGGTTAGGATTCTGGACTGTCACTGCCAGGCCCAGGTTTGATCCCTGGTCAGGCAACTGAGATCCTGAAAGCCGCTTGCTGGGGCCAAAACATGGGGGGAAAGAGGTCTGACCAAGATATAATGACTCAAATCCTAGTCTAAAGTACACTGCCAAAGTCCTCCCATGGACACCAAGCCCCTCCTTGCAGGAGTACATTAAATAGTATTCAATCTCTTCCCCAACCCCAACCCCATCTCCAGGCTCCCCCAGGCAGAAATAATTGCTTTCTGCATCTGTCATTCTAAGTGCATTACAAGCTCTTAAAAAGCAAGGACAGGCCTCCTCCATTTTTTCTGGCCCTCACCCTTAGCATTTAATGGATACTTGGTTCTTGTCCAATATGAATCACATTTCAGTTGGTTCCTGATAAATTTTCACCAGCTTTTAGACCAGGAGAAAATTTGTTAAAGAGTGATTTTTAAAAATAAATATTCCAAAACTGACTTTGTATCTAAAAAGGCAATAACAGTAAACTATCACAGGAATCCTATAAATCTGTGGACTGTACTGCTCTTATTGACATTGTACAGGAGATAGGAATCAAGACCATCCCCAAGAAAAAGAAATACAAAAAAGAAAAAAGGCTGTCTGAGGAGGCCTTACAAATAGCTGTGAAAAGAAGGGAATTGAAAAGCAAAGGGGAAAAGGAAAGATATATCCATTTGAATGCAGAGTTCCAAAGAATAGCAATGAGAGATAAGAAAGCCTTCCTCAGCAATCAATGCAAAGAAATAGAGGAAAACAATAGAATTGGAAAGACTAGAGATCTCTTCAAGAAAATTAGAGATCACGGTGTGATCACTCACCTAAAGCCAGACATCCTGGAATGTGAAGTCAAGTGGACCTTAGGAAGCATCACTTCGAACAAAGCTAGTGGAGGTGATGGAATTCCAGTTGAGCTATTTCAAATCCTGAAAGATGATGCTGTGAAAGTGTTGCACTCAATATGCCAGCAAATTTGGAAAACTCAGCAGTGGCCACAGGACTGGAAAAGGTCAGTTTTCATTCCAATCCCAAAGAAAGACAATGCCAAAGAATGCTCAAACTACTGGACAATTGCACTCAACTCACACACTAGTAAAGTAACACTTAAAATTCTCCAAGCCAGGCTTCAGCAATATGTGAACCGTGAACTTCCTGATGTTCAAGCTGGTTTTAGAAAAGGCAGAGGAACCAGAGATCAAATTGCCAACATCCGCTGGATCATCGAAAAAGCAAGAGAGTTTCAGAAAAACATCTATTTCTGCTTTATTGACTATGCCAAAGCCTTTGATGTGTGGATCACAATAAACTGTGGAAAATTCTGAAAGAGATGAGAATACCAGATCACCTGACCTGCCTCCTGAGAAATCTGTATGCAGGTCAGGAAGCAACAGTTAGGACTTGACATGGAACAACAGACTGGTTCCAAATAGGAAAGGGAGTACGTCAAGGCTGTATATTGTCACCCTGCTTATTTAACTTCTATGCAGAGTACATCATGAGAAACACTGAGCTGAAAGAAGCACATGCTGGAATCAAGATTGCTGGGAGAAATATCAATAACCTCAGATATGCAGATGACACCACCCTTATGGCAGAAAGTGAGGAGGAACTAAAAAGCCTATTGATGAAAGTGAAAGTGGAGAGTGAAAAAGTTGGCTTAAAGCTCAACATTCAGAAAACGAAGATCATGGCATCTGGTCCCACCACTTCATGGGAAATAGATGGGGAAACAGTGTAAACAGTAGCTGACTTTATTTTGGGGGTGAGCATGGTGATTGCAGCCATGAATTAAAAGATGCTTACTCCTTGGAAGGAAAGTTATGACCAACCTAGATCAGATCAGATCAGATCAGTCGCTCAGTTGTGTCCGACTCTTGGCGACCCCATGAATCGCAGCACGCCAGGCCTCCCTGTCCATCACTAACTCCTGGAGTTCACTGAGACTCACGTCCATCGAGTCAGTGATGCCATCCAGCCATCTCATCCTCTGTCGTCCCCTTCTTCCCTCCCAGCATCAGAGTCTCTTCCAATGAGTCAACTCTTCGCATGAGGTGGCCAAAGAATATTCAAAAGCAGAGACATTACTTTGCCAACAAAGGTCTGTCTAGTCAAGGCTATGGTTTTTCCAGTAGTCATGTATGGATGTGAGAGTTGGACTATAAAGAAAGCTGAGTGCCAAAGAATTAATGCTTTTGAACTGTGGTATTGGAGAAGACTCTTGAGAGTCCCTTGGACTGCAAGGAGATCCAACCAGTCCATCCTAAAGGAGATGAGTCCTGGGTGTTCATCGGAAGGACTGATGCTGAAGTTGAAACTCCAATACTTTGGCCACCTGATGCGAAGAGCTGACTCATTGGAAAAGACCCTGATGCTGGGAGGGATTGGGGGCAGGAGGAGAAGGGGACGCCAGAGGATGAGATGGCTGGATGGCATCACCGACTCGATGGACGTGGGTTTGGGTGGACTCCGGGAGTTGGTGATGGACAGGGAGGCCTGGCGTGCTGCAGTTCATGGGGTCGAAAAGAGTCGGACATGACTGAGCAACTGAACTGAACTGAACTGACTGCTCCTTATAAGAAAAACCATGTTAAATTTACTATCTCATTACCAGGTATTAGGAAATGCTTTAAGGGGAGTTTAGATATTGTTAATGTAAGTCTCAAGAACAGAAGCAGGCATAGTCTAGTGAATTGTTTCTAAACAGAGATTCAGAGTCTGGATCTCTGCTGAATGGATAGGCAGCTGCTCAGAACAGCTGCCTAATTTGAGGCATAAACTGACAGTAAAGAATCTGCCTGTAGCACAGAAGATGGGTTCTATCCCTGGGTCAGGAAGATCCCCTGGAGAAGGGAATGGCAACCCAGCCCAGTATTCTTGCCTGCAGAACCCCATGGACAGAGGAGCCTGGCAGCCTATACAGCCCATGGGGTCGCAAAAAGTCAGATATGACTGAGAGACTTAGTGGACAAACCAGTAAACAATCCACCAGCCAAGTTAAAAAATTTAAAAAAAAAAAAAAGAGTGATATCAGTACTCTAACTTGAGGAACGCAGTGCAAAAATGAAAATGCAGGACCCTATGTTCAAAAGTTCATCATGAATTCCAAGATGGCAGCAACAGAGCATAAAACTAAGCACAGGGCCTCTCTCTGCACAAGCGGGCCTGGGTGACTGAATAGTTCACATGGCCCTGAAGCCAGCCTTGCTGCAGCCCCCTCCACCAAAGCTTGAATTTGCCTGTGTATGAGCACAATCAGGGAAGACCTCCAAATTGAGTATGCAGGTGCCTAAGAAAGAGGAGCAGGAGCTGGGAAATTAAGTAGAAGTTTGTGTTCGTGATGCAATTTGGTGTGTGTGACATAACAGTAACCGAGCACCTGTTGGCCAACAGCAGGTTCTGCAGTTTGAGGACGCATCACACAAGGGTTCTCAGTAGGAGAGCAGTCCTCTCTCAGAGTCCTGGACCTCAGGGCAGTGGCAGAGGCTGTCAGGGGGCTGTCAGACCATAAACTCTGAGCACAGCACAGGAGCTGGAGCCACCGTGCTTCTGAAAATATCCAAATGCACTCAGAAAACTCCCCAAACAACTGGGGGATCCTCTGGGGAAAGGGCCTATGTATGCTGCCAGCCAGAAAATTGTAGATTACTAATGGGCTTCCCAAGTGGCACAGTGGTAAAGAATCCACCTGCCAATGCAGGAGATGAAAAAGACGTGGATTTGATTCCCTGGGTCAGGAAGATTCCCTGGAGAAGGAAATGGCAACCCATTCCAGTATTCTAGACTGGAAAATCCCATGGACAGAGCACCCTGGTGGGCTACAGTTCATGGAGTTGCAAACAGCTGGACATGACTGAGTAGACATACACAATGTCAAGGTAATTCATTTGCCCCCTCAGGCCGGAGGACTTGGGGAAATGCAAGGGGTGCTAGAAACAATCTTAAAATGTAGTATCTCCTACAATACCAATTTTCTTTTCTCTTGAGCTCAATCCTAATTCTGCCCCATAGAAATTTTGAATTTCATTCAACTTTAGAATAAGCTATAATTTGCCCCAAAAATGTACCCATACAAAAGAACTCTTAAATATAATTCTAAGTTTTCTATTATTTTAATACTTTTACATTTTATTCACATTCAAATACTGTGAAATTAAGAAAGTAAATTAATAATATATATAACTAATTAAAGAAAACCAATTCTGGTATATAAAAGCAAAAGGTAATTATAATATATAATACTCCACTGTGTGTTGGCCATTATACTTGGTTTTTCAATTATGTTATCTAATTTAATATAAAATGGTCTAATTTAATATAAATCTTATTTTAGGATATTTTAGCATTAACTGAAAGAAAGAAAAATAGACTTTCTTTAAGTATGGGAGTATTTTACAGGAGTATTAACATGCTGACTGCATGCTGCAGTCCATGGGGTTGCAAAGAGTCGGACTCAACTTAGCAACTGAACTACAAACATTAACTTGCTAAAAAACATGTTGTGCGTTGCGTGCTAAACTTCAAAAGCAGCCAATACAACTTACATGTGTCTACCTTTAATAAATGTGAACCAAATTAAAAGAATAATAATTTGTGCATAATTGTAGGGCAGTGGTTCTCAAACCTCTAGAGCATCAGAGCCACTGGATAAACTTGTTAAAACTCAGATGGCTGTCCCTTCGTCTGATTTCATTGGTACAGAAGGGGCTCTGAGAAGTCACATTTCTAAGACATTCCCTGGTGACTGATGCTGATTTTGCTGATCCTGGACTGACACTTTGAGAACCATCTCTATAGAATATTCCAGACTAGTTATTTGCTTCCCCTGCAAAATTCCTGAGTATATAAAATATTTTTCCACCACAATTTATCCAAAAACTTGCCCCTACTTGCCCCTTCAATTATAAATAATATACTCAAGAGACAAATTACTCATCCGCCTAAGAAGAAAATAAATTTTTATAAAAGGTATTCCTTCCATACTTTCAGTTTTTGTTGCCTTTTTTGTCTAATGTGAATTCAAGTAAAAAACTCGACAGCATTTAAAAACTGACCTAAATCTCTCCTCTGCCTGTGAGAACTTTAAATCTATGCTTGCACTTTCTCTTACTCTGATCCCATTAGGATAATAGTATGTGGAAATTTTCATGTTTCCTTTGGGAGTCTCTGGGGCTATTAAATCCTCCCAAGTAAATATGATGTGCCATGCACTGTCAGGTCAATTAATCAAAATCACTGCTAGTTTCTAGAGAAAAATGGCTGCTTAGATGTACAAGAACCAGCCAGAGCTAATTCTGAGGGTCAAGACCACTGTTTCAACTTAACAATTAATGCCCTTCCACCTCTACCCCCCGCAGAATATAAACTCTGTGAGCTTAAGTCCCTTCCTTTGACTTGTTCATTGCTAGAACTACTGCTGAAACATAATATGTGCTCAATAAATACATGCTGAATGGCTAGAAGTACAGGAGAAAAATTCAGTTTTGAACTAAAATTTACTTCTCTGCCATCATTTTAGATCTTTAAAATGGAAATTCTGCTCTTATGAGTCACCCACCATTTAGATGAGCTTTGAGGGTGGAAGTTTTGAATCCTTAAAAATTACTTGAAAACTGTTGCAAGCATTTGAATGCAATTGAATTTTTTTCTGAAGAATAATTATCAATTCAAAGAGGATTGTGATTAAAAAAAAAAAAAAGGTGAGGAACTATCAAAAGCCAGTGATGAAAAAGACTCAGACTATCTAAGAGTTCAGTAACACAGCCTTCACCACCAAAAATAAATTTTTCTTTAACAAGTTAGCAAATTACTACTTTTACTTCTAGACTATATATTCAAAAGCAATCCAAAGGTTCCATCTAACTAGGAAAAACTCCAAACAGCATAATTTCAAAGGCACTGAGGAAACGATTTGCCTGATTTTTCTGCTGGAAAATTATCTGAACAAACTGATCATTTTTGACACTGTGAAGCCACAGTCTTACAAGCTAATTCTAACTTTTCCCCATCTGTGAATTCCAGAGGGATGTGGGCTTTAAAAAATGTTCAGTGAACCACCCTAGATTAATCTACAAGCTAGGAAATACTAGCTCTTTCTAAAGACAGAAATACTACCATTTCTTGTATCACTCAACAGAATTAAAATGTATTAGTCACACAGAACATGGTTTGCAATAATGTCCTGAACTTGAATCAGTTTTTACCAAAAACAAGTCTAAAACTTAAATCCCATTTTGATAGCACAAACTAAATCATTCCATTGAAGTTCTAGTTTACATATTTAACTTTGTTCAAAACTGGAACAAATTAGATACTAGACACCAAGTTTCTAACCTTGCTAAATATTACAGCAAAGTAAAAACAAGACTTTTTTTTTTTCAGACAGCTTGACAGAAAGAAATTATATATATTTTTTCTGTGTAGAATATTTAAGCTATGACTTTGAAACTACAAGCAGCATTAACAAGATGATAATCTAAATGTTCATAAATTGCCAGGCTATAGCAACTAGATTAAATATAATTTCTTCAGTCTACTTGTACTGTCTGGCCTTAATACTGAAGGGAGATGTTCGTACATATAAGTTGCTCTATCACATTCTACACCTGCCTTCATAAAGTTTGTTTTATCATTCATTACAGATACTATCCCCCAGTTTGAAATTCCAGAATGGTTCTCATAAGAAAATCCGTATCGATACATAATGTAGTTTTTTAAGTGGAAATTTTATTATTTTAAATTGTATAAAAACTCTCAGATTTTATCCCAATCCATGTTATCAGACTTCGAAAGTTTTGACCCTATTACCAAAACCTCTTCACAACCCATTCTCTGATTTATACGTTAGTTTAACTCAATGTCACCAATGGACCTGGAACAAATCTTACCAAGAGGTTGAGAATTTCTCTCCTTTCCTTATGTAACTAGACAAAAATCCTGTAAAGTAAATACTCACCCCATTGCACAGGAAATGGAAAGACTCAGAGAGGTTATTCAGATCATACAGCTGGGAAACTAGAATTTGACCCAGGTTTATAGGACTTCAGAGAACTCTCCCTTCTAGCCTGGAACGTCCTAAATAGGTGTTGAGTTCCTCTCCCTCTCTCTCTCTCTCTCACACACACACAGTCCTTTTGAAGAGGAATACCAGAAACACACGAAATCAGTAATTCCAATATAAATCATTTAGCTGATTGCCACCACCATTCTCATTTGTCTCAAATTTTCAAAACTTAGACTCAAGCAAAAATCGACAGAAATACAACAGTTTGACAGTTAAAATGTGAAAATGTTAGTCATTCAGTCATGCCTGACTCTTTGTGACCCCATGGACTATATACAGCCTGCCAGGCTCCTCTGTCCATGGAATTCTGCAGGCAAGAATACTGGAGTGGGTTGCCATTCCCTTCTCCAGGGGATCTTCCCAACCCAGGGATTGAACCCAGATCACCTGCACTGCAGGCAGATTCTTTACCATCTGCCAGGGAAGCCCCCATACTTTGAATATACAAAGAATTCAATAAATATTTGTTGAATTAAATTCAATTGGAAAATTGATAAATCAATTGAATTTAATTCAACAAATATTCATTGAGTTCTTTGTATATTCAAATAAAGCACTAGGAAACTAATCAATTTTCCAAGATATTGAATCAATTTAAGAAATTAAAATTGTCTGACCATTTGCAGTCTCCATTAATAATCATCATAGGCCCTTGGTCCTAAGTAAGATCCAGGGTCAAGCTGGAAAATATTATTGATCACAAGCAGTTGAACTGATCACTCAGTTTATATCTGTATTAAAGCCTTCTTTTTTATATTAAAGGCACCCTGATGAAAGGATATCAAGAGCTATAAGGTAACCTCAAATTCTTTTAAGACAAAAAGGACAGGAATAAAAGTTTGAAATCTGTTGGGATATTCACAAGTTATTCAGCAGAAACCTCAGTGTGATCGCTGGAAAATGTCACCTTTCACCAGATGCCTAAGTATTTCAACCTTGTGTTTTATTCTTAATTTTGAAAGAAGTTCATTTCTTCTTTTTCTATGTCCAGCTAATTCTAAGTGTTAGGAGCAAAAATTTTAGTTATCCCAATGATCTCACACTAACTCCCAAAACCAACCTTGGGAAAATGGATATTTTCAGCTTAAAAAAATAAAAAAAGGTCAAGCATAGGCAACAATCATACCCCACAGGATTACAAATTCTTCCTTCAGAAACAAACTGGGAGGAGAAGGCAAAAGTCTTACCACCAGCGACGGACCATGAAGTTTAATTAAAGAAGGAATTACAGAATTAGAGAGTATGTCTTTGTCCGTTAACCCCTTGTGACCTCTTCTGTAGCCTCAGGAAATATTTCATCCTAGTTAACGCTATTATACATGAGATCTTACCTCAATTTTATAGGGATTTAGTCATGTGGGATTCTATAATTACTGGTTTCCAGACCAGTATAATTCAGAGATGGGAGACAGGCAAAAAATGGAGAAACAAAATAACTCACAAGAGTGCATTTGGCACTGTCTTTCTTCTCAGCAAGACCTTTCATTTGAATAATTAAAGAATCAAAACATGGCAACCATTTAAACTCTATGTTTGCCCCTGATATAATACAACGCGATTTACAGACATGGGAGGAGGCCCTGCAGGTTTTGAGGCTGAACTTCCTTGGTCATAGGTCATTTCTTCTTAGACGGCCTCAGACTGAATCACGCGGTCCCGGTGTTTTTACTAACCTTTTGGAGCTAAACCTGTCAGCACCGGTCCTCAAATCTGTGTTTCACTGATGAAAGAACAAAATAAAAATAAAAATGGTTCCTGAGAGCCCCACGAGGTGGTTTCACCCTGTGTTCGACACTGAACGGGTATTTCAGAGTTATATCCCATGAGGTCTTTAACGGGTCAACTTGAAGTTGGATGCACTTACTTGGCATCCAATCGTAGAACGTCTCGTGTGTTTGTGAGTTTCACTATTCAACACAGGAGGAGACAATGGGACAACTAACTGTTTTCTGATCTGAAGTGGTCCTTTTACACTGAGAGAGATGTGAATGACCTCTCTCGTGTTTACTCGGGTGAAAGCCAGGAAGAGTCTGATATTCCCTCACGGCCCCAGAGTAAATGACAAATGACATTTTCCCTTTGTGATCTTTGGGATTTTTGTTGACTTATTTGGAGGCTTTTGTTGGATCCCCAGAAATGGCCTGTGGCCGAGGCCTATTCTACCGATTTCCACGCTCCATCTGTGGAATCCATCAGCGGAGCGTTTACCCTCATTCAGGGCTCTGACACCTGCCTGGCAGGGAGCAGCAGACACAAAGAAAGCCGGAGTGGATGAGAAAGGGGAGGTTGGGTACTTTTTTTTTTTTTTCCAGAGGCGGGAGGAGGGGGAGGTTGAAATGGACGCACAGTAGGGGTTAATCCAAGCCAGTAGAGAGACTTCAGCACCTGGAAGCTTCTCTTCCACATTAATTCACAAGCTAAAAAGTAATCGGCGATTTTATTTAATGTTTAAAATTGTATATACGTCGAGAGAAAAAAACTCCGCTGAAAAGAACAAACCAAAGTTTTACAACAAAATCCTAAGGTATCTAAGATCTAGCCAGTGTGTGTGTGACCTAACAAATTCTCGAACTTTCCAGAATTCCTAATTCAGAACTAGAATTTGAGTAATTCTGTGTTCGTTGATAAACTAGGAGAGACGGTTTAGTCTATAACCTGATCAGCGGCTTCGTGGGCGAGATGGGCGGGTAGAGGTCTTGTTTTGCTTTTACAGCCACTACAATTTCTCCCGCAAAATGTGCCAGCCAGCCCAAAAATCTTTAGCAATTACAAAAAAAAAAAAGCAGGACAGTTTATGGGAAGGATATTCTGGGCTCTCTCGGAAAGGTTCTTTTAGAAACTCTCAATATAATTAAGACCCTCCGGCCCTTCACCTACCCTTGTTCCCGCCCAGCAGCGCCCCCCACCCCCACTTGGGGGCTGCAGAAACGTAATGCCGGTCTCCTCCCCTCTGACCCAAGCCCTTCCCTCGGAAGCTGCCTTCTCACAGCACGGGGTCATTAGAAGGAAAATAAGCTCCTGCCAGGTTGGTGCTAATCAAAATAGCACAAATAAACCCTGACACTCAACAACTCCCGGAGTCCCCGCTGCCCTGGGAGGAGAGTACAGATTGGTTATGAATATGGCCGGCCGCGGGGGCAGCCCAGAAGGGCCGCGTGTGCTCCGGACCCGGGAGTCACTTGAAAAGGACAACGTGCACCATTGGGTGTTTATGTAAGATAAGGGCTGCGAAGCAGAGGCTGGCTGTACAACCTAGTTGCCTGGCCCACAAGACCCCCCTCCCCACCCATCCTGAGGTTCCAGTAACACTGAATTTCACGTGCCCGTGAGGTCTCCATCCACTTTACACTAAGGAATCGTATTGGGGGTGGAGCTCTCTTCTCACAGCCACTACCTGACCATGAGTCACTTACAAGGCCTCTTTTGTAAAAATACAGGTTTGTTTCTCTCATCCATCTCAGCCCTGCTAGTGATTATTTTTAGGAGCTTTAGAAATGATTATTTTGTATTCCTTGATATGATGAAGTAAAAACAGGCTTCTGCCCTTTCTTTTCCCCTGACACAAGCAACATTTTGCTTAAGGGAGCTACAAAACCCCAAAGGAACTGTTTCCGTATTTCCCTCCAAAAGTATAAAAAGGAAGAACTGGTTTGGGGGGACTCTGACAGTGACTCAGATGAACCCAGTGGCTTCTTAAACCCTTTATTTTGAGACTTACCTGGAACAAGAATTCTGGAAGGAAATGAATCTCTCTCATGGAGCAAAGATGAAGTCACACCTATCTGCCCCCTGCAAATGATTTCTACTGGCACATTTTTTTTTATTAATAAATTGCTTCTTTAAATTCTGTGGTAACCAGAGTATTTCAGCCACCAGAGTACTTCAAAGAGGAAAAGAGATAAAAGCCCCAAGAAAATGTATTGCTATTCAATTAGGAAAAGTGATTAGTTAACTAATCAGCTAACAGCTTTCTAAGAATAGTCTCCCTTGATAAGAACTTTCCTCCCTCAAGAGCTTAAAAGTCAGTCATAATTAAAATTAAGAGCCAGAGCTCCCTCTCTGCTGAAGTCTCTGAGTCTCAAAAAACAGTAAACTAGGTTTTGCTTTACTGGGATTGGATTGCAGGGAGCAAAGAAAGGTAATTTGCACACTGAAGGGGAACAGGAAAACAGTAGTTCTGGTGAAAGGAAAAGGGCCAAGTGACTTTTATTTACAATTGCCAAGAGAGAGGCCATTATTGACCATATGTGCCACAATTGCCCTCTTATCACGGGCTGGCCATCATGTCCTTTGGGAGCTGTTAATGAACTGGGTAATTGAGCTGCTGACATGTGTTACCAAAACAAAACAATAGGAAGAAGAGACAAATGAACATTTTATTTGCCAATCAGAGTAGGTTCAGCTTTTCACTGAGCCGCAGCTAAGTAACTGACTGAATACATAAAACAGTGCATTGAAAGCAAGCAGATGCAGACACAATAATAGTTAACTGACAGCTTATGGCCCATCTGTGCTTAACATTTTGTTAAAGAAATTACTTGACTTGCTAAAGAGACAAATCATACAGCTGCCCCAAGTGCTGCATTATAAGAGATAAATCATTGGCTAAACTGTTTCATGCTTAAAATGACAATGCTTATTAACAGTTATGTGGGGATATTTTGTCATCACAGCTTGACACAGTTATTACTTACTAAAAATGTGACAACTCATAGGTATTCAACAGAATTGAGTCAGGAAAGAAAAGCTGGACACAGCAAACAATTCGAAACAACAAGAGGCATTTTTCATCTCTCGGGGTTAACTATGCATTTCTAAGATGTCATGAATGGAAAAATAAATAAATAAACCCAATGAAACAGAAGATTGTGTTCCCTATGGTAATTATATCTCTTTCTTCCACTTATACCTTATTCATTCAGAATTGTAGAATATTAGAAATGCTCTCATTCTGGGTTGCTTACTATTAATATCACCAGTGATATCAGTTTAAGAAATAATTGTGTCAAGCCCTTTTACTCTCCCAAACATACTCACTTTCCTTTCCTCCTATGGAAAAATATTTCTTTAATAGGGAAAGAAAAACCATGTCACAAAACACTCTCTTTATGAGGAAATTTAGCTTATGTTTCTGTTCCTGCATCTGAATTGAAACCACATTTTTTGATCCAAGTGTGGTTCATCCACTGCAATGTAGAACAATTTAATTCTGAAATCATTTCTGTGTAAACTGGTTAACTAGAGGCAGAACATGGATCTCTCAAAGACCTTCTTGTGATCACTTCTTCAAAGTTCTGGGCAAAATCAACTCAATAATAATAATAAAGATATTCTTAAAAAGCTGTTATTCACTGATTTGCTGACAGCTTAAGATAGCCCACCTCTGCTTCTGGCATTCTTTATGTGCATATTCTTTCAAAGTTCCCGAAACCCCGTATGAGTACTGTCATCCCCATCTTATAGATGACAAAAAATGAGATCTCAAGAGTCCTGTAACTTACCTGATCCATGAGAACTAAGATAAGCTGCCTAAATATTAGATCTTAAATATCAAATATACACTTTTATTAGCATTGTCTTTTGACGAGTAATTTGGTTCAACCAGTGAGGTGGGCTGAGAAAAAGACTGGCCAGTATCGACACATTTTTTCTTCCTGGTCACAGTCAACTCTATAAATTCGTTGTGAAAACATGACCATAAAAGGTGAGTGATATTTTCCATGGTGGTTGGTGTATGTGAAATTAGTTACGTGCAGTCACTAAGAAAGAATTTTGCCTATGAAACTCAAACCTTAGCCATATTTACAGAGCTTTAAATAAAACACAATTGACAAAGAATCACCCTGCCTTAAATCATGATTTAAGGCATGATTTAATCATGCCTTTCCATGATTGAATATTTTTGATATTATGTGCATTGGTCATTTAAAAGTCAACAAATAAACTAAAGTTGAATATATAAAAGAGGTGACAAGTTACACAGACAGCCTTTCAGAGGGCAGAAAACAAAAGAACGCTGTTGCCACTCTTATTAAGACAAGACAACCTGCTGCTGCTGCTGCTGCTGCTAAGTCGCCTCAGTCGTGTCCAACTCTGTGCGACCCCATAAAGGGCAGCCCACTAGGCTCCTCTGTCCCTGGGATTCTCCAGGCAAGAACACTGGAGTGGGTTGCCATTTCCTTCTCCAATGCATGAAAGTGAAAAGTGAAAGTGAAGTCACTCAGTCGTGCCCGACTCTTAGCGACCCCATGGACTGGAGCCTACCAGGCTCCTCCATCCATGGGATTTTCCAGGCAAGAGTACTGGAGTGGGGTGCCGTTGCACCCCACCTAGAGATGCACAAAACCTAAACAACCAAACTTTGTCAGGATCAGCATGACTGAAGATGTTTGGAAAAGAGAAGAAAGGCAGGTTTAAGAAGAAAGTTAAATACTGCACTTTTGGTGCCAGAAACCTACCAAAGGAGGTAAGAAGATAAATGACTAAGAGACTTGAAATACAGAACAAAACACTTATAGAATTACAGAATCATCAGAAGAAACTTTAGGATAATCCTTTCATTCTGCAGCTGAAGCTCAGAGAGAGCAAGGGGGGTTGCCTCAAATCACACATCTTTCAGTAAACATTTACTGAAAGCCTAAAGTTTGTCTGATATTGTC